>NW_027439250.1:0-338598 GCF_964188355.1 Buteo buteo | reverse complement strand
GTACTCCAGGGTACAACTGCTGTTCCTACGGGTGCGTGGGATTTGACCCGCCCTTCCTACCTGACCCTCCGTGTTAGGCCCGGTGTCCCTACCCGAAGTTCCGGGATAGAACCGGTTCCCCTAGCAGTACTCTGGGGTTGTACCGGAAACCTTTGTGATGCGCCGGAGTTCACCTGTTGTCCCTACGGGCACGCGGTTTGAGACCCGGCCTCCCTTCCTGACCTTCCAGGGTAGGCCTGGTATCTCTACCTAATGCTCCGGGGTAGGCCTGGCGCCCCTTCCCGACGCTACGGGGTAGTACCAGTACTTCCACCCGGTACTCTGGGGTATTACCCGTGACCCTCGTCGGTACTCCGGAGTAGTACCACTACCTCCACCGGTACTCCAGGGTACAACTGCTGTTCCTACGGGTGCGTGGGATTTGACCCGCCCTTCCTACCTGACCCTCCGTGTTAGGCCCGGTGTCCCTACCCGAAGTTCCGGGATAGAACCGGTTCCCCTAGCAGTACTCTGGGGTTGTACCGGAAACCTTTGTGATGCGCCGGAGTTCACCTGTTGTCCCTACGGGCACGCGGTGTTAGACCCGGCCTCCCTTCCTGACCTTCCAGGGTAGGTCTGGTATCTCTACCTGATGCTCCGGGGTAGGCCTGGCGCCCCTTCCCGACGCTCCGGGGTAGTACCAGTACTTCCACCTGGTACTCTGGGGTATTACCCGTGACCCTCATCGGTACTCCGGAGTAGTACCACTACCTCCACCGGTACTCCAGGGTACAACTGCTGTTCCTACGGGTGCGTGGGATTTGACACGCCCTTCCTACCTGACCCTCCATGATACGCCTGGTGTCCCTACCCGAAGTTCCGGGATAGAACCGGTTCCCCTAGCAGTACTCTGGGGTTGTACCGGAAACCTTTGTGATGCGCCGGAGTTCACCTGTTGTCCCTACGGGCACGCGGTGTTAGACCCGGCCTCCCTTCCTGACCTTCCAGGGTAGGTCTGCTATCCCTACCTGATGCTTCAGGGTAGGTCTGGCGCCTCTTCCCGATGCTCCGGGGTAGTACCAGTTGTTCCACCCGGTACTCTGGGGTATTACCCGTGAACCTCGACGGTACTCCGGAGTAGTACCACTACCTCCACCGGTACTCCAGGGTACAACTGCTGTTCCTACGGGTGCGTGGGATTTGACCCGCCCTTCCTACCTGACCCTCCGTGTTAGGCCCGGTGTCCCTACCCGAACTTCCGGGATAGAACCGGTTCCCCTAGCAGTACTCTGGGGTTGTACCGGAAACCTTTGTGATGCGTCGGAGTTCACCTGTTGTCCCTACGGGCACGCGGTGTGAGACCCGGCCTCCCTTCGTGACCTTCCAGGGTAGGTCTGGTATCTCTACCTGATGCTCCGGGGTAGGCCTGGCACCCCTTCCCGACGCTCCGGGGTAGTACCAGTACTTCCACCCGGTACTCTTGGGTATTACCCGTGACCCTCGTCGGTACTCCGGAGTAGTACCACTACCTCCACCGGTACTCCAGGGTACAACTGCTGTTCCTACGGGTGCGTGGGATTTGACCCGCCCTTCCTACCTGACCCTCCGTGTTAGGCCCGGTGTCCCTACCCGAAGTTCCGGGATAGAACCGGTTCCCCTAGCAGTACTCTGGGGTTGTACCGGAAACCTTTGTGATGCGCCGGAGTTCACCTGTTGTCCCTACGGGCACGCGGTGTTAGACCCGGCCTCCCTTCCTGATCTTCCAGGGTAGGTCTGCTATCCCTACCTGATGCTTCAGGGTAGGTCTGGCGCCTCTTCCCGATGCTCCGGGGTAGTACTGGTACCGCCACTCGGAACTTTGGGGTAGGAAACGTAACCCTCATCCAAACGCTGGGGTAGTACCAGTACCTCCAGGCGGTATGCCGTGGTACAACTGCTGTTCCTACAGGTGCGTGGGATTTGACCAACCCTTCCACCTGACCATCCATGATAGGCCCGGTGTCCCTACCCGAAGTTCCGGGATAGAACAGGTTCCCCTAGCAGTACTCTGGGGTTGTACCGGAAACCTTTGTGATGCGCCGGAGTTCACCTGTTGTCCCTACGGGCACGGGGTGTGAGACCCGGCCTCCCTACCTGACCCACCAGGGTAGGCCTGGTATCTCTACCTGATGCTCCGGGGTAGGCCTGGCACCCCTTCCCGACGCTACGGGGTAGTACCAGTACTTCCACCCGGTACTCTGGGGTATTACCCGTGAACCTCGACGGTACTCCGGAGTAGTACCACTACCTCCACCGGTACTCCAGGGTACAACTGCTGTTCCTACGGGTGCGTGGGATTTGACCCGCCCTTCCTACCTGACCCTCCGTGTTAGGCCCGGTGTCCCTACCCAAACTTCCGGGATAGAACCGGTTCCCCTAGCAGTACTCTGGGGTTGTACCGGAAACCTTTGTGATGCGCCGGAGTTCACCTGTTGTCCCTACGGGCACGCGGTGTTAGACCCGGCCTCCCTTCCTGACCTTCCAGGGTAGGCCTGGTATTCCTACCTGATGCTCCGGGATAGGCCTGGCACCCCTTCCCGACGCTATGGGGTAGTGCTAGTACCGCCACTCGGTACTCTGGGTTATTACCCGTAACCCTCGTCGGAACTCTTGCGTAGTACCACTACCTCCACCGGTACTCCAGGGTACAACTGCTGTTCCTACGGGTGCGTGGGATTTGACCCGCCCTTCCTACCTGACCCTCCATGATACGCCCGGTGTCCCTACCCAACATTCCGGGATAGAACCGGTTCCCCTAGCAGTACTCTGGGGTTGTACCGGAAACCTTTGTGATGCGTCGGAGTTCACCTGTTGTCCCTACGGGCACGCGGTGTTAGACCCGGCCTCCCTTCCTGACCCTCCAGGGTAGGCCTGGTATCTCTACCTGATGCTCCGGGGTAGGCCTGGTGCCCCTTCCCGATGCTCTGGGGTAGTACCAGTACTTCCACCTGGTACTCTAGGCTATGACCCGTGACGCTCATCGGTACTCCGGAGTAGTACCAGTACCTCCACCGGTACTCCAGGGTGCAACTGCTGTTCCTACGGGTGCGTGGGATTTGACCCGCCCTTCCTACCTGACCCTCCATGATACTCCCGGTGTCCCTACCCGAACTTCCGGGATAGAACCGGTTCCCCTAGCAGTACTCTGGGGTTGTACCGGAAACCTTTATGATGCGCCGGAGTTCACCTGTTGTCCCTATGGGCACGCGGTGTTAGACCCGGCCTCCCTTCCTGACCCTCCAGGGTAGGCCTGGTATCTCTACCTGATGCTCCGGGGTAGGCCTGGTGCCCCTTCCCGATGCTCTGGGGTAGTACCAGTACTTCCACCTGGTACTCTAGGCTATGACCCGTGACGCTCATCGGTACTCCGGAGTAGTACCAGTACCTCCACCGGTACTCCAGGGTACAACTGCTGTTCCTACGGGTGCGTGGGATTTGACCCGCCCTTCCTACCTGACCCTCCGTGTTAGGCCCGGTGTCCCTACCCGAACTTCCGGGATAGAACCGGTTCCCCTAGCAGTACTCTGGGGTTGTACCGGAAACCTTTGTGATGCGCTGGAGTTCACCTGTTGTCCCTACGGGCACGCGGTGTGAGACCCGGCCTCCCTTCCTGACCTTCCAGGGTAGGTCTGGTATCTCTACCTGATGCTCCGGGGTAGGCCTGGCGCCCCTTCCCGATGCTCCGGGGTAGTACTGGTACCGCCAGTCGAAACTTTGACGTAGGAACCGTAACCCTCATCCGAACTGTGGGGTAGTTCCAGTACCACCAGGCGGTACGCTGTGGTACAACTGCTGTTCCTACAGGTGCGTGGGATTTGACCCACCCTTCCACCTGATCCTCCGTGTTAGGCCCGGTGTCCCTACCCGAACTTCCGGGATAGAACCGGTTCCCCTAGCAGTACTCTGGGGTTGTACCGGAAACCTTTGTGATGCGCCGGAGTTCACCTGTTGTCCCTACGGGCACGTGGTGTTAGACACGGCCTCCCTTACTGACCCTCCAGGGTAGGCCTGGTATCTCTTCCTGAATGCTCCGGAGTAGGCCTGGCGCCCCTTCCCGACGCTCCGGGGTAGTACTGGTACCCCCACTCGAAACTTTGGGGTAGGAACCGTAACCCTCATCCGAAATCTGGGGTAGTACCAGTACCTCCAGGCGGTACGCTGTGGTACAACTGCTGTTCCTACAGGTGCGTGGGATTTGACCCACCCTTCCACCTGACCCTCCGTGTTAGGCCCGGTGTCCCTACCCGAACTTCCGGGATAGAACCGGTTCCCCTAGCAGTACTCTGGGGTTTTACCGGAAACCTTTGTGATGCGCCGGAGTTCACCTGTTGTCCCTACGGGCACGCGGTGTTAGACCCGGCCTCCCTTCCTGACCTTCCAGGGTAGGTCTGGTACCTCTAGCTGATGCTCCGGGGTAGGCCTGGCGCCCCTTCCCGACGCTCCGGGGTAGTACCAGTACTTCCACCTGGTACTCTGGGGTATTACACGTGAACCTCGTCGGTACTCCGGAGTAGTACCACTACCTCCACCGGTACTCCAGGGTACAACTGCTGTTCCTATGGGTGCGTGGGATTTGACCCGCCCTTCCTACCTGACCCTCCGTGTTAGGCCCGGTGTCCCTACCCGAACTTCCGGGATAGAACCGGTTCCCCTAGCAGTACTCTGGGGTTGTACCGGAAACCTTTGTGATGCGCCGGAGTTCACCTGTTGTCCCTACGGGCACGCGGTGTGAGACCCGGCCTCCCTTCCTGACCTTCCAGGGTAGGTCTGGTATCTCTACCTGATGCTCCGGGGTAGGCCTGGCGCCCCTTCCCGACGCTCCGGGGTAGTACCAGTACTTCCACCTGGTACTCTGGGGTATTACCCATGAACCTCGTCGGTACTCCGGAGTAGTGCCACTACCTCCACCGGTACTCCAGGGTACAACTGCTGTTCCTATGGGTGCGTGGGATTTGACCCGCCCTTCCTACCTGACCCTCCGTGTTAGGCCCGGTGTCCCTACCCGAACTTCCGGGATAGAACCGGTTCCCCTAGCAGTACTCTGGGGTTGTACCGGAAACCTTTGTGATGCGCCGGAGTTCACCTGTTGTCCCTACGGGCACGCGGTGTTAGACCCGGCCTCCCTTCCTGACCTTCCAGGGTAGGTCTGCTATCCCTACCTGATGCTTCAGGGTAGGCCTGGCGCCTCTTCCCGATGCTCCGGGGTAGTACTGGTACCGCCACTCGGAACTTTGGGGTAGGAACCGTAACCCTCATCCGAACGCTGGGGTAGTACCAGTACCTCCAGGCGGTATGCCGTGGTACAACTGCTGTTCCTACAGGTGCGTGGGATTTGACCAACCCTTCCACCTGACCATCCATGATAGGCCCGGTGTCCCTACCCAACATTCCGGGATAGAACCGGTTCCCCTAGCAGTACTCTGGGGTTGTACCGGAAACCTTTGTGATGCGCCGGAGTTCACCTGTTGTCCCTACGGGCACGGGGTGTGAGACCCGGCCTCCCTACCTGACCCACCAGGGTAGGCCTGGTATCTCTACCTGATGCTCCGGGGTAGGCCTGGCACCCCTTCCCGACGCTACGGGGTAGTACCAGTACTTCCACCCGGTACTCTGGGGTATTACCCGTGAACCTCGACGGTACTCCGGAGTAGTACCACTACCTCCACCGGTACTCCAGGGTACAACTGCTGTTCCTACGGGTGCGTGGGATTTGACCCGCCCTTCCTACCTGACCCTCCGTGTTAGGCCCGGTGTCCCTACCCGAAGTTCCGGGATAGAACCGGTTCCCCTAGCAGTACTCTGGGGTTGTACCGGAAACCTTTGTGATGCGCCGGAGTTCACCTGTTGTCCCTACGGGCACGCGGTGTTAGACCCGGCCTCCCTTCCTGACCTTCCAGGGTAGGTCTGGTATCTCTACCTGATGCTCCGGGGTAGGCCTGGCGCCCCTTCCCGACGCTCTGGGGTAGTACCAGTACTTCCACCTGGTACTCTGGGGTATTACCCGTGACCCTCATCGGTACTCCGGAGTAGTACCACTACCTCCACCGGTACTCCAGGGTACAACTGCTGTTCCTACGGGTGCGTGGGATTTGACACGGCCTTCCTACCTGACCCTCCATGATACGCCCGGTGTCCCTACCCGAAGTTCCGGGATAGAACCGGTTCCCCTAGCAGTACTCTGGGGTTGTACCGGAAACCTTTGTGATGCACCGGAGTTCACCTGTTGTCCCTATGGGCACGTGGTGTTAGACCCGGCCTCCCTTCCTGACCCTCCAGGGTAGGCCTGGTATCTCTACCTGATGCTCCGAGGTAGGCCTGGCGCCCCTTCCCGATGCTCCGGGGTAGTACTGGTACCCCCACTGGGAACTTTGGGGTAGGAACCGTAACCCTCATCCGAACTCTGGGGTAGTACCAGTACCTCCAGGCGGTACGCCGTGGTACAACTGCTGTTCCTACAGGTGCGTGGAATTTGACCCGCCCTTCCTACCTGACCCTCCGTGTTAGGCCCGGTGTCCCTACCCGAACTTCCGGGATAGAACCGGTTCCCCTAGCAGTACTCTGGGGTTGTACCGGAAACCTTTGTGATGCGCCGGAGTTCACCTGTTGTCCCTACGGGCACGCGGTGTTAGACCCGGCCTCCCTTCCTGACCCTCCAGGGTAGGCCTGGTATCTCTACCTGATGCTCCGGGTTAGGCCTGGCGCCCCTTCCCGACGCTCTGGGGTAGTACCAGTACTTCCACTTGGTACTCTCGGGTATTACCCGTGACCCTCGTCGGTACTCCGGAGTAGTACCACTACCTCCACCGGTACTCCAGGGTACAACTGCTGTTCCTACGGGTGCGTGGGATTTGACACGCCCTTCCTACCTGACCCTCCATGATACGCCCGGTGTCCCTACCCGAAGTTCCGGGATAGAACCGGTTCCCCTAGCAGTACTCTGGGGTTGTACCGGAAACCTTTGTGATGCACCGGAGTTCACCTGTTGTCCCTATGGGCACGTGGTGTTAGACCCGGCCTCCCTTCCTGACCCTCCAGGGTAGGCCTGGTATCTCTTCCTGAATGCTCCGGGGTAGGCCTGGCGCCCCTTCCCGACGCTCCGGGGTAGTACTGGTACCCCCACTCGAAACTTTGGGGTAGGAACCGTAACCCTCATCCGAACTCTGGGGTAGTACCAGTACCTCCAGGCGGTACGCTGTGGTACAACTGCTGTTCCTACAAGTGCGTGGGATTTGACCCGCCCTTCCTACCTGACCCTCCGTGTTAGGCCCGGTGTCCCTACCCGAACTTCCGGGATAGAACCGGTTCCCCTAGCAGTACTCTGGGGTTGTACCGGAAACCTTTGTGATGCGCCGGAGTTCACCTGTTGTCCCTACGGGCACGCGGTGTTAGACCCGGCCTCCCTTCCTGACCCTCCTGGGTAGGCCTGGTATCTCTACCTGATGCTCTGGGGTAGGCCTGGCGCCCCTTCCCGACGCTCCGGGGTAGTACCAGTACCCCCACCCGGTACTCTGGGGTATTACCCGTGACCCTCGTCGGTACTCCGGAGTAGTACCACTACCTCCACCGGTACTCCGGGGTACAACTGCTGTTCCTACGGGTGCGTGGGATTTGACCCGCCCTTCCTACCTGACCCTCCATGATACGCCCGGTGTCCCTACCCGAACTTCCGGGATAGAACCGGTTCCCCTAGCAGTACTCTGGGGTTGTACCGGAAACCTTTGTGATGCGCCGGAGTTCACCTGTTGTCCCTACGGGCACGCGGTGTTAGACCCGGCCTCCCTTCCTGACCTTCCAGGGTAGGTCTGGTATCTCTACCTGATGCTCCGGTGTAGGCCTGGTGCCCCTTCCCGATGCTCCGGGGTAGTACCAGTACTTCCACCTGGTACTCTGGGGTATTACCCGTGACCCTCGTCGGTACTCCGGAGTAGTACCACTACCTCCACCGGTACTCCAGGGTGCAACTGCTGTTCCTACGGGTGTGTGCGATTTGACCCGCCCTTCCTACCTGACCCTCCATGATACTCCCGGTGTCCCTACCCGAACTTCCGGGATAGAACCGGTTCCCCTAGCAGTACTCTGGGGTTGTACCGGAAACCTTTGTGATGCGCCGGAGTTCACCTGTTGTCCCTACGGGCACGCGGTGTTAGACCCGGCCTCCCTTCCTGACCTTCCAGGGTAGGCCTGGTATTCCTACCTGATGCTCCGGGATAGGCCTGGCACCCCTTCCCGACGCTATGGGGTAGTACTAGTACCGCCACTCGGTACTCTGGGGTATTACCCGTGAACCTCGTCGGTACTCCGGAGTAGTACCACTACCTCCACCGGTACTCCAGGGTACAACTGCTGTTCCTACGGGTGCGTGGGATTTGACCCGCCCTTCCTACCTGACCCTCCGTGTTAGGCCCGGTGTCCCTACCCGAAGTTCCGGGATAGAACCGGTTCCCCTAGCAGTACTCTGGGGTTGTACCGGAAACCTTTGTGATGCGCCGGAGTTCACCTGTTGTCCCTACGGGCACGCGGTGTGAGACCCGGCCTCCCTTCCTGACCTTCCAGGGTAGGTCTGGTATCTCTACCTGATGCTCCGGGGTAGGCCTGGCGCCCCTTCCCGACGCTCCGGGGTAGTACCAGTACTTCCACCCGGTACTCTGGGGTATTACCCGTGAACCTCGTCGGTACTCCGGAGTAGTACCACTACCTCCACCGGTACTCCAGGGTACAACTGCTGTTCCTACGGGTGCGTGGGATTTGACCCGCCCTTCCTACCTGACCCTCCGTGTTAGGCCCGGTGTCCCTACCCGAACTTCCGGGATAGAACCGGTTCCCCTAGCAGTACTCTGGGGTTGTACCGGAAACCTTTGTGATGCGCCGGAGTTCACCTGTTGTCCCTACGGGCACGCGGTGTTAGACCCGGCCTCCCTTCCTGACCCTCCAGGGTAGGCCTGGTATTCCTACCTGATGCTCCGGGATAGGCCTGGCGCCCCTTCCCGACGCTCCGGGGTAGTACCAGTACTTCCACCTGGTACTCTGGGGTATTACCCGTGAACCTCGACGGTACTCCGGAGTAGTACCACTACCTCCACCGGTACTCCAGGGTACAACTGCTGTTCCTACGGGTGCGTGGGATTTGACCCGCCCTTCCTACCTGACCTTCCGTGTTAGGCCCGGTGTCCCTACCCGAAGTTCCAGGATAAAACCGGTTCCCCTAGCAGTACTCTGGGGTTGTACCGGAAACCTTTGTGATGCGCCGGAGTTCACCTGTTGTCCCTACGGGCACGCGGTGTGAGACCCGGCCTCCCTTCCTGACCCTCCAGGGTAGGCCTGGTATCTCTTCCTGAATGCTCCGGGGTTGGCCTGGCACCCCTTCCCGACGCTCCGGGGTAGTACTGGTACCCCCACTCGAAACTTTGACGTAGGAACCGTAACCCTCGTCGGAACTCTGGGGTAGTACCAGTACCTCCAGGCGGTACGCTGTGGTACAACTGCTGTTCCTACAGGTGCGTGGGATTTGACCAACCCTTCCACCTGACCATCCATGATAGGCCCGGTGTCCATACCCGAACTTCCGGGATAGAACCGGTTCCCCTAGCAGTACTCTGGGGTTGTACCGGAAACCTTTGTGATGCGTCGGAGTTCACCTGTTGTCCCTACGGGAACGGGGTGTGAGACCCGGCCTCCCTACCTGACCCACCAGGGTAGGCCTGGTATCTCTACCTGATGCTCCGGGGTAGGCCTGGCACCCCTTCCCGACGCTACGGGGTAGTACCAGTACTTCCACCCGGTACTCTGGGGTATTACCCGTGAACCTCGACGCTACTCCGGAGTAGTACCACTACCTCCACCGGTACTCCAGGGTACAACTGCTGTTCCTACGGGTGCGTGGGATTTGACCCGCCCTTCCTACCTGACCCTCCGTGTTAGGCCCGGTGTCCCTACCCGAACTTCCGGGATAGAACCGGTTCCCCTAGCAGTACTCTGGGGTTGTACCGGAAACCTTTGTGATGCGCCGGAGTTCACCTGTTGTCCCTATGGGCACGTGGTGTTAGACCCGGCCTCCCTTCCTGACCCTCCAGGGTAGGCCTGGTATCTCTTCCTGAATACTCCGGGGTAGGCCTGGCGCCCCTTCCCGACGCTCCGGGGTAGTACTGGTACCCCCACTCGAAACTTTGGGGTAGGAACCGTAACCCTCATCCGAACTCTGGGGTAGTACCAGTACCTCCAGGCGGTACGCTGTGGTACAACTGCTGTTCCTACAAGTGCGTGGGATTTGACCCGCCCTTCCTACCTGACCCTCCGTGTTAGGCCCGGTGTCCCTACCCGAACTTCCGGGATAGAACCGGTTCCCCTAGCAGTACTCTGGGGTTGTACCAGAAACCTTTGTGATGCGCCGGAGTTCACCTGTTGTCCCTACGGGCACGCGGTGTTAGACCCGGCCTCCCTTCCTGACCCTCCAGGGTAGGCCTGGTATCTCTACCTGATGCTCCGGGGTAGGCCTGGCACCCCTTCCCGACGCTATGGGGTAGTACTAGTACCGCCACTCGGTACTCTGGGTTATTACCCGTAACCCTCGTCGGAACTCTTGCGTAGTACCACTACCTCCACCGGTACTCCAGGGTACAACTGCTGTTCCTACGGGTGCGTGGGATTTGACCCGCCCTTCCTACCTGACCCTCTGTGTTAGGCCCGGTGTCCCTACCCGAAGTTCCGGGATAGAACCGGTTCCCCTAGCAGTACTCTGGGGTTGTACCGGAAACCTTTGTGATGCGCCGGAGTTCACCTGTTATCCCTACGGGCACGCGGTGTTAGACCCGGCCTCCCTTCCTGACCCTCCAGGGTAGGCCTGGTATCTCTACCTGATGCTCCGGGGTAGGCCTGGCGCCCCTTCCCGACGCTCCGGGGTAGTACCAGTACCCCCACCCGGTACTCTGGGGTATTACCCGTGACCCTCGTCGGTACTCCGGAGTAGTACCACTACCTCCACCGGTACTCCAGGGTACAACTGCTGTTCCTACGGGTGCGTGGGATTTGACCCGCCCTTCCTACCTGACCCTCCGTGTTAGGCCCGGTGTCCCTACCCGAAGTTCCGGGATAGAACCGGTTCCCCTAGCAGTACTCTGGGGTTGTACCGGAAACCTTTGTGATGCGCCGGAGTTCACCTGTTGTCCCTACGGGCACGCGGTGTTAGACCCAGCCTCCCTTCCTGACCCTCCAGGGTAGGCCTGGTATCTCTTCCTGAATGCTCCAGGGTAGGCCTGGCGCCCCTTCCCGACACTCCGGGGTAGTACCAGTACCCCCACCCGGTACTCTGGGGTATTACCCGTGAACCTCGACGGTACTCCGGAGTAGTACCACTACCTCCACCGGTACTCCAGGGTACAACTGCTGTTCCTACGGGTGCGTGGGATTTGACCCGCCCTTCCTACCTGACCCTACGTGTTAGGCCCGGTGTCCCTACCCGAAGTTCCGGGATAGAACCGGTTCCCCTAGCAGTACTCTGGGGTTGTACCGGAAACCTTTGTGATGCGCCGGAGTTCACCTGTTGTCCCTACGGGCACGCGGTGTTAGACCCGGCCTCCCTTCCTGACCTTCCAGGGTAGGTCTGGTATCTCTACCTGATGCTCCGGGATAGGCCTGGCGCCCCTTCCCGACGTTCCGGGGTAGTACCGGTACCCCCACCTGGTACTCTGGGGTATTACCCGTGACCCTCGTCGGTACTCTGGAGTAGTACCACTACCTCCACCGGTACTCCAGGGTACAACTGCTGTTCCTACGGGTGCGTGGGATTTGACCCGCCCTTCCTACCTGACCCTCCGTGTTAGGCCCGGTGTCCCTACCCGAAGTTCCGGGATAGAACCGGTTCCCCTAGCAGTACTCTGGGGTTGTACCGGAAACCTTTGTGATGCGCCGGAGTTCACCTGTTGTCCCTACGGGCACGCGGTGTTAGACCCGGCCTCCCTTCCTGACCTTCCAGGGTAGGCCTGGTATTCCTACCTGATGCTCCGGGATAGGCCTGGCACCCCTTCCCGACGCTATGGGGTAGTACTAGTACCGCCACTCGGTACTCTGGGTTATTACCCGTAACCCTCGTCGGAACTCTTGCGTAGTACCACTACCTCCACCGGTACTCCAGGGTACAACTGCTGTTCCTACGGGTGCGTGGGATTTGACCCGCCCTTCCTACCTGACCCTCTGTGTTAGGCCCGGTGTCCCTACCCGAAGTTCCGGGATAGAACCGGTTCCCCTAGCAGTACTCTGGGGTTGTACCGGAAACCTTTGTGATGCGCCGGAGTTCACCTGTTATCCCTACGGGCACGCGGTGTTAGACCCGGCCTCCCTTCCTGACCCTCCAGGGTAGGCCTGGTATCTCTACCTGATGCTCCGGGGTAGGCCTGGCGCCCCTTCCCGACGCTCCGGGGTAGTACCAGTACCCCCACCCGGTACTCTGGGGTATTACCCGTGACCCTCGTCGGTACTCCGGAGTAGTACCACTACCTCCACCGGTACTCCAGGGTACAACTGCTGTTCCTACGGGTGCGTGGGATTTGACCCGCCCTTCCTACCTGACCCTCCGTGTTAGGCCCGGTGTCCCTACCCGAAGTTCCGGGATAGAACCGGTTCCCCTAGCAGTACTCTGGGGTTGTACCGGAAACCTTTGTGATGCGCCGGAGTTCACCTGTTGTCCCTACGGGCACGCGGTGTTAGACCCGGCCTCCCTTCCTGACCCTCCAGGGTAGGCCTGGTATCTCTTCCTGAATGCTCCAGGGTAGGCCTGGCGCCCCTTCCCGACACTCCGGGGTAGTACCAGTACCCCCACCCGGTACTCTGGGGTATTACCCGTGAACCTCGACGGTACTCCGGAGTAGTACCACTACCTCCACCGGTACTCCAGGGTACAACTGCTGTTCCTACGGGTGCGTGGGATTTGACCCGCCCTTCCTACCTGACCCTACGTGTTAGGCCCGGTGTCCCTACCCAACTTTCCGGGATAGAACCGGTTCCCCTAGCAGTACTCTGGGGTTGTACCGGAAACCTTTGTGATGCGCCGGAGTTCACCTGTTGTCCCTACGGGCACGCGGTGTTAGACCCGGCCTCCCTTCCTGACCCTCCAGGGTAGGCCTGGTATCTCTTCCTGAATGCTCCGGGGTAGGCGTGGCGCCCCTTCCCGACGCTCCGGGGTAGTACTGGTACCCCCACTCGAAACTTTGGGGTAGGAACCGTAACCCTCATCCGAACGCTGGGGTAGTACCAGTACCTCCAGGCGGTATGCCGTGGTACAACTGCTGTTCCTACAGGTGCGTGGGATTTGACCAACCCTTCCACCTGACCATCCATGATAGGCCCGGTGTCCCTACCCAACATTCCGGGATAGAACCGGTTCCCCTAGCAGTACTCTGGGGTTGTACCGGAAACCTTTGTGATGCGTCGGAGTTCACCTGTTGTCCCTACGGGCACGGGGTGTGAGACCCGGCCTCCCTACCTGACCCACCAGGGTAGGCCTGGTATCTCTACCTGATGCTCCGGGGTAGGCCTGGCACCCCTTCCCGACGCTACGGGGTAGTACCAGTACTTCCACCCGGTACTCTGGGGTATTACCCGTGAACCTCGACGGTACTCCGGAGTAGTACCACTACCTCCACCGGTACTCCAGGGTACAACTGCTGTTCCTACGGGTGCGTGGGATTTGACCCGCCCTTCCTACCTGACCCTCCGTGTTAGGCCCGGTGTCCCTACCCGAAGTTCCGGGATAGAACCGGTTCCCCTAGCAGTACTCTGGGGTTGTACCGGAAACCTTTGTGATGCGCCGGAGTTCACCTGTTGTCCCTACGGGCACGCGGTTTGAGACCCGGCCTCCCTTCCTGACCCTCCAGGGTAGGTCTGGTATCTCTACCTAATGCTCCGGGGTAGGCCTGGCGCCCCTTCCCGACGCTCCGGGGTAGTACCAGTACTTCCACCCGGTACTCTGGGGTATTACCCGTGACCCTCGTCGGTACTCCGGAGTAGTACCACTACCTCCACCGGTACTCCAGGGTACAACTGCTGTTCCTACGGGTGCGTGGGATTTGACACGCCCTTCCTACCTGACCCTCCGTGTTAGGCCCGGTGTCCCTACCCGAAGTTCCGGGATAGAACCGGTTCCCCTAGCAGTACTCTGGGGTTGTACCGGAAACCTTTGTGATGCGCCGGAGTTCACCTGTTGTCCCTACGGGCACGCGGTGTTAGACCCGGCCTCCCTTCCTGACCTTCCAGGGTAGGTCTGCTATCCCTACCTGATGCTTCAGGGTAGGTCTGGCGCCTCTTCCCGATGCTCCGGGGTAGTACTGGTACCCCCACTGGGAACTTTGGGCTAGGAACCGTAACCCTCATCCGAACTCTGGGGTAGTACCAGTACCTCCAGGCGGTACGCTGTGGTACAACTGCTGTTCCTACAAGTGCGTGGGATTTGACCCGCCCTTCCTACCTGACCCTCCGTGTTAGGCCCGGTGTCCCTACCCGAACTTCCGGGATAGAACCGGTTCCCCTAGCAGTACTCTGGGGTTGTACCGGAAACCTTTGTGATGCGCCGGAGTTCACCTGTTGTCCCTACGGGCACGCGGTGTTAGACCCGGCCTCCCTTCCTGACCCTCCTGGGTAGGCCTGGTATCTCTACCTGATGCTCTGGGGTAGGCCTGGCGCCCCTTCCCGACGCTCCGGGGTAGTACCAGTACTTCCACCCGGTACTCTGGGGTATTACCCGTGACCCTCGTCGGTACTCCGGAGTAGTACCACTACCTCCACCGGTACTCCAGGGTACAACTGCTGTTCCTACGGGTGCGTGGGATTTGACACGCCCTTCCTACCTGACCCTCCGTGTTAGGCCCGGTGTCCCTACCCGAAGTTCCGGGATAGAACCGGTTCCCCTAGCAGTACTCTGGGGTTGTACCGGAAACCTTTGTGATGCGCCGGAGTTCACCTGTTGTCCCTACGGGCACGCGGTGTTAGACCCGGCCTCCCTTCCTGACCTTCCAGGGTAGGTCTGCTATCCCTACCTGATGCTTCAGGGTAGGTCTGGCGCCTCTTCCCGATGCTCCGGGGTAGTACTGGTACCGCCACTCGGAACTTTGGGGTAGGAACCGTAACCCTCATCCGAACTCTGGGGTAGTACCAGTACCTCCAGGCGGTACGCTGTGGTACAACTGCTGTTCCTACAAGTGCGTGGGATTTGACCCGCCCTTCCTACCTGACCCTCCGTGTTAGGCCCGGTGTCCCTACCCGAACTTCCGGGATAGAACCGGTTCCCCTAGCAGTACTCTGGGGTTGTACCGGAAACCTTTGTGATGCGCCGGAGTTCACCTGTTGTCCCTACGGGCACGCGGTGTTAGACCCGGCCTCCCTTCCTGACCCTCCTGGGTAGGCCTGGTATCTCTACCTGATGCTCTGGGGTAGGCCTGGCGCCCCTTCCCGACGCTCCGGGGTAGTACCAGTACCCCCACCCGGTACTCTGGGGTATTACCCGTGACCCTCGTCGGTACTCCGGAGTAGTACCACTACCTCCACCGGTACTCCGGGGTACAACTGCTGTTCCTACGGGTGCGTGGGATTTGACCCGCCCTTCCTACCTGACCCTCCATGATACGCCCGGTGTCCCTACCCGAACTTCCGGGATAGAACCGGTTCCCCTAGCAGTACTCTGGGGTTGTACCGGAAACCTTTGTGATGCGCCGGAGTTCACCTGTTGTCCCTACGGGCACGCGGTGTTAGACCCGGCCTCCCTTCCTGACCTTCCAGGGTAGGTCTGGTATCTCTACCTGATGCTCCGGTGTAGGCCTGGTGCCCCTTCCCGATGCTCCGGGGTAGTACCAGTACTTCCACCTGGTACTCTGGGGTATTACCCGTGACCCTCGTCGGTACTCCGGAGTAGTACCACTACCTCCACCGGTACTCCAGGGTGCAACTGCTGTTCCTACGGGTGCGTGCGATTTGACCCGCCCTTCCTACCTGACCCTCCATGATACTCCCGGTGTCCCTACCCGAACTTCCGGGATAGAACCGGTTCCCCTAGCAGTACTCTGGGGTTGTACCGGAAACCTTTGTGATGCGCCGGAGTTCACCTGTTGTCCCTACGGGCACGCGGTGTTAGACCCGGCCTCCCTTCCTGACCTTCCAGGGTAGGCCTGGTATTCCTACCTGATGCTCCGGGATAGGCCTGGCACCCCTTCCCGACGCTATGGGGTAGTACTAGTACCGCCACTCGGTACTCTGGGGTATTACCCGTGAACCTCGTCGGTACTCCGGAGTAGTACCACTACCTCCACCGGTACTCCAGGGTACAACTGCTGTTCCTACGGGTGCGTGGGATTTGACCCGCCCTTCCTACCTGACCCTCCGTGTTAGGCCCGGTGTCCCTACCCGAAGTTCCGGGATAGAACCGGTTCCCCTAGCAGTACTCTGGGGTTGTACCGGAAACCTTTGTGATGCGCCGGAGTTCACCTGTTGTCCCTACGGGCACGCGGTGTGAGACCCGGCCTCCCTTCCTGACCTTCCAGGGTAGGTCTGGTATCTCTACCTGATGCTCCGGGGTAGGCCTGGCGCCCCTTCCCGACGCTCCGGGGTAGTACCAGTACTTCCACCCGGTACTCTGGGGTATTACCCGTGAACCTCGTCGGTACTCCGGAGTAGTACCACTACCTCCACCGGTACTCCAGGGTACAACTGCTGTTCCTACGGGTGCGTGGGATTTGACCCGCCCTTCCTACCTGACCCTCCGTGTTAGGCCCGGTGTCCCTACCCGAACTTCCGGGATAGAACCGGTTCCCCTAGCAGTACTCTGGGGTTGTACCGGAAACCTTTGTGATGCGCCGGAGTTCACCTGTTGTCCCTACGGGCACGCGGTGTTAGACCCGGCCTCCCTTCCTGACCCTCCAGGGTAGGCCTGGTATTCCTACCTGATGCTCCGGGATAGGCCTGGCGCCCCTTCCCGACGCTCCGGGGTAGTACCAGTACTTCCACCTGGTACTCTGGGGTATTACCCGTGAACCTCGACGGTACTCCGGAGTAGTACCACTACCTCCACCGGTACTCCAGGGTACAACTGCTGTTCCTACGGGTGCGTGGGATTTGACCCGCCCTTCCTACCTGACCTTCCGTGTTAGGCCCGGTGTCCCTACCCGAAGTTCCAGGATAAAACCGGTTCCCCTAGCAGTACTCTGGGGTTGTACCGGAAACCTTTGTGATGCGCCGGAGTTCACCTGTTGTCCCTACGGGCACGCGGTGTGAGACCCGGCCTCCCTTCCTGACCCTCCAGGGTAGGCCTGGTATCTCTTCCTGAATGCTCCGGGGTTGGCCTGGCACCCCTTCCCGACGCTCCGGGGTAGTACTGGTACCCCCACTCGAAACTTTGACGTAGGAACCGTAACCCTCGTCGGAACTCTGGGGTAGTACCAGTACCTCCAGGCGGTACGCTGTGGTACAACTGCTGTTCCTACAGGTGCGTGGGATTTGACCAACCCTTCCACCTGACCATCCATGATAGGCCCGGTGTCCATACCCGAACTTCCGGGATAGAACCGGTTCCCCTAGCAGTACTCTGGGGTTGTACCGGAAACCTTTGTGATGCGTCGGAGTTCACCTGTTGTCCCTACGGGAACGGGGTGTGAGACCCGGCCTCCCTACCTGACCCACCAGGGTAGGCCTGGTATCTCTACCTGATGCTCCGGGGTAGGCCTGGCACCCCTTCCCGACGCTACGGGGTAGTACCAGTACTTCCACCCGGTACTCTGGGGTATTACCCGTGAACATCGACGGTACTCCGGAGTAGTACCACTACCTCCACCGGTACTCCAGGGTACAACTGCTGTTCCTACGGGTGCGTGGGATTTGACCCGCCCTTCCTACCTGACCCTCCGTGTTAGGCCCGGTGTCCCTACCCGAACTTCCGGGATAGAACCGGTTCCCCTAGCAGTACTCTGGGGTTGTACCGGAAACCTTTGTGATGCGCCGGAGTTCACCTGTTGTCCCTATGGGCACGTGGTGTTAGACCCGGCCTCCCTTCCTGACCCTCCAGGGTAGGCCTGGTATCTCTTCCTGAATACTCCGGGGTAGGCCTGGCGCCCCTTCCCGACGCTCCGGGGTAGTACTGGTACCCCCACTCGAAACTTTGGGGTAGGAACCGTAACCCTCATCCGAACTCTGGGGTAGTACCAGTACCTCCAGGCGGTACGCTGTGGTACAACTGCTGTTCCTACAAGTGCGTGGGATTTGACCCGCCCTTCCTACCTGACCCTCCGTGTTAGGCCCGGTGTCCCTACCCGAACTTCCGGGATAGAACCGGTTCCCCTAGCAGTACTCTGGGGTTGTACCAGAAACCTTTGTGATGCGCCGGAGTTCACCTGTTGTCCCTACGGGCACGCGGTGTTAGACCCGGCCTCCCTTCCTGACCCTCCAGGGTAGGCCTGGTATCTCTACCTGATGCTCCGGGTTAGGCCTGGCGCCCCTTCCCGACTCTCCGGGGTAGTACCAGTACCCCCACCCGGTACTCTGGGGTATTACCCGTGACCCTCGTCGGTACTCCGGAGTAGTACCACTACCTCCACCGGTACTCCAGGGTACAACTGCTGTTCCTACGGGTGCGTGGGATTTGACCCGCCCTTCCTACCTGACCCTCCGTGTTAGGCCCGGTGTCCCTACCCGAAGTTCCGGGATAGAACCGGTTCCCCTAGCAGTACTCTGGGGTTGTACCGGAAACCTTTGTGATGCGCCGGAGTTCACCTGTTGTCCCTACGGGCACGCGGTGTTAGACCCGGCCTCCCTTCCTGACCTTCCAGGGTAGGCCTGGTATCTCTACCTGATGCTCCGGGGTAGGCCTGGCGCCCCTTCCCGATGCTCCGGGGTAGTACCAGTACTTCCACCTGGTACTCTGGGGTATTACCCGTGAACCTCGTCGGTACTCCGGAGTAGTACCACTACCTCCACCGGTACTCCAGGGTACAACTGCTGTTCCTACGGGTGCGTGGGATTTGACCCGCCCTTCCTACCTGACCCTCCGTGTTAGGCCCGGTGTCCCTACCCGAACTTCCGGGATAGAACCGGTTCCCCTAGCAGTACTCTGGGGTTGTACCGGAAACCTTTGTGATGCGCCGGAGTTCACCTGTTGTCCCTACGGGCACGCGGTGTTAGACCCGGCCTCCCTTCCTGACCCTCCAGGGTAGGTCTGTTACCTCTACCTGATGCTCCGGGGTAGTCCTGGTGCCCCTTCCCGACGCTCCGGGGTAGTACCAGTACCCCCACCCGGTACTCTGGGGTATTACCCGTGACCCTCGTCGGTACTCCGGAGTAGTACCACTACCTCCACCGGTACTCCAGGGTACAACTGCTGTTCCTACGGGTGCGTGGGATTTGACCCGCCCTTCCTACCTGACCCTCCGTGTTAGGCCCGGTGTCCCTACCCGAACTTCCGGGATAGAACCGGTTCCCCTAGCAGTACTCTGGGGTTGTACCGGAAACCTTTGTGATGCGCCGGAGTTCACCTGTTATCCCTACGGGCACGCGGTGTTAGAACCGGCCTCCCTTCCTGACCCTCCAGGGTAGGCCTGGTATCTCTACCTGCTGCTCCGGGGTAGGCCTGGCGCCCCTTCCCGACGCTCTGGGGTAGTACCAGTACTTCCACCCGGTACTCTGGGGTATTACCCGTGACCCTCATCGGTACTCCGGAGTAGTACCACTACCTCCACCGGTACTCCAGGGTACAACTGCTGTTCCTACGGGTGCGTGGGATTTGACCCGCCCTTCCTACCTGACCCTACGTGTTAGGCCCGGTGTCCCTACCCAACGTTCCGGGATAGAACCGGTTCCCCTAGCAGTACTCTGGGGTTGTACCGGAAACCTTTGTGATGCGCCGGAGTTCACCTGTTGTCCCTACGGGCACGCGGTGTTAGACCCGGCCTCCCTTCCTGACCCTCCAGGGTAGGCCTGGTATCTCTTCCTGAATGCTCCGGGGTAGGCCTGGCGCCCCTTCCCGACACTCCGGGGTAGTACCAGTACCCCCAACCGGTACTCTGGGGTATTACCCGTGAACCTCGTCGGTACTCCGGAGTAGTACCACTACCTCCACCGGTACTCCAGGGTACAACTGCTGTTCCTACGGGTGCGTGGGATTTGACCCGCCCTTCCTACCTGACCCTCCGTGTTAGGCCCGGTGTCCCTACCCGAAGTTCCGGGATAGAACCGGTTCCCCTAGCAGTACTCTGGGGTTGTACCGGAAACCTTTGTGATGCGCCGGAGTTCACCTGTTGTCCCTACGGGCACGCGGTGTTAGACCCGGCCTCCCTTCCTGACCCTCCAGGGTAGGCCTGGTATCTCTTCCTGAATGCTCCGGGGTTGGCCTGGTGCCCCTTCCCGACGCTCCGGGCTAGTACTGGTACCCCCACTCGAAACTTTGGGGTAGGAACCGTAACCCTCATCCGAACTCTGGGGTAGTACCAGTACCTCCAGGCGGTACGCTGTGGTACAACTGCTGTTCCTACAGGTGCGTGGGATTTGACCGACCCTTCCACCTGACCCTCCGTGTTAGGCCCGGTGTCCCTACCCGAACTTCCGGGATAGAACCGGTTCCCCTAGCAGTACTCTGGGGTTGTACCGGAAACCTTTGTGATGCGCCGGAGTTCACCTGTTGTCCCTACGGGCACGCGGTGTTAGACCCGGCCTCCCTTCCTGACCTTCCAGGGTAGGTCTGGTATCTCTACCTGATGCTCCGGGGTAGGCCTGGTGTCCCTTCCCGACGCTCCGGGGTAGTACCAGTACTTCCACCTGGTACTCTGGAGTATTACCCGTGACCCTCGTCGGTACTCCGGAGTAGTACCACTACCTCCACCGGTACTCCAGGATACAACTGCTGTTCCTATGGGTGCGTGGGATTTGACCCGCCCTTCCTACCTGACCCTCTGTGTTAGGCCCGGTGTCCCTACCCGAAGTTCCGGGATAGAACCGGTTCCCCTAGCAGTACTCTGGGGTTGTACCGGAAACCTTTGTGATGCGCCGGAGTTCACCTGTTGTCCCTACGGGCACGCGGTGTTAGACCCGGCCTCCCTTCCTGACCTTCCAGGGTAGGTCTGGTATCTCTACCTGATGCTCCGGGATAGGCCTGGCGCCCCTTCCCGACGTTCCGGGGTAGTACCGGTACCCCCACCTGGTACTCTGGGGTATTACCCGTGACCCTCGTCGGTACTCTGGAGTAGTACCACTACCTCCACCGGTACTCCAGGGTACAACTGCTGTTCCTACGGGTGCGTGGGATTTGACCCGCCCTTCCTACCTGACCCTCCGTGTTAGGCCCGGTGTCCCTACCCGAAGTTCCGGGATAGAACCGGTTCCCCTAGCAGTACTCTGGGGTTGTACCGGAAACCTTTGTGATGCGCCGGAGTTCACCTGTTGTCCCTACGGGCACGCGGTGTTAGACCCGGCCTCCCTTCCTGACCCTCCAGGGTAGGCCTGGTATCTCTTCCTGAATGCTCCAGGGTAGGCCTGGCGCCCCTTCCCGACACTCCGGGGTAGTACCAGTACCCCCACCCGGTACTCTGGGGTATTACCCGTGAACCTCGTCGGTACTCCGGAGTAGTACCACTACCTCCACCGGTACTCCAGGGTACAACTGCTGTTCCTACGGGTGCGTGGGATTTGACCCGCCCTTCCTACCTGACCCTACGTGTTAGGCCCGGTGTCCCTACCCAACTTTCCGGGATAGAACCGGTTCCCCTAGCAGTACTCTGGGGTTGTACCGGAAACCTTTGTGATGCGCCGGAGTTCACCTGTTGTCCCTACGGGCACGCGGTGTTAGACCCGGCCTCCCTTCCTGACCCTCCAGGGTAGGCCTGGTATCTCTTCCTGAATGCTCCGGGGTAGGCGTGGCGCCCCTTCCCGACGCTCCGGGGTAGTACTGGTACCCCCACTCGAAACTTTGGGGTAGGAACCGTAACCCTCATCCGAACTCTGGGGTAGTACCAGTACCTCCAGGCGGTACGCCGTGGTACAACTGCTGTTCCTACGGGTGCGTGGGATTTGACCCGCCCTTCCTACCTGACCCTCCGTGTTAGGCCCGGTGTCCCTACCCGAAGTTCCGGGATAGAACCGGTTCCCCTAGCAGTACTCTGGGGTTGTACCGGAAACCTTTGTGATGCGCCGGAGTTCACCTGTTGTCCCTACGGGCACGCGGTGTTAGACCCGGCCTCCCTTCCTGACCTTCCAGGGTAGGTCTGCTATCCCTACCTGATGCTTCAGGGTAGGCTTGGCGCCTCTTCCCGATGCTCCGGGGTAGTACTGGTACCGCCACTCGGAACTTTGGGGTAGGAACCGTAACCCTCATCCGAACGCTGGGGTAGTACCAGTACCTCCAGGCGGTATGCCGTGGTACAACTGCTGTTCCTACAGGTGCGTGGGATTTGACCAACCCTTCCACCTGACCATCCATGATAGGCCCGGTGTCCCTACCCAACATTCCGGGATAGAACCGGTTCCCCTAGCAGTACTCTGGGGTTGTACCGGAAACCTTTGTGATGCGTCGGAGTTCACCTGTTGTCCCTACGGGCACGGGGTGTGAGACCCGGCCTCCCTACCTGACCCACCAGGGTAGGCCTGGTATCTCTACCTGATGCTCCGGGGTAGGCCTGGCACCCCTTCCCGACGCTACGGGGTAGTACCAGTACTTCCACCCGGTACTCTGGGGTATTACCCGTGAACCTCGACGGTACTCCGGAGTAGTACCACTACCTCCACCGGTACTCCAGGGTACAACTGCTGTTCCTACGGGTGCGTGGGATTTGACCCGCCCTTCCTACCTGACCCTCCGTGTTAGGCCCGGTGTCCCTACCCGAAGTTCCGGGATAGAACCGGTTCCCCTAGCAGTACTCTGGGGTTGTACCGGAAACCTTTGTGATGCGCCGGAGTTCACCTGTTGTCCCTACGGGCACGCGGTTTGAGACCCGGCCTCCCTTCCTGACCCTCCAGGGTAGGTCTGGTATCTCTACCTAATGCTCCGGGGTAGGCCTGGCGCCCCTTCCCGACGCTCCGGGGTAGTACCAGTACTTCCACCCGGTACTCTGGGGTATTACCCGTGACCCTCGTCGGTACTCCGGAGTAGTACCACTACCTCCACCGGTACTCCAGGGTACAACTGCTGTTCCTACGGGTGCGTGGGATTTGACACGCCCTTCCTACCTGACCCTCCGTGTTAGGCCCGGTGTCCCTACCCGAAGTTCCGGGATAGAACCGGTTCCCCTAGCAGTACTCTGGGGTTGTACCGGAAACCTTTGTGATGCGCCGGAGTTCACCTGTTGTCCCTACGGGCACGCGGTGTTAGACCCGGCCTCCCTTCCTGACCTTCCAGGGTAGGTCTGCTATCCCTACCTGATGCTTCAGGGTAGGTCTGGCGCCTCTTCCCGATGCTCCGGGGTAGTACTGGTACCGCCACTCGGAACTTTGGGGTAGGAACCGTAACCCTCATCCGAACGCTGGGGTAGTACCAGTACCTCCAGGCGGTATGCCGTGGTACAACTGCTGTTCCTACAGGTGCGTGGGATTTGACCAACCCTTCCACCTGACCATCCATGATAGGCCCGGTGTCCCTACCCAACATTCCGGGATAGAACCGGTTCCCCTAGCAGTACTCTGGGGTTGTACCGGAAACCTTTGTGATGCGTCGGAGTTCACCTGTTGTCCCTACGGGCACGGGGTGTGAGACCCGGCCTCCCTACCTGACCCACCAGGGTAGGCCTGGTATCTCTACCTGATGCTCCGGGGTAGGCCTGGCACCCCTTCCCGACGCTACGGGGTAGTACCAGTACTTCCACCCGGTACTCTGGGGTATTACCCGTGAACCTCGACGGTACTCCGGAGTAGTACCACTACCTCCACCGGTACTCCAGGGTACAACTGCTGTTCCTACGGGTGCGTGGGATTTGACCCGCCCTTCCTACCTGACCCTCCGTGTTAGGCCCGGTGTCCCTACCCGAACTTCCGGGATAGAACCGGTTCCCCTAGCAGTACTCTGGGGTTGTACCGGAAACCTTTGTGATGCGCCGGAGTTCACCTGTTGTCCCTACGGGCACGCGGTGTGAGACCCGGCCTCCCTTCCTGACCTTCCAGGGTAGGTCTGGTATCTCTACCTGATGCTCCGGGGTAGGCCTGGCACCCCTTCCCGACGCTCCGGGGTAGTACCAGTACTTCCACCCGGTACTCTGGGGTATTACCCGTGACCCTCGTCGGTACTCCGGAGTAGTACCACTACCTCCACCGGTACTCCAGGGTACAACTGCTGTTCCTACGGGTGCGTGGGATTTGACCCGCCCTTCCTACCTGACCCTCCGTGTTAGGCCCGGTGTCCCTACCCGAACTTCCGGGATAGAACCGGTTCCCCTAGCAGTACTCTGGGGTTGTACCGGAAACCTTTGTGATGCGCCGGAGTTCACCTGTTGTCCCTACGGGCACGCGGTGTTAGACCCGGCCTCCCTTCCTGACCTTCCAGGGTAGGTCTGCTATCCCTACCTGATGCTTCAGGGTAGGTCTGGCGCCTCTTCCCGATGCTCCGGGGTAGTACTGGTACCGCCACTCGGAACTTTGGGGTAGGAACCGTAACCCTCATCCGAACGCTGGGGTAGTACCAGTACCTCCAGGCGGTATGCCGTGGTACAACTGCTGTTCCTACAGGTGCGTGGGATTTGACCAACCCTTCCACCTGACCATCCATGATAGGCCAGGTGTCCCTACCCAACATTCCGGGATAGAACCGGTTCCCCTAGCAGTACTCTGGGGTTGTACCGGAAACCTTTGTGATGCGTCGGAGTTCACCTGTTGTCCCTACGGGCACGGGGTGTGAGACCCGGCCTCCCTACCTGACCCACCAGGGTAGGCCTGGTATCTCTACCTGATGCTCCGGGGTAGGCCTGGCACCCCTTCCCGACGCTACGGGGTAGTACCAGTACTTCCACCCGGTACTCTGGGGTATTACCCGTGAACCTCGACGGTACTCCGGAGTAGTACCACTACCTCCACCGGTACTCCAGGGTACAACTGCTGTTCCTACGGGTGCGTGGGATTTGACCCGCCCTTCCTACCTGACCCTCCGTGTTAGGCCCGGTGTCCCTACCCGAACTTCCGGGATGGAACCGGTTCCCCTAGCAGTACTCTGGGGTTGTACCGGAAACCTTTGTGATGCGCCGGAGTTCACCTGTTGTCCCTACGGGCACGCGGTGTTAGACCCGGCCTCCCTTCCTGACCTTCCAGGGTAGGCCTGGTATTCCTACCTGATGCTCCGGGATAGGCCTGGCACCCCTTCCCGACGCTATGGGGTAGTACTAGTACCGCCACTCGGTACTCTGGGTTATTACCCGTAACCCTCGTCGGAACTCTTGCGTAGTACCACTACCTCCACCGGTACTCCAGGGTACAACTGCTGTTCCTACGGGTGCGTGGGATTTGACCCGCCCTTCCTACCTGACCCTCCATGATACGCCCGGTGTCCCTACCCAACATTCCGGGATAGAACCGGTTCCCCTAGCAGTACTCTGGGGTTGTACCGGAAACTTTTGTGATGCGCCGGAGTTCACCTGTTGTCCCTACGGGCACGCGGTGTTAGACCCGGCCTCCCTTCCTGACCCTCCTGGGTAGGTCTGCTATCCCTACCTGATGCTCCAGGGTAGGCCTGGCGCCCCTTCCCGACTCTCCGGGGTAGTACCAGTACTTCCACTCGGTACTCTTGGGTATTACCCGTGACCCTCATCGGTACTCCGGAGTAGTACCACTACCTCCACCGGTACTCCAGGGTACAACTGCTGTTCCTACGGTTGTGTGTGGGATTTGGCCCGCCCTTCCTACCTGACCCTCCGTGTAAGGCCCGGTGTCCCTACCCGAAGTTCCGGGATAGAACCGGTTCCCCTAGCAGTACTCTGGGGTTGTACCGGAAACCTTTGTGATGCGCCGGAGTTCACCTGTTATCCCTACGGGCACGCGGTGTTAGACCCGGCCTCCCTTCCTGACCCTCCAGGGTAGGCCTGGTATCTCTACCTGATGCTCCGGGGTAGGCCTGGCGCCCCTTCCCGACGCTCCGGGGTAGTACCAGTACCCCCACCCGGTACTCTGGGGTATTACCCGTGACCCTCGTCGGTACTCCGGAGTAGTACCACTACCTCCACCGGTACTCCAGGGTACAACTGCTGTTCCTACGGGTGCGTGGGATTTGACCCGCCCTTCCTACCTGACCCTCCGTGTTAGGCCCGGTGTCCCTACCCGAAGTTCCGGGATAGAACCGGTTCCCCTAGCAGTACTCTGGGGTTGTACCGGAAACCTTTGTGATGCGCCGGAGTTCACCTGTTGTCCCTACGGGCACGCGGTGTTAGACCCGGCCTCCCTTCCTGACCTTCCAGGGTAGGCCTGGTATCTCTACTTGATGCTCCGAGGTAGGCCTGGTGCCCCTTCCCGATGCTCCGGGGTAGTACCAGTACTTCCACCTGGTACTCTGGGGTATTACCCGTGACCCTCATCGGTACTCCGGAGTAGTACCACTACCTCCACCGGTACTCCAGGGTACAACTGCTGTTCCTACGGGTGCGTGCGATTTGACCCGCCCTTCCTACCTGACCCTCCATGATACTCCCGGTGTCCCTACCCGAAGTTCCGGGATAGAACCGGTTCCCCTAGCAGTACTCTGGGGTTGTACCGGAAACCTTTGTGATGCACCGGAATTCACCTGTTGTCCCTATGGGCACGCGGTGTTAGACCCGGCCTCCCTTCCTGACCCTCCAGGGTAGGCCTGGTATCTCTTCCTGAATGCTCCGGGGTAGGCGTGGCGCCCCTTCCCGACGCTCCGGGGTAGTACTGGTACCCCCACTCGAAACTTTGGGGTAGGAACCGTAACCCTCATCCGAACTCTGGGGTAGTACCAGTACCTCCAGGCGGTACGCCGTGGTACAACTGCTGTTCCTACAGGTGCGTGGGATTTGACCCTCCCTTCCTACCTGACCCTCCGTGTTAGGCCCGGTGTCCCTACCCGAAGTTCCGGGATAGAACCGGTTCCCCTAGCAGTACTCTGGGGTTGTACCGGAAACCTTTGTGATGCGCCGGAGTTCACCTGTTGTCCCTACGGGCACGCGGTGTTAGACCCGGCCTCCCTTCCTGACCTTCCAGGGTAGGTCTGCTATCCCTACCTGATGCTTCAGGGTAGGCCTGGCGCCTCTTCCCGATGCTCCGGGGTAGTACTGGTACCGCCACTCGGAACTTTGGGGTAGGAACCGTAACCCTCATCCGAACGCTGGGGTAGTACCAGTACCTCCAGGCGGTATGCCGTGGTACAACTGCTGTTCCTACAGGTGCGTGGGATTTGACCAACCCTTCCTACCTGACCATCCATGATAGGCCCGGTGTCCCTACCCAACATTCCGGGATAGAACCGGTTCCCCTAGCAGTACTCTGGGGTTGTACCGGAAACCTTTGTGATGCGTCGGAGTTCACCTGTTGTCCCTACGGGCACGGGGTGTGAGACCCGGCCTCCCTACCTGACCCACCAGGGTAGGCCTGGTATCTCTACCTGATGCTCCGGGGTAGGCCTGGCACCCCTTCCCGACGCTACGGGGTAGTACCAGTACTTCCACCCGGTACTCTTGGGTATTACCCGTGAACCTCGACGGTACTCCGGAGTAGTACCACTACCTCCACCGGTACTCCAGGGTACAACTGCTGTTCCTACGGGTGCGTGGGATTTGACCCGCCCTTCCTACCTGACCCTCCGTGTTAGGCCCGGTGTCCCTACCCGAAGTTCCGGGATAGAACCGGTTCCCCTAGCAGTACTCTGGGGTTGTACCGGAAACCTTTGTGATGCGCCGGAGTTCACCTGTTGTCCCTACGGGCACGCGGTGTTAGACCCGGCCTCCCTTCCTGACCTTCCAGGGTAGGCCTGGTATCTCTACTTGATGCTCCGAGGTAGGCCTGGTGCCCCTTCCCGATGCTCCGGGGTAGTACCAGTACTTCCACCTGGTACTCTGGGGTATTACCCGTGACCCTCATCGGTACTCCGGAGTAGTACCACTACCTCCACCGGTACTCCAGGGTACAACTGCTGTTCCTACGGGTGCGTGCGATTTGACCCGCCCTTCCTACCTGACCCTCCATGATACTCCCGGTGTCCCTACCCGAAGTTCCGGGATAGAACCGGTTCCCCTAGCAGTACTCTGGGGTTGTACCGGAAACCTTTGTGATGCACCGGAATTCACCTGTTGTCCCTATGGGCACGCGGTGTTAGACCCGGCCTCCCTTCCTGACCCTCCAGGGTAGGCCTGGTATCTCTTCCTGAATGCTCCGGGGTAGGCGTGGCGCCCCTTCCCGACGCTCCGGGGTAGTACTGGTACCCCCACTCGAAACTTTGGGGTAGGAACCGTAACCCTCATCCGAACTCTGGGGTAGTACCAGTACCTCCAGGCGGTACGCCGTGGTACAACTGCTGTTCCTACAGGTGCGTGGGATTTGACCCGCCCTTCCTACCTGACCCTCCGTGTTAGGCCCGGTGTCCCTACCCGAAGTTCCGGGATAGAACCGGTTCCCCTAGCAGTACTCTGGGGTTGTACCGGAAACCTTTGTGATGCGCCGGAGTTCACCTGTTGTCCCTACGGGCACGCGGTGTTAGACCCGGCCTCCCTTCCTGACCTTCCAGGGTAGGTCTGCTATCCCTACCTGATGCTTCAGGGTAGGCCTGGCGCCTCTTCCCGATGCTCCGGGGTAGTACTGGTACCGCCACTCGGAACTTTGGGGTAGGAACCGTAACCCTCATCCGAACGCTGGGGTAGTACCAGTACCTCCAGGCGGTATGCCGTGGTACAACTGCTGTTCCTACAGGTGCGTGGGATTTGACCCGCCCTTCCTACCTGACCCTCCGTGTTAGGCCCGGTGTCCCTACCCGAAGTTCCGGGATAGAACCGGTTCCCCTAGCAGTACTCTGGGGTTGTACCGGAAACCTTTGTGATGCGCCGGAGTTCACCTGTTGTCCCTACGGGCACGCGGTTTGAGACCCGGCCTCCCTTCCTGACCTTCCAGGGTAGGCCTGGTATCTCTACCTGATGCTCCGGGGTAGGCCTGGCGCCCCTTCCCGACGCTCCGGGGTAGTACCAGTACTTCCACCCGGTACTCTGGGGTATTACCCGTGAACCTCGACGGTACTCCGGAGTAGTACCACTACCTCCACCGGTACTCCAGGGTACAACTGCTGTTCCTACGGGTGCGTGGGATTTGACCCGCCCTTCCTACCTGACCCTCCGTGTTAGGCCCGGTGTCCCTACCCGAAGTTCCGGGATAGAACCGGTTCCCCTAGCAGTACTCTGGGGTTGTACCGGAAACCTTTGTGATGCGCCGGAGTTCACCTGTTGTCCCTACGGGCACGCGGTTTGAGACCCGGCCTCCCTTCCTGACCTTCCAGGGTAGGCCTGGTATCTCTACCTAATGCTCCGGGGTAGGCCTGGCGCCCCTTCCCGACGCTACGGGGTAGTACCAGTACTTCCACTCGGTACTCTGGGGTATTACCCGTGAACCTCGACGGTACTCCGGAGTAGTACCACTACCTCCACCGGTACTCCAGGGTACAACTGCTGTTCCTACGGGTGCGTGGGATTTGACCCGCCCTTCCTACCTGACCCTCCGTGTTAGGCCCGGTGTCCCTACCCGAAGTTCCGGGATAGAACCGGTTCCCCTAGCAGTACTCTGGGGTTGTACCGGAAACCTTTGTGATGCGCCGGAGTTCACCTGTTGTCCCTACGGGCACGCGGTTTGAGACCCGGCCTCCCTTCCTGACCTTCCAGGGTAGGCCTGGTATCTCTACCTAATGCTCCGGGGTAGGCCTGGCGCCCCTTCCCGAGGCTACGGGGTAGTACCAGTACTTCCACCTGGTACTCTGGGGTATTACCCGTGACCCTCGTCGGTACTCCGGAGTAGTACCACTACCTCCACCGGTACTCCAGGGTACAACTGCTGTTCCTACGGGTGCGTGGGATTTGACCCGCCCTTCCTACCTGACCCTCCGTGTTAGGCCCGGTGTCCCTACCCGAAGTTCCGGGATAGAACCGGTTCCCCTAGCAGTACTCTGGGGTTGTACCGGAAACCTTTGTGATGCGCCGGAGTTCACCTGTTGTCCCTACGGGCACGCGGTGTGAGACCCGGCCTCCCTTCCTGACCTGCCAGGGTAGGTCTGGTATCTCTACCTGATGCTCCGGGGTAGGCCTGGCGCCCCTTCCCGACGCTCCGGGGTAGTACCAGTACTTCCACCTGGTACTCTGGGGTATTACCCGTGACCCTCATCGGTACTCCGGAGTAGTACCACTACCTCCACCGGTACTCCAGGGTACAACTGCTGTTCCTACGGGTGCGTGGGATTTGACACGCCCTTCCTACCTGACCCTCCATGATACGCCTGGTGTCCCTACCCGAAGTTCCGGGATAGAACCGGTTCCCCTAGCAGTACTCTGGGGTTGTACCGGAAACCTTTGTGATGCGCCGGAGTTCACCTGTTGTCCCTACGGGCACGCGGTGTTAGACCCGGCCTCCCTTCCTGACCTTCCAGGGTAGGTCTGCTATCCCTACCTGATGCTTCAGGGTAGGCCTGGCGCCTCTTCCCGATGCTCCGGGGTAGTACTGGTACCGCCACTCGGAACTTTGGGGTAGGAACCGTAACCCTCATCCGAACGCTGGGGTAGTACCAGTACCTCCAGGCGGTATGCCGTGGTACAACTGCTGTTCCTACAGGTGCGTGGGATTTGACCAACCCTTCCACCTGACCATCCATGATAGGCCCGGTGTCCCTACCCAACATTCCGGGATAGAACCGGTTCCCCTAGCAGTACTCTGGGGTTGTACCGGAAACCTTTGTGATGCGTCGGAGTTCACCTGTTGTCCCTACGGGCACGGGGTGTGAGACCCGGCCTCCCTTCCTGACCTTCCAGGGTAGGCCTGGTATCTCTACCTGATGCTCCGGGGTAGGCCTGGCACCCCTTCCCGACGCTACGGGGTAGTACCAGTTGTTCCACCCGGTACTCTGGGGTATTACCCGTGAACCTCGACGGTACTCCGGAGTAGTACCACTACCTCCACCGGTACTCCAGGGTACAACTGCTGTTCCTACGGGTGCGTGGGATTTGACCCGCCCTTCCTACCTGACCCTCCGTGTTAGGCCCGGTGTCCCTACCCGAACTTCCGGGATAGAACCGGTTCCCCTAGCAGTACTCTGGGGTTGTACCGGAAACCTTTGTGATGCGTCGGAGTTCACCTGTTGTCCCTACGGGCACGCGGTGTGAGACCCGGCCTCCCTTCGTGACCTTCCAGGGTAGGTCTGGTATCTCTACCTGATGCTCCGGGGTAGGCCTGGCACCCCTTCCCGACGCTCCGGGGTAGTACCAGTACTTCCACCCGGTACTCTTGGGTATTACCCGTGACCCTCGTCGGTACTCCGGAGTAGTACCACTACCTCCACCGGTACTCCAGGGTACAACTGCTGTTCCTACGGGTGCGTGGGATTTGACCCGCCCTTCCTACCTGACCCTCCGTGTTAGGCCCGGTGTCCCTACCCGAAGTTCCGGGATAGAACCGGTTCCCCTAGCAGTACTCTGGGGTTGTACCGGAAACCTTTGTGATGCGCCGGAGTTCACCTGTTGTCCCTACGGGCACGCGGTGTTAGACCCGGCCTCCCTTCCTGATCTTCCAGGGTAGGTCTGCTATCCCTACCTGATGCTTCAGGGTAGGTCTGGCGCCTCTTCCCGATGCTCCGGGGTAGTACTGGTACCGCCACTCGGAACTTTGGGGTAGGAAACGTAACCCTCATCCAAACGCTGGGGTAGTACCAGTACCTCCAGGCGGTATGCCGTGGTACAACTGCTGTTCCTACAGGTGCGTGGGATTTGACCAACCCTTCCACCTGACCATCCATGATAGGCCCGGTGTCCCTACCCGAAGTTCCGGGATAGAACAGGTTCCCCTAGCAGTACTCTGGGGTTGTACCGGAAACCTTTGTGATGCGCCGGAGTTCACCTGTTGTCCCTACGGGCACGGGGTGTGAGACCCGGCCTCCCTACCTGACCCACCAGGGTAGGCCTGGTATCTCTACCTGATGCTCCGGGGTAGGCCTGGCACCCCTTCCCGACGCTACGGGGTAGTACCAGTACTTCCACCCGGTACTCTGGGGTATTACCCGTGAACCTCGACGGTACTCCGGAGTAGTACCACTACCTCCACCGGTACTCCAGGGTACAACTGCTGTTCCTACGGGTGCGTGGGATTTGACCCGCCCTTCCTACCTGACCCTCCGTGTTAGGCCCGGTGTCCCTACCCGAACTTCCGGGATAGAACCGGTTCCCCTAGCAGTACTCTGGGGTTGTACCGGAAACCTTTGTGATGCGCCGGAGTTCACCTGTTGTCCCTACGGGCACGCGGTGTTAGACCCGGCCTCCCTTCCTGACCTTCCAGGGTAGGCCTGGTATTCCTACCTGATGCTCCGGGATAGGCCTGGCACCCCTTCCCGACGCTATGGGGTAGTGCTAGTACCGCCACTCGGTACTCTGGGTTATTACCCGTAACCCTCGTCGGAACTCTTGCGTAGTACCACTACCTCCACCGGTACTCCAGGGTACAACTGCTGTTCCTACGGGTGCGTGGGATTTGACCCGCCCTTCCTACCTGACCCTCCATGATACGCCCGGTGTCCCTACCCAACATTCCGGGATAGAACCGGTTCCCCTAGCAGTACTCTGGGGTTGTACCGGAAACCTTTGTGATGCGTCGGAGTTCACCTGTTGTCCCTACGGGCACGCGGTGTTAGACCCGGCCTCCCTTCCTGACCCTCCAGGGTAGGCCTGGTATCTCTACCTGATGCTCCGGGGTAGGCCTGGTGCCCCTTCCCGATGCTCTGGGGTAGTACCAGTACTTCCACCTGGTACTCTAGGCTATGACCCGTGACGCTCATCGGTACTCCGGAGTAGTACCAGTACCTCCACCGGTACTCCAGGGTGCAACTGCTGTTCCTACGGGTGCGTGGGATTTGACCCGCCCTTCCTACCTGACCCTCCATGATACTCCCGGTGTCCCTACCCGAACTTCCGGGATAGAACCGGTTCCCCTAGCAGTACTCTGGGGTTGTACCGGAAACCTTTATGATGCGCCGGAGTTCACCTGTTGTCCCTATGGGCACGCGGTGTTAGACCCGGCCTCCCTTCCTGACCCTCCAGGGTAGGCCTGGTATCTCTACCTGATGCTCCGGGGTAGGCCTGGTGCCCCTTCCCGATGCTCTGGGGTAGTACCAGTACTTCCACCTGGTACTCTAGGCTATGACCCGTGACGCTCATCGGTACTCCGGAGTAGTACCAGTACCTCCACCGGTACTCCAGGGTACAACTGCTGTTCCTACGGGTGCGTGGGATTTGACCCGCCCTTCCTACCTGACCCTCCGTGTTAGGCCCGGTGTCCCTACCCGAAGTTCCGGGATAGAACCGGTTCCCCTAGCAGTACTCTGGGGTTGTACCGGAAACCTTTGTGATGCGCCGGAGTTCACCTGTTGTCCCTACGGGCACGCGGTTTGAGACCCGGCCTCCCTTCCTGACCTTCCAGGGTAGGCCTGGTATCTCTACCTAATGCTCCGGGGTAGGCCTGGCGCCCCTTCCCGACGCTACGGGGTAGTACCAGTACTTCCACTCGGTACTCTGGGGTATTACCCGTGAACCTCGACGGTACTCCGGAGTAGTACCACTACCTCCACCGGTACTCCAGGGTACAACTGCTGTTCCTACGGGTGCGTGGGATTTGACCCGCCCTTCCTACCTGACCCTCCGTGTTAGGCCCGGTGTCCCTACCCGAAGTTCCGGGATAGAACCGGTTCCCCTAGCAGTACTCTGGGGTTGTACCGGAAACCTTTGTGATGCGCCGGAGTTCACCTGTTGTCCCTACGGGCACGCGGTTTGAGACCCGGCCTCCCTTCCTGACCTTCCAGGGTAGGCCTGGTATCTCTACCTAATGCTCCGGGGTAGGCCTGGCGCCCCTTCCCGAGGCTACGGGGTAGTACCAGTACTTCCACCTGGTACTCTGGGGTATTACCCGTGACCCTCGTCGGTACTCCGGAGTAGTACCACTACCTCCACCGGTACTCCAGGGTACAACTGCTGTTCCTACGGGTGCGTGGGATTTGACCCGCCCTTCCTACCTGACCCTCCGTGTTAGGCCCGGTGTCCCTACCCGAAGTTCCGGGATAGAACCGGTTCCCCTAGCAGTACTCTGGGGTTGTACCGGAAACCTTTGTGATGCGCCGGAGTTCACCTGTTGTCCCTACGGGCACGCGGTGTGAGACCCGGCCTCCCTTCCTGACCTTCCAGGGTAGGTCTGGTATCTCTACCTGATGCTCCGGGGTAGGCCTGGCGCCCCTTCCCGACGCTCCGGGGTAGTACCAGTACTTCCACCTGGTACTCTGGGGTATTACCCGTGACCCTCATCGGTACTCCGGAGTAGTACCACTACCTCCACCGGTACTCCAGGGTACAACTGCTGTTCCTACGGGTGCGTGGGATTTGACACGCCCTTCCTACCTGACCCTCCATGATACGCCTGGTGTCCCTACCCGAAGTTCCGGGATAGAACCGGTTCCCCTAGCAGTACTCTGGGGTTGTACCGGAAACCTTTGTGATGCGTCGGAGTTCACCTGTTGTCCCTACGGGCACGCGGTGTGAGACCCGGCCTCCCTTCGTGACCTTCCAGGGTAGGTCTGGTATCTCTACCTGATGCTCCGGGGTAGGCCTGGCACCCCTTCCCGACGCTCCGGGGTAGTACCAGTACTTCCACCCGGTACTCTTGGGTATTACCCGTGACCCTCGTCGGTACTCCGGAGTAGTACCACTACCTCCACCGGTACTCCAGGGTACAACTGCTGTTCCTACGGGTGCGTGGGATTTGACCCGCCCTTCCTACCTGACCCTCCGTGTTAGGCCCGGTGTCCCTACCCGAAGTTCCGGGATAGAACCGGTTCCCCTAGCAGTACTCTGGGGTTGTACCGGAAACCTTTGTGATGCGCCGGAGTTCACCTGTTGTCCCTACGGGCACGCGGTGTTAGACCCGGCCTCCCTTCCTGATCTTCCAGGGTAGGTCTGCTATCCCTACCTGATGCTTCAGGGTAGGTCTGGCGCCTCTTCCCGATGCTCCGGGGTAGTACTGGTACCGCCACTCGGAACTTTGGGGTAGGAAACGTAACCCTCATCCAAACGCTGGGGTAGTACCAGTACCTCCAGGCGGTATGCCGTGGTACAACTGCTGTTCCTACAGGTGCGTGGGATTTGACCAACCCTTCCACCTGACCATCCATGATAGGCCCGGTGTCCCTACCCGAAGTTCCGGGATAGAACAGGTTCCCCTAGCAGTACTCTGGGGTTGTACCGGAAACCTTTGTGATGCGCCGGAGTTCACCTGTTGTCCCTACGGGCACGGGGTGTGAGACCCGGCCTCCCTACCTGACCCACCAGGGTAGGCCTGGTATCTCTACCTGATGCTCCGGGGTAGGCCTGGCACCCCTTCCCGACGCTACGGGGTAGTACCAGTACTTCCACCCGGTACTCTGGGGTATTACCCGTGAACCTCGACGGTACTCCGGAGTAGTACCACTACCTCCACCGGTACTCCAGGGTACAACTGCTGTTCCTACGGGTGCGTGGGATTTGACCCGCCCTTCCTACCTGACCCTCCGTGTTAGGCCCGGTGTCCCTACCCGAAGTTCCGGGATAGAACCGGTTCCCCTAGCAGTACTCTGGGGTTGTACCGGAAACCTTTGTGATGCGCCGGAGTTCACCTGTTGTCCCTACGGGCACGCGGTGTTAGACCCGGCCTCCCTTCCTGACCTTCCAGGGTAGGCCTGGTATTCCTACCTGATGCTCCGGGATAGGCCTGGCACCCCTTCCCGACGCTATGGGGTAGTGCTAGTACCGCCACTCGGTACTCTGGGTTATTACCCGTAACCCTCGTCGGAACTCTTGCGTAGTACCACTACCTCCACCGGTACTCCAGGGTACAACTGCTGTTCCTACGGGTGCGTGGGATTTGACCCGCCCTTCCTACCTGACCCTCCATGATACGCCCGGTGTCCCTACCCAACATTCCGGGATAGAACCGGTTCCCCTAGCAGTACTCTGGGGTTGTACCGGAAACCTTTGTGATGCGTCGGAGTTCACCTGTTGTCCCTACGGGCACGCGGTGTTAGACCCGGCCTCCCTTCCTGACCCTCCAGGGTAGGCCTGGTATCTCTACCTGATGCTCCGGGGTAGGCCTGGTGCCCCTTCCCGATGCTCTGGGGTAGTACCAGTACTTCCACATGGTACTCTAGGCTATGACCCGTGACGCTCATCGGTACTCCGGAGTAGTACCAGTACCTCCACCGGTACTCCAGGGTGCAACTGCTGTTCCTACGGGTGCGTGGGATTTGACCCGCCCTTCCTACCTGACCCTCCATGATACTCCCGGTGTCCCTACCCGAACTTCCGGGATAGAACCGGTTCCCCTAGCAGTACTCTGGGGTTGTACCGGAAACCTTTATGATGCGCCGGAGTTCACCTGTTGTCCCTATGGGCACGCGGTGTTAGACCCGGCCTCCCTTCCTGACCCTCCAGGGTAGGCCTGGTATCTCTACCTGATGCTCCGGGGTAGGCCTGGTGCCCCTTCCCGATGCTCTGGGGTAGTACCAGTACTTCCACCTGGTACTCTAGGCTATGACCCGTGACGCTCATCGGTACTCCGGAGTAGTACCAGTACCTCCACCGGTACTCCAGGGTACAACTGCTGTTCCTACGGGTGCGTGGGATTTGACCCGCCCTTCCTACCTGACCCTCCGTGTTAGGCCCGGTGTCCCTACCCGAACTTCCGGGATAGAACCGGTTCCCCTAGCAGTACTCTGGGGTTGTACCGGAAACCTTTGTGATGCGCTGGAGTTCACCTGTTGTCCCTACGGGCACGCGGTGTGAGACCCGGCCTCCCTTCCTGACCTTCCAGGGTAGGTCTGGTATCTCTACCTGATGCTCCGGGGTAGGCCTGGCGCCCCTTCCCGATGCTCCGGGGTAGTACTGGTACCGCCAGTCGAAACTTTGACGTAGGAACCGTAACCCTCATCCGAACTGTGGGGTAGTTCCAGTACCACCAGGCGGTACGCTGTGGTACAACTGCTGTTCCCACAGGTGCGTGGGATTTGACCCACCCTTCCACCTGATCCTCCGTGTTAGGCCCGGTGTCCCTACCCGAAGTTCCGGGATAGAACAGGTTCCCCTAGCAGTACTCTGGGGTTGTACCGGAAACCTTTGTGATGCGCCGGAGTTCACCTGTTGTCCCTACGGGCACGGGGTGTGAGACCCGGCCTCCCTACCTGACCCACCAGGGTAGGCCTGGTATCTCTACCTGATGCTCCGGGGTAGGCCTGGCACCCCTTCCCGACGCTACGGGGTAGTACCAGTACTTCCACCCGGTACTCTGGGGTATTACCCGTGAACCTCGACGGTACTCCGGAGTAGTACCACTACCTCCACCGGTACTCCAGGGTACAACTGCTGTTCCTACGGGTGCGTGGGATTTGACCCGCCCTTCCTACCTGACCCTCCGTGTTAGGCCCGGTGTCCCTACCCAAACTTCCGGGATAGAACCGGTTCCCCTAGCAGTACTCTGGGGTTGTACCGGAAACCTTTGTGATGCGCCGGAGTTCACCTGTTGTCCCTACGGGCACGCGGTGTTAGACCCGGCCTCCCTTCCTGACCTTCCAGGGTAGGCCTGGTATTCCTACCTGATGCTCCGGGATAGGCCTGGCACCCCTTCCCGACGCTATGGGGTAGTGCTAGTACCGCCACTCGGTACTCTGGGTTATTACCCGTAACCCTCGTCGGAACTCTTGCGTAGTACCACTACCTCCACCGGTACTCCAGGGTACAACTGCTGTTCCTACGGGTGCGTGGGATTTGACCCGCCCTTCCTACCTGACCCTCCATGATACGCCCGGTGTCCCTACCCAACATTCCGGGATAGAACCGGTTCCCCTAGCAGTACTCTGGGGTTGTACCGGAAACCTTTGTGATGCGCCGGAGTTCACCTGTTGTCCCTACGGGCACGCGGTGTTAGACCCGGCCTCCCTTCCTGACCCTCCAGGGTAGGCCTGGTATCTCTACCTGATGCTCCGGGGTAGGCCTGGTGCCCCTTCCCGATGCTCTGGGGTAGTACCAGTACTTCCACCTGGTACTCTAGGCTATGACCCGTGACGCTCATCGGTACTCCGGAGTAGTACCAGTACCTCCACCGGTACTCCAGGGTGCAACTGCTGTTCCTACGGGTGCGTGGGATTTGACCCGCCCTTCCTACCTGACCCTCCATGATACTCCCGGTGTCCCTACCCGAACTTCCGGGATAGAACCGGTTCCCCTAGCAGTACTCTGGGGTTGTACCGGAAACCTTTATGATGCGCCGGAGTTCACCTGTTGTCCCTATGGGCACGCGGTGTTAGACCCGGCCTCCCTTCCTGACCCTCCAGGGTAGGCCTGGTATCTCTACCTGATGCTCCGGGGTAGGCCTGGTGCCCCTTCCCGATGCTCTGGGGTAGTACCAGTACTTCCACCTGGTACTCTAGGCTATGACCCGTGACGCTCATCGGTACTCCGGAGTAGTACCAGTACCTCCACCGGTACTCCAGGGTACAACTGCTGTTCCTACGGGTGCGTGGGATTTGACCCGCCCTTCCTACCTGACCCTCCGTGTTAGGCCCGGTGTCCCTACCCGAAGTTCCGGGATAGAACCGGTTCCCCTAGCAGTACTCTGGGGTTGTACCGGAAACCTTTGTGATGCGCCGGAGTTCACCTGTTGTCCCTACGGGCACGCGGTTTGAGACCCGGCCTCCCTTCCTGACCTTCCAGGGTAGGCCTGGTATCTCTACCTAATGCTCCGGGGTAGGCCTGGCGCCCCTTCCCGACGCTACGGGGTAGTACCAGTACTTCCACTCGGTACTCTGGGGTATTACCCGTGAACCTCGACGGTACTCCGGAGTAGTACCACTACCTCCACCGGTACTCCAGGGTACAACTGCTGTTCCTACGGGTGCGTGGGATTTGACCCGCCCTTCCTACCTGACCCTCCGTGTTAGGCCCGGTGTCCCTACCCGAAGTTCCGGGATAGAACCGGTTCCCCTAGCAGTACTCTGGGGTTGTACCGGAAACCTTTGTGATGCGCCGGAGTTCACCTGTTGTCCCTACGGGCACGCGGTTTGAGACCCGGCCTCCCTTCCTGACCTTCCAGGGTAGGCCTGGTATCTCTACCTAATGCTCCGGGGTAGGCCTGGCGCCCCTTCCCGAGGCTACGGGGTAGTACCAGTACTTCCACCTGGTACTCTGGGGTATTACCCGTGACCCTCGTCGGTACTCCGGAGTAGTACCACTACCTCCACCGGTACTCCAGGGTACAACTGCTGTTCCTACGGGTGCGTGGGATTTGACCCGCCCTTCCTACCTGACCCTCCGTGTTAGGCCCGGTGTCCCTACCCGAAGTTCCGGGATAGAACCGGTTCCCCTAGCAGTACTCTGGGGTTGTACCGGAAACCTTTGTGATGCGCCGGAGTTCACCTGTTGTCCCTACGGGCACGCGGTGTGAGACCCGGCCTCCCTTCCTGACCTTCCAGGGTAGGTCTGGTATCTCTACCTGATGCTCCGGGGTAGGCCTGGCGCCCCTTCCCGACGCTCCGGGGTAGTACCAGTACTTCCACCTGGTACTCTGGGGTATTACCCGTGACCCTCATCGGTACTCCGGAGTAGTACCACTACCTCCACCGGTACTCCAGGGTACAACTGCTGTTCCTACGGGTGCGTGGGATTTGACACGCCCTTCCTACCTGACCCTCCATGATACGCCTGGTGTCCCTACCCGAAGTTCCGGGATAGAACCGGTTCCCCTAGCAGTACTCTGGGGTTGTACCGGAAACCTTTGTGATGCGCCGGAGTTCACCTGTTGTCCCTACGGGCACGCGGTGTTAGACCCGGCCTCCCTTCCTGACCTTCCAGGGTAGGTCTGCTATCCCTACCTGATGCTTCAGGGTAGGTCTGGCGCCTCTTCCCGATGCTCCGGGGTAGTACTGGTACCGCCACTCGGAACTTTGGGGTAGGAAACGTAACCCTCATCCGAACGCTGGGGTAGTACCAGTACCTCCAGGCGGTATGCCGTGGTACAACTGCTGTTCCTACAGGTGCGTGGGATTTGACCAACCCTTCCACCTGACCATCCATGATAGGCCCGGTGTCCCTACCCAACATTCCGGGATAGAACCGGTTCCCCTAGCAGTACTCTGGGGTTGTACCGGAAACCTTTGTGATGCGTCGGAGTTCACCTGTTGTCCCTACGGGCACGGGGTGTGAGACCCGGCCTCCCTTCCTGACCTTCCAGGGTAGGCCTGGTATCTCTACCTGATGCTCCGGGGTAGGCCTGGCACCCCTTCCCGACGCTACGGGGTAGTACCAGTTGTTCCACCCGGTACTCTGGGGTATTACCCGTGAACCTCGACGGTACTCCGGAGTAGTACCACTACCTCCACCGGTACTCCAGGGTACAACTGCTGTTCCTACGGGTGCGTGGGATTTGACCCGCCCTTCCTACCTGACCCTCCGTGTTAGGCCCGGTGTCCCTACCCGAACTTCCGGGATAGAACCGGTTCCCCTAGCAGTACTCTGGGGTTGTACCGGAAACCTTTGTGATGCGTCGGAGTTCACCTGTTGTCCCTACGGGCACGCGGTGTGAGACCCGGCCTCCCTTCGTGACCTTCCAGGGTAGGTCTGGTATCTCTACCTGATGCTCCGGGGTAGGCCTGGCACCCCTTCCCGACGCTCCGGGGTAGTACCAGTACTTCCACCCGGTACTCTTGGGTATTACCCGTGACCCTCGTCGGTACTCCGGAGTAGTACCACTACCTCCACCGGTACTCCAGGGTACAACTGCTGTTCCTACGGGTGCGTGGGATTTGACCCGCCCTTCCTACCTGACCCTCCGTGTTAGGCCCGGTGTCCCTACCCGAAGTTCCGGGATAGAACCGGTTCCCCTAGCAGTACTCTGGGGTTGTACCGGAAACCTTTGTGATGCGCCGGAGTTCACCTGTTGTCCCTACGGGCACGCGGTGTTAGACCCGGCCTCCCTTCCTGATCTTCCAGGGTAGGTCTGCTATCCCTACCTGATGCTTCAGGGTAGGTCTGGCGCCTCTTCCCGATGCTCCGGGGTAGTACTGGTACCGCCACTCGGAACTTTGGGGTAGGAAACGTAACCCTCATCCAAACGCTGGGGTAGTACCAGTACCTCCAGGCGGTATGCCGTGGTACAACTGCTGTTCCTACAGGTGCGTGGGATTTGACCAACCCTTCCACCTGACCATCCATGATAGGCCCGGTGTCCCTACCCGAAGTTCCGGGATAGAACAGGTTCCCCTAGCAGTACTCTGGGGTTGTACCGGAAACCTTTGTGATGCGCCGGAGTTCACCTGTTGTCCCTACGGGCACGGGGTGTGAGACCCGGCCTCCCTACCTGACCCACCAGGGTAGGCCTGGTATCTCTACCTGATGCTCCGGGGTAGGCCTGGCACCCCTTCCCGACGCTACGGGGTAGTACCAGTACTTCCACCCGGTACTCTGGGGTATTACCCGTGAACCTCGACGGTACTCCGGAGTAGTACCACTACCTCCACCGGTACTCCAGGGTACAACTGCTGTTCCTACGGGTGCGTGGGATTTGACCCGCCCTTCCTACCTGACCCTCCGTGTTAGGCCCGGTGTCCCTACCCAAACTTCCGGGATAGAACCGGTTCCCCTAGCAGTACTCTGGGGTTGTACCGGAAACCTTTGTGATGCGCCGGAGTTCACCTGTTGTCCCTACGGGCACGCGGTGTTAGACCCGGCCTCCCTTCCTGACCTTCCAGGGTAGGCCTGGTATTCCTACCTGATGCTCCGGGATAGGCCTGGCACCCCTTCCCGACGCTATGGGGTAGTGCTAGTACCGCCACTCGGTACTCTGGGTTATTACCCGTAACCCTCGTCGGAACTCTTGCGTAGTACCACTACCTCCACCGGTACTCCAGGGTACAACTGCTGTTCCTACGGGTGCGTGGGATTTGACCCGCCCTTCCTACCTGACCCTCCATGATACGCCCGGTGTCCCTACCCAACATTCCGGGATAGAACCGGTTCCCCTAGCAGTACTCTGGGGTTGTACCGGAAACCTTTGTGATGCGTCGGAGTTCACCTGTTGTCCCTACGGGCACGCGGTGTTAGACCCGGCCTCCCTTCCTGACCCTCCAGGGTAGGCCTGGTATCTCTACCTGATGCTCCGGGGTAGGCCTGGTGCCCCTTCCCGATGCTCTGGGGTAGTACCAGTACTTCCACATGGTACTCTAGGCTATGACCCGTGACGCTCATCGGTACTCCGGAGTAGTACCAGTACCTCCACCGGTACTCCAGGGTGCAACTGCTGTTCCTACGGGTGCGTGGGATTTGACCCGCCCTTCCTACCTGACCCTCCATGATACTCCCGGTGTCCCTACCCGAACTTCCGGGATAGAACCGGTTCCCCTAGCAGTACTCTGGGGTTGTACCGGAAACCTTTATGATGCGCCGGAGTTCACCTGTTGTCCCTATGGGCACGCGGTGTTAGACCCGGCCTCCCTTCCTGACCCTCCAGGGTAGGCCTGGTATCTCTACCTGATGCTCCGGGGTAGGCCTGGTGCCCCTTCCCGATGCTCTGGGGTAGTACCAGTACTTCCACCTGGTACTCTAGGCTATGACCCGTGACGCTCATCGGTACTCCGGAGTAGTACCAGTACCTCCACCGGTACTCCAGGGTACAACTGCTGTTCCTACGGGTGCGTGGGATTTGACCCGCCCTTCCTACCTGACCCTCCGTGTTAGGCCCGGTGTCCCTACCCGAACTTCCGGGATAGAACCGGTTCCCCTAGCAGTACTCTGGGGTTGTACCGGAAACCTTTGTGATGCGCTGGAGTTCACCTGTTGTCCCTACGGGCACGCGGTGTGAGACCCGGCCTCCCTTCCTGACCTTCCAGGGTAGGTCTGGTATCTCTACCTGATGCTCCGGGGTAGGCCTGGCGCCCCTTCCCGATGCTCCGGGGTAGTACTGGTACCGCCAGTCGAAACTTTGACGTAGGAACCGTAACCCTCATCCGAACTGTGGGGTAGTTCCAGTACCACCAGGCGGTACGCTGTGGTACAACTGCTGTTCCCACAGGTGCGTGGGATTTGACCCACCCTTCCACCTGATCCTCCGTGTTAGGCCCGGTGTCCCTACCCGAACTTCCGGGATAGAACCGGTTCCCCTAGCAGTACTCTGGGGTTGTACCGGAAACCTTTGTGATGCGCCGGAGTTCACCTGTTGTCCCTACGGGCACGTGGTGTTAGACACGGCCTCCCTTACTGACCCTCCAGGGTAGGCCTGGTATCTCTTCCTGAATGCTCCGGAGTAGGCCTGGCGCCCCTTCCCGACGCTCCGGGGTAGTACTGGTACCCCCACTCGAAACTTTGGGGTAGGAACCGTAACCCTCATCCGAAATCTGGGGTAGTACCAGTACCTCCAGGCGGTACGCTGTGGTACAACTGCTGTTCCTACAGGTGCGTGGGATTTGACCCACCCTTCCACCTGACCCTCCGTGTTAGGCCCGGTGTCCCTACCCGAACTTCCGGGATAGAACCGGTTCCCCTAGCAGTACTCTGGGGTTTTACCGGAAACCTTTGTGATGCGCCGGAGTTCACCTGTTGTCCCTACGGGCACGCGGTGTTAGACCCGGCCTCCCTTCCTGACCTTCCAGGGTAGGTCTGGTACCTCTAGCTGATGCTCCGGGGTAGGCCTGGCGCCCCTTCCCGACGCTCCGGGGTAGTACCAGTACTTCCACCTGGTACTCTGGGGTATTACACGTGAACCTCGTCGGTACTCCGGAGTAGTACCACTACCTCCACCGGTACTCCAGGGTACAACTGCTGTTCCTACGGGTGCGTGGGATTTGACCCGCCCTTCCTACCTGACCCTCCGTGTTAGGCCCGGTGTCCCTACCCGAACTTCCGGGATAGAACCGGTTCCCCTAGCAGTACTCTGGGGTTGTACCGGAAACCTTTGTGATGCGCCGGAGTTCACCTGTTGTCCCTACGGGCACGCGGTGTTAGACCCGGCCTCCCTTCCTGACCTTCCAGGGTAGGTCTGCTATCCCTACCTGATGCTTCAGGGTAGGCCTGGCGCCTCTTCCCGATGCTCCGGGGTAGTACTGGTACCGCCACTCGGAACTTTGGGGTAGGAACCGTAACCCTCATCCGAACGCTGGGGTAGTACCAGTACCTCCAGGCGGTATGCCGTGGTACAACTGCTGTTCCTACAGGTGCGTGGGATTTGACCAACCCTTCCACCTGACCATCCATGATAGGCCCGGTGTCCCTACCCAACATTCCGGGATAGAACCGGTTCCCCTAGCAGTACTCTGGGGTTGTACCGGAAACCTTTGTGATGCGCCGGAGTTCACCTGTTGTCCCTACGGGCACGGGGTGTGAGACCCGGCCTCCCTACCTGACCCACCAGGGTAGGCCTGGTATCTCTACCTGATGCTCCGGGGTAGGCCTGGCACCCCTTCCCGACGCTACGGGGTAGTACCAGTACTTCCACCCGGTACTCTGGGGTATTACCCGTGAACCTCGACGGTACTCCGGAGTAGTACCACTACCTCCACCGGTACTCCAGGGTACAACTGCTGTTCCTATGGGTGCGTGGGATTTGACCCGCCCTTCCTACCTGACCCTCCGTGTTAGGCCCGGTGTCCCTACCCGAAGTTCCGGGATAGAACCGGTTCCCCTAGCAGTACTCTGGGGTTGTACCGGAAACCTTTGTGATGCGCCGGAGTTCACCTGTTGTCCCTACGGGCACGCGGTGTGAGACCCGGCCTCCCTTCCTGACCTTCCAGGGTAGGTCTGGTATCTCTACCTGATGCTCCGGGGTAGGCCTGGCGCCCCTTCCCGACGCTCTGGGGTAGTACCAGTACTTCCACCTGGTACTCTGGGGTATTACCCGTGACCCTCATCGGTACTCCGGAGTAGTACCACTACCTCCACCGGTACTCCAGGGTACAACTGCTGTTCCTACGGGTGCGTGGGATTTGACACGGCCTTCCTACCTGACCCTCCATGATACGCCCGGTGTCCCTACCCGAAGTTCCGGGATAGAACCGGTTCCCCTAGCAGTACTCTGGGGTTGTACCGGAAACCTTTGTGATGCACCGGAGTTCACCTGTTGTCCCTATGGGCACGTGGTGTTAGACCCGGCCTCCCTTCCTGACCCTCCAGGGTAGGCCTGGTATCTCTTCCTGAATGCTCCGGGGTAGGCCTGGCGCCCCTTCCCTACGCTCCGGGGTAGTACTGTTACCCCCACTCGAAACTTTTGGTAGGAAACGTAACCCTCATCCGAACTCTGGGGTAGTACCAGTACCTCCAGGCGGTACGCCGTGGTACAACTGCTGTTCCTACAGGTGCGTGGGATTTGACCCACCCTTCCACCTGACCCTCCGTGTTAGGCCCGGTGTCCCTACCCGAACTTCCGGGATAGAACCGGTTCCCCTAGCAGTACTCTGGGGTTGTACCGGAAACCTTTGTGATGCGTCGGAGTTCACCTGTTGTCCCTACGGGCACGCGGTGTTAGACCCGGCCTCCCTTCCTGACCTTCCAGGGTAGGTCTGCTATCCCTACCTGATGCTTCAGGGTAGGCCTGGCGCCTCTTCCCGATGCTCCGGGGTAGTACTGGTACCGCCACTCGGAACTTTGGGGTAGGAACCGTAACCCTCATCCGAACGCTGGGGTAGTACCAGTACCTCCAGGCGGTATGCCGTGGTACAACTGCTGTTCCTACAGGTGCGTGGGATTTGACCAACCCTTCCACCTGACCATCCATGATAGGCCCGGTGTCCCTACCCAACATTCCGGGATAGAACCGGTTCCCCTAGCAGTACTCTGGGGTTGTACCGGAAACCTTTGTGATGCGCCGGAGTTCACCTGTTGTCCCTACGGGCACGGGGTGTGAGACCCGGCCTCCCTACCTGACCCACCAGGGTAGGCCTGGTATCTCTACCTGATGCTCCGGGGTAGGCCTGGCGCCCCTTCCCGATGCTCCGGGGTAGTACCAGTACTTCCACCCGGTACTCTGGGGTATTACCCGTGAACCTCAACGGTACTCCGGAGTAGTACCACTACCTCCACCGGTACTCCAGGGTACAACTGCTGTTCCTACGGGTGCGTGGGATTTGACCCGCCCTTCCTACCTGACCCTCCGTGTTAGGCCCGGTGTCCCTACCCGAACTTCCGGGATAGAACCGGTTCCCCTAGCAGTACTCTGGGGTTGTACCGGAAACCTTTGTGATGCGCCGGAGTTCACCTGTTGTCCCTACGGGCATGCGGTGTTAGACCCGGCCTCCCTTCCTGACCCTCCAGGGTAGGCCTGGTATCTCTACCTGATGCTCCGGGGTAGGCCTGGCGCCCCTTCCCGATGCTCCGGGGTAGTACTGGTACCGCCACTCGGAACTTTGGGGTAGGAACCGTAACCCTCATCCGAACTCTGGGGTAGTACCAGTACCTCCAGGCGGTACGCCGTGGTACAACTGCTGTTCCTACAGGTGCGTGGAATTTGACCCGCCCTTCCTACCTGACCCTCCGTGTTAGGCCCGGTGTCCCTACCCGAACTTCCGGGATAGAACCGGTTCCCCTAGCAGTACTCTGGGGTTGTACCGGAAACCTTTGTGATGCGCCGGAGTTCACCTGTTGTCCCTACGGGCACGCGGTGTTAGACCCGGCCTCCCTTCCTGACCCTCCAGGGTAGGCCTGGTATCTCTACCTGATGCTCCGGGTTAGGCCTGGCGCCCCTTCCCGACGCTCTGGGGTAGTACCAGTACTTCCACTTGGTACTCTCGGGTATTACCCGTGACCCTCGTCGGTACTCCGGAGTAGTACCACTACCTCCACCGGTACTCCAGGGTACAACTGCTGTTCCTACGGGTGCGTGGGATTTGACACGCCCTTCCTACCTGACCCTCCATGATACGCCCGGTGTCCCTACCCGAAGTTCCGGGATAGAACCGGTTCCCCTAGCAGTACTCTGGGGTTGTACCGGAAACCTTTGTGATGCACCGGAGTTCACCTGTTGTCCCTATGGGCACGTGGTGTTAGACCCGGCCTCCCTTCCTGACCCTCCAGGGTAGGCCTGGTATCTCTTCCTGAATGCTCCGGGGTAGGCCTGGCGCCCCTTCCCGACGCTCCGGGGTAGTACTGGTACCCCCACTCGAAACTTTGGGGTAGGAACCGTAACCCTCATCCGAACTCTGGGGTAGTACCAGTACCTCCAGGCGGTACGCTGTGGTACAACTGCTGTTCCTACAAGTGCGTGGGATTTGACCCGCCCTTCCTACCTGACCCTCCGTGTTAGGCCCGGTGTCCCTACCCGAACTTCCGGGATAGAACCGGTTCCCCTAGCAGTACTCTGGGGTTGTACCGGAAACCTTTGTGATGCGCCGGAGTTCACCTGTTGTCCCTACGGGCGCGCGGTGTTAGACCCGGCCTCCCTTCCTGACCCTCCTGGGTAGGCCTGGTATCTCTACCTGATGCTCTGGGGTAGGCCTGGCGCCCCTTCCCGACGCTCCGGGGTAGTACCAGTACCCCCACCCGGTACTCTGGGGTATTACCCGTGACCCTCGTCGGTACTCCGGAGTAGTACCACTACCTCCACCGGTACTCCGGGGTACAACTGCTGTTCCTACGGGTGCGTGGGATTTGACCCGCCCTTCCTACCTGACCCTCCGTGTTAGGCCCGGTGTCCCTACCCGAACTTCCAGGATAGAACCGGTTCCCCTAGCAGTACTCTGGGGTTGTACCGGAAACCTTTGTGATGCGCCGGAGTTCACCTGTTGTCCCTACGGGCATGCGGTGTTAGACCCGGCCTCCCTTCCTGACCTTCCAGGGTAGGCCTGGTATCTCTACCTGATGCTCCGGGGTAGGCCTGGTGCCCCTTCCCGATGCTCCGGGGTAGTACCAGTACCCCCACCCGGTACTCTGGGGTATTACCCGTGAACCTCGTCGGTACTCCGGAGTAGTACCACTACCTCCACCGGTACTCCAGGGTACAACTGCTGTTCCTACGGGTGCGTGGGATTTGACCCGCCCTTCCTACCTGACCCTCCGTGTTAGGCCCGGTGTCCCTACCCGAACTTCCGGGATAGAACCGGTTCCCCTAGCAGTACTCTGGGGTTGTACCGGAAACCTTTGTGATGCGCCGGAGTTCACCTGTTGTCCCTACGGGCACGCGGTGTTAGACCCGGCCTCCCTTCCTGACCTTCCAGGGTAGGTCTGGTATCTCTACCTGATGCTCCGGGGTAGGCCTGGTGCCCCTTCCCGATGCTCCGGGGTAGTACCAGTACCCCCACCCGGTACTCTGGGGTATTACCCGTGACCCTCATCGGTACTCCGGAGTAGTACCACTACCTCCACCGGTACTCCAGGGTACAACTGCTGTTCCTACGGGTGCGTGGGATTTGACCCGCCCTTCCTACCTGACCCTCCGTGTTAGGCCCGGTGTCCCTACCCGAACTTCCGGGATAGAACCGGTTCCCCTAGCAGTACTCTGGGGTTGTACCGGAAACCTTTGTGATGCGCCGGAGTTCACCTGTTGTCCCTACGGGCACGCGGTGTTAGACCCGGCCTCCCTTCCTGACCCTCCAGGGTAGGCCTGTTACCTCTACCTGATGCTCCGGGGTAGTCCTGGTGCCCCTTCCCGACGCTCCGGGGTAGTACCAGTACCCCCACCCGGTACTTTGGGGTATTACCCGTGACCCTCGTCGGTACTCCGGAGTAGTACCACTACCTCCACCGGTACTCCAGGGTACAACTGCTGTTCCTACGGGTGCGTGGGATTTGACCCGCCCTTCCTACCTGACCCTCCGTGTTAGGCCCGGTGTCCCTACCCGAACTTCCGGGATAGAACCGGTTCCCCTAGCAGTACTCTGGGGTTGTACCGGAAACCTTTGTGATGCGCCGGAGTTCACCTGTTGTCCCTACGGGCACGCGGTGTTAGACCCGGCCTCCCTTCCTGACCTTCCAGGGTAGGTCTGGTATCTCTACCTGATGCTCCGGGGTAGGCCTGGTGCCCCTTCCCGATGCTCCGGGGTAGTACCAGTACCCCCACCCGGTACTCTGGGGTATTACCCGTGACCCTCATCGGTACTCCGGAGTAGTACCACTACCTCCACCGGTACTCCAGGGTACAACTGCTGTTCCTACGGGTGCGTGGGATTTGACCCGCCCTTCCTACCTGACCCTCCGTGTTAGGCCCGGTGTCCCTACCCGAACTTCCGGGATAGAACCGGTTCCCCTAGCAGTACTCTGGGGTTGTACCGGAAACCTTTGTGATGCGCCGGAGTTCACCTGTTGTCCCTACGGGCACGCGGTGTTAGACCCGGCCTCCCTTCCTGACCTTCCAGGGTAGGTCTGGTATCTCTACCTGATGCTCCGGGGTAGGCCTGGTGCCCCTTCCCGATGCTCCGGGGTAGTACCAGTACTTCCACCTGGTACTCTGGGGTATTACCCGTGACCCTCGTCGGTACTCCGGAGTAGTACCACTACCTCCACCGGTACTCCAGGGTGCAACTGCTGTTCCTACGGGTGCGTGCGATTTGACCCGCCCTTCCTACCTGACCCTCCATGATACTCCCGGTGTCCCTACCCGAACTTCCGGGATAGAACCGGTTCCCCTAGCAGTACTCTGGGGTTGTACCGGAAACCTTTGTGATGCGCCGGAGTTCACCTGTTGTCCCTACGGGCACGCGGTGTGAGACCCGGCCTCCCTTCCTGACCCTCCAGGGTAGGCCTGGTATCTCTTCCTGAATGCTCCGGGGTAGGCCTGGCGCCCCTTCCCTACGCTCCGGGGTAGTACTGGTACCCCCACTCGAAACTTTTGGTAGGAACCGTAACCCTCATCCGAACTCTGGGGTAGTACCAGTACCTCCAGGCGGTACGCCGTGGTACAACTGCTGTTCCTACAGGTGCGTGGGATTTGACCCACCCTTCCACCTGACCCTCCGTGTTAGGCCCGGTGTCCCTACCCGAACTTCCGGGATAGAACCGGTTCCCCTAGCAGTACTCTGGGGTTGTACCGGAAACCTTTGTGATGCGTCGGAGTTCACCTGTTGTCCCTACGGGCACGCGGTGTTAGACCCGGCCTCCCTTCCTGACCTTCCAGGGTAGGTCTGCTATCCCTACCTGATGCTTCAGGGTAGGCCTGGCGCCCCTTCCCGATGCTCCGGGGTAGTACCAGTACTTCCACCCGGTACTCTGGGGTATTACCCGTGACCCTCGTCGGTACTCCGGAGTAGTACCACTACCTCCACCGGTACTCCGGGGTACAACTGCTGTTCCTACGGGTGCGTGGGATTTGACCCGCCCTTCCTACCTGACCCTCCGTGTTAGGCCCGGTGTCCCTACCCGAAGTTCCGGGATAGAACCGGTTCCCCTAGCAGTACTCTGGGGTTGTACCGGAAACCTTTGTGATGCGCCGGAGTTCACCTGTTGTCCCTACGGGCACGCGGTGTTAGACCCGGCCTCCCTTCCTGACCCTCCAGGGTAGGCCTGGTATCTCTACCTGATGCTCCGGGTTAGGCCTGGCGCCCCTTCCCGACGCTCTGGGGTAGTACCAGTACTTCCACTTGGTACTCTCGGGTATTACCCGTGACCCTCGTCGGTACTCCGGAGTAGTACCACTACCTCCACCGGTACTCCAGGGTACAACTGCTGTTCCTACGGGTGCGTGGGATTTGACACGCCCTTCCTACCTGACCCTCCATGATACGCCCGGTGTCCCTACCCGAAGTTCCGGGATAGAACCGGTTCCCCTAGCAGTACTCTGGGGTTGTACCGGAAACCTTTGTGATGCACCGGAGTTCACCTGTTGTCCCTATGGGCACGTGGTGTTAGACCCGGCCTCCCTTCCTGACCCTCCAGGGTAGGCCTGGTATCTCTTCCTGAATGCTCCGGGGTAGGCCTGGCGCCCCTTCCCGACGCTCCGGGGTAGTACTGGTACCCCCACTCGAAACTTTGGGGTAGGAACCGTAACCCTCATCCGAACTCTGGGGTAGTACCAGTACCTCCAGGCGGTACGCTGTGGTACAACTGCTGTTCCTACAAGTGCGTGGGATTTGACCCGCCCTTCCTACCTGACCCTCTGTGTTAGGCCCGGTGTCCCTACCCGAACTTCCGGGATAGAACCGGTTCCCCTAGCAGTACTCTGGGGTTGTACCGGAAACCTTTGTGATGCGCCGGAGTTCACCTGTTGTCCCTACGGGCATGCGGTGTTAGACCCGGCCTCCCTTCCTGACCCTCCAGGGTAGGCCTGGTATCTCTACCTGATGCTCCGGGGTAGGCCTGGTGCCCCTTCCCGATGCTCCGGGGTAGTACCAGTACCCCCACCCGGTACTCTGGGGTATTACCCGTGACCCTCGTCGGTACTCCGGAGTAGTACCACTACCTCCACCGGTACTCCAGGGTACAACTGCTGTTCCTACGGGTGCGTGGGATTTGACCCGCCCTTCCTACCTGACCCTCCGTGTTAGGCCCGGTGTCCCTACCCGAACTTCCGGGATAGAACCGGTTCCCCTAGCAGTACTCTGGGGTTGTACCGGAAACCTTTGTGATGCGCCGGAGTTCACCTGTTGTCCCTACGGGCACGCGGTGTTAGACCCGGCCTCCCTTCCTGACCTTCCAGGGTAGGTCTGGTATCTCTACCTGATGCTCCGGGGTAGGCCTGGTGCCCCTTCCCGATGCTCCGGGGTAGTACCAGTACTTCCACCTGGTACTCTGGGGTATTACCCGTGACCCTCGTCGGTACTCCGGAGTAGTACCACTACCTCCACCGGTACTCCAGGGTGCAACTGCTGTTCCTACGGGTGCGTGCGATTTGACCCGCCCTTCCTACCTGACCCTCCATGATACTCCCGGTGTCCCTACCCGAACTTCCGGGATAGAACCGGTTCCCCTAGCAGTACTCTGGGGTTGTACCGGAAACCTTTGTGATGCGCCGGAGTTCACCTGTTGTCCCTACGGGCACGCGGTGTTAGACCCGGCCTCCCTTCCTGACCCTCCAGGGTAGGCCTGTTACCTCTACCTGATGCTCCGGGGTAGTCCTGGTGCCCCTTCCCGACGCTCCGGGGTAGTACCAGTACCCCCACCCGGTACTCTGGGGTATTACCCGTGACCCTCGTCGGTACTCCGGAGTAGTACCACTACCTCCACCGGTACTCCAGGGTACAACTGCTGTTCCTACGGGTGCGTGGGATTTGACCCGCCCTTCCTACCTGACCCTCCGTGTTAGGCCCGGTGTCCCTACCCGAAGTTCCGGGATAGAACCGGTTCCCCTAGCAGTACTCTGGGGTTGTACCGGAAACCTTTGTGATGCGCCGGAGTTCACCTGTTGTCCCTACGGGCACGCGGTGTGAGACCCGGCCTCCCTTCCTGACCTTCCAGGGTAGGTCTGGTATCTCTACCTGATGCTCCGGGGTAGGCCTGGTGCCCCTTCCCGATGCTCCGGGGTAGTACCAGTACTTCCACCTGGTACTCTGGGGTATTACCCGTGACCCTCGTCGGTACTCCGGAGTAGTACCACTACCTCCACCGGTACTCCAGGGTACAACTGCTGTTCCTACGGGTGCGTGGGATTTGACCCGCCCTTCCTACCTGACCCTCCATGATACGCCCGGTGTCCCTACCCGAACTTCCGGGATAGAACCGGTTCCCCTAGCAGTACTCTGGGGTTGTACCGGAAACCTTTGTGATGCGCCGGAGTTCACCTGTTGTCCCTACGGGCACGCGGTGTGAGACCCGGCCTCCCTTCCTGACCTTCCAGGGTAGGTCTGGTATCTCTACCTGATGCTCCGGGGTAGGCCTGGTGCCCCTTCCCGATGCTCCGGGGTAGTACCAGTACTTCCACCTGGTACTCTGGGGTATTACCCGTGACCCTCGTCGGTACTCCGGAGTAGTACCACTACCTCCACCGGTACTCCAGGGTACAACTGCTGTTCCTACGGGTGCGTGGGATTTGACCCGCCCTTCCTACCTGACCCTCCATGATACGCCCGGTGTCCCTACCCGAACTTCCGGGATAGAACCGGTTCCCCTAGCAGTACTCTGGGGTTGTACCGGAAACCTTTGTGATGCGCCGGAGTTCACCTGTTGTCCCTACGGGCACGCGGTGTGAGACCCGGCCTCCCTTCCTGACCTTCCAGGGTAGGTCTGGTATCTCTACCTGATGCTCCGGGGTAGGCCTGGCGCCCCTTCCCGACGCTCCGGGGTAGTACCAGTACTTCCACCCGGTACTCTGGGGTATTACCCGTGAACCTCGCCGGTACTCCGGAGTAGTACCACTACCTCCACCGGTACTCCAGGGTACAACTGCTGTTCCTACGGGTGCGTGGGATTTGACCCGCCCTTCCTACCTGACCCTCCGTGTTAGGCCCGGTGTCCCTACCCGAAGTTCCGGGATAGAACCGGTTCCCCTAGCAGTACTCTGGGGTTGTACCGGAAACCTTTGTGATGCGCCGGAGTTCACCTGTTGTCCCTACGGGCACGCGGTGTTAGACCCGGCCTCCCTTCCTGACCCTCCAGGGTAGGCCTGGTATCTCTTCCTGAATGCTCCGGGGTAGGCCTGGCGCCCCTTCCCGACGCTCCGGGGTAGTACCAGTACTTCCACCTGGTACTCTGGGGTATTACCCGTGAACCTCGACGGTACTCCGGAGTAGTACCACTACCTCCACCGGTACTCCAGGGTACAACTGCTGTTCCTACGGGTGCGTGGGATTTGACCCGCCCTTCCTACCTGACCCTCCGTGTTAGGCCCGGTGTCCCTACCCGAAGTTCCAGGATAGAACCGGTTCCCCTAGCAGTACTCTGGGGTTGTACCGGAAACCTTTGTGATGCGCCGGAGTTCACCTGTTGTCCCTACGGGCACGCGGTGTGAGACCCGGCCTCCCTTCCTGACCTTCCAGGGTAGGTCTGGTATCTCTACCTGATGCTCCGGGGTAGGCCTGGCGCCCCTTCCCTACGCTCCGGGGTAGTACTGGTACCCCCACTCGAAACTTTTGGTAGGAACCGTAACCCTCATCCGAACTCTGGGGTAGTACCAGTACCTCCAGGCGGTACGCCGTGGTACAACTGCTGTTCCTACAGGTGCGTGGAATTTGACCCGCCCTTCCTACCTGACCCTCCGTGTTAGGCCCGGTGTCCCTACCCGAACTTCCGGGATAGAACCGGTTCCCCTAGCAGTACTCTGGGGTTGTACCGGAAACCTTTGTGATGCGCCGGAGTTCACCTGTTGTCCCTACGGGCACGCGGTGTTAGACCCGGCCTCCCTTCCTGACCCTCCAGGGTAGGCCTGGTATCTCTACCTGATGCTCCGGGGTAGGCCTGGCGCCCCTTCCCGACGCTCTGGGGTAGTACCAGTACTTCCACTTGGTACTCTCGGGTATTACCCGTGACCCTCGTCGGTACTCCGGAGTAGTACCACTACCTCCACCGGTACTCCAGGGTACAACTGCTGTTCCTACGGGTGCGTGGGATTTGACACGCCCTTCCTACCTGACCCTCCATGATACGCCCGGTGTCCCTACCCGAAGTTCCGGGATAGAACCGGTTCCCCTAGCAGTACTCTGGGGTTGTACCGGAAACCTTTGTGATGCACCGGAGTTCACCTGTTGTCCCTATGGGCACGTGGTGTTAGACCCGGCCTCCCTTCCTGACCCTCCAGGGTAGGCCTGGTATCTCTTCCTGAATGCTCCGGGGTAGGCCTGGCGCCCCTTCCCGACGCTCCGGGGTAGTACTGGTACCCCCACTCGAAACTTTGGGGTAGGAACCGTAACCCTCATCCGAACTCTGGGGTAGTACCAGTACCTCCAGGCGGTACGCTGTGGTACAACTGCTGTTCCTACAAGTGCGTGGGATTTGACCCGCCCTTCCTACCTGACCCTCCGTGTTAGGCCCGGTGTCCCTACCCGAACTTCCGGGATAGAACCGGTTCCCCTAGCAGTACTCTGGGGTTGTACCGGAAACCTTTGTGATGCGCCGGAGTTCACCTGTTGTCCCTACGGGCACGCGGTGTTAGACCCGGCCTCCCTTCCTGACCCTCCTGGGTAGGCCTGGTATCTCTACCTGATGCTCTGGGGTAGGCCTGGCGCCCCTTCCCGACGCTCCGGGGTAGTACCAGTACCCCCACCCGGTACTCTGGGGTATTACCCGTGACCCTCGTCGGTACTCCGGAGTAGTACCACTACCTCCACCGGTACTCCGGGGTACAACTGCTGTTCCTACGGGTGCGTGGGATTTGACCCGCCCTTCCTACCTGACCCTCCGTGTTAGGCCCGGTGTCCCTACCCGAACTTCCAGGATAGAACCGGTTCCCCTAGCAGTACTCTGGGGTTGTACCGGAAACCTTTGTGATGCGCCGGAGTTCACCTGTTGTCCCTACGGGCACGCGGTGTTAGACCCGGCCTCCCTTCCTGACCCTCCTGGGTAGGCCTGGTATCTCTACCTGATGCTCTGGGGTAGGCCTGGCGCCCCTTCCCGACGCTCCGGGGTAGTACCAGTACCCCCACCCGGTACTCTGGGGTATTACCCGTGACCCTCGTCGGTACTCCGGAGTAGTACCACTACCTCCACCGGTACTCCGGGGTACAACTGCTGTTCCTACGGGTGCGTGGGATTTGACCCGCCCTTCCTACCTGACCCTCCGTGTTAGGCCCGGTGTCCCTACCCGAAGTTCCGGGATAGAACCGGTTCCCCTAGCAGTACTCTGGGGTTGTACCGGAAACCTTTGTGATGCGCCGGAGTTCACCTGTTGTCCCTACGGGCACGCGGTGTGAGACCCGGCCTCCCTTCCTGACCTTCCAGGGTAGGTCTGGTATCTCTACCTGATGCTCCGGGGTAGGCCTGGCACCCCTTCCCGACGCTCTGGGGTAGTACCAGTACTTCCACCTGGTACTCTGGGGTATTACCCGTGACCCTCATCGGTACTCCGGAGTAGTACCACTACCTCCACCGGTACTCCAGGGTACAACTGCTGTTCCTACGGGTGCGTGGGATTTGACACGCCCTTCCTACCTGACCCTCCATGATACGCCCGGTGTCCCTACCCGAACTTCCGGGATAGAACCGGTTCCCCTAGCAGTACTCTGGGGTTGTACCGGAAACCTTTGTGATGCGCCGGAGTTCACCTGTTGTCCCTACGGGCACGCGGTGTGAGACCCGGCCTCCCTTCCTGACCTTCCAGGGTAGGTCTGGTATCTCTACCTGATGCTCCGGGGTAGGCCTGGTGCCCCTTCCCGATGCTCCGGGGTAGTACCAGTACTTCCACCTGGTACTCTGGGGTATTACCCGTGACCCTCGTCGGTACTCCGGAGTAGTACCACTACCTCCACCGGTACTCCAGGGTGCAACTGCTGTTCCTACGGGTGCGTGCGATTTGACCCGCCCTTCCTACCTGACCCTCCATGATACTCCCGGTGTCCCTACCCGAACTTCTGGGATAGAACCGGTTCCCCTAGCAGTACTCTGGGGTTGTACCGGAAACCTTTGTGATGCGCCGGAGTTCACCTGTTGTCCCTACGGGCATGCGGTGTTAGACCCGGCCTCCCTTCCTGACCTTCCAGGGTGGGCCTGGTATCTCTACCTGATGCTCCGGGGTAGTCCTGGTGCCCCTTCCCGACGCTCCGGGGTAGTACCAGTACCCCCACCCGGTACTTTGGGGTATTACCCGTGACCCTCGTCGGTACTCCGGAGTAGTACCACTACCTCCACCGGTACTCCAGGGTACAACTGCTGTTCCTACGGGTGCGTGGGATTTGACCCGCCCTTCCTACCTGACCCTCCGTGTTAGGCCCGGTGTCCCTACCCGAAGTTCCGGGATAGAACCGGTTCCCCTAGCAGTACTCTGGGGTTGTACCGGAAACCTTTGTGATGCGCCGGAGTTCACCTGTTGTCCCTACGGGCACGCGGTGTGAGACCCGGCCTCCCTTCCTGACCTTCCAGGGTAGGTCTGGTATCTCTACCTGATGCTCCGGGGTAGGCCTGGCGCCCCTTCCCGACGCTCTGGGGTAGTACCAGTACTTCCACCTGGTACTCTGGGGTATTACCCGTGACCCTCATCGGTACTCCGGAGTAGTACCACTACCTCCACCGGTACTCCAGGGTACAACTGCTGTTCCTACGGGTGCGTGGGATTTGACCCGCCCTTCCTACCTGACCCTCCATGATACTCCCGGTGTCCCTACCCGAACTTCCGGGATAGAACCGGTTCCCCTAGCAGTACTCTGGGGTTGTACCGGAAACCTTTGTGATGCACCGGAGTTCACCTGTTGTCCCTATGGGCACGTGGTGTTAGACCCGGCCTCCCTTCCTGACCCTCCAGGGTAGGCCTGGTATCTCTTCCTGAATGCTCCGGGGTAGGCCTGGCGCCCCTTCCCTACGCTCCGGGGTAGTACTGGTACCCCCACTCGAAACTTTTGGTAGGAACCGTAACCCTCATCCGAACTCTGGGGTAGTACCAGTACCTCCAGGCGGTACGCCGTGGTACAACTGCTGTTCCTACAGGTGCGTGGGATTTGACCCACCCTTCCACCTGACCCTCCGTGTTAGGCCCGGTGTCCCTACCCGAACTTCCGGGATAGAACCGGTTCCCCTAGCAGTACTCTGGGGTTGTACCGGAAACCTTTGTGATGCGTCGGAGTTCACCTGTTGTCCCTACGGGCACGCGGTGTTAGACCCGGCCTCCCTTCCTGACCTTCCAGGGTAGGTCTGCTATCCCTACCTGATGCTTCAGGGTAGGCCTGGCGCCTCTTCCCGATGCTCCGGGGTAGTACTGGTACCGCCACTCGGAACTTTGGGGTAGGAACCGTAACCCTCATCCGAACGCTGGGGTAGTACCAGTACCTCCAGGCGGTATGCCGTGGTACAACTGCTGTTCCTACAGGTGCGTGGGATTTGACCAACCCTTCCACCTGACCATCCATGATAGGCCCGGTGTCCCTACCCAACATTCCGGGATAGAACCGGTTCCCCTAGCAGTACTCTGGGGTTGTACCGGAAACCTTTGTGATGCGCCGGAGTTCACCTGTTGTCCCTACGGGCACGGGGTGTGAGACCCGGCCTCCCTACCTGACCCACCAGGGTAGGCCTGGTATCTCTACCTGATGCTCCGGGGTAGGCCTGGCACCCCTTCCCGACGCTATGGGGTAGTACCAGTACTTCCACCCGGTACTCTGGGGTATTACCCGTGAACCTCAACGGTACTCCGGAGTAGTACCACTACCTCCACCGGTACTCCAGGGTACAACTGCTGTTCCTACGGGTGCGTGGGATTTGACCCGCCCTTCCTACCTGACCCTCCGTGTTAGGCCCGGTGTCCCTACCCGAATTTCCGGGATAGAACCGGTTCCCCTAGCAGTACTCTGGGGTTGTACCGGAAACCTTTGTGATGCGCCGGAGTTCACCTGTTGTCCCTACGGGCACGCGGTGTTAGACCCGGCCTCCCTTCCTGACCCTCCAGGGTAGGCCTGGTATCTCTACCTGATGCTCCGGGTTAGGCCTGGCGCCCCTTCCCGACGCTCTGGGGTAGTACCAGTACTTCCACTTGGTACTCTCGGGTATTACCCGTGACCCTCGTCGGTACTCCGGAGTAGTACCACTACCTCCACCGGTACTCCAGGGTACAACTGCTGTTCCTACGGGTGCGTGGGATTTGACACGCCCTTCCTACCTGACCCTCCATGATACGCCCGGTGTCCCTACCCGAAGTTCCGGGATAGAACCGGTTCCCCTAGCAGTACTCTGGGGTTGTACCGGAAACCTTTGTGATGCACCGGAGTTCACCTGTTGTCCCTATGGGCACGTGGTGTTAGACCCGGCCTCCCTTCCTGACCCTCCAGGGTAGGCCTGGTATCTCTTCCTGAATGCTCCGGGGTAGGCCTGGCGCCCCTTCCCGACGCTCCGGGGTAGTACTGGTACCCCCACTCGAAACTTTGGGGTAGGAACCGTAACCCTCATCCGAACTCTGGGGTAGTACCAGTACCTCCAGGCGGTACGCTGTGGTACAACTGCTGTTCCTACAAGTGCGTGGGATTTGACCCGCCCTTCCTACCTGACCCTCCGTGTTAGGCCCGGTGTCCCTACCCGAACTTCCGGGATAGAACCGGTTCCCCTAGCAGTACTCTGGGGTTGTACCGGAAACCTTTGTGATGCGCCGGAGTTCACCTGTTGTCCCTACGGGCACGCGGTGTTAGACCCGGCCTCCCTTCCTGACCCTCCTGGGTAGGCCTGGTATCTCTACCTGATGCTCTGGGGTAGGCCTGGCGCCCCTTCCCGACGCTCCGGGGTAGTACCAGTACCCCCACCCGGTACTCTGGGGTATTACCCGTGACCCTCGTCGGTACTCCGGAGTAGTACCACTACCTCCACCGGTACTCCAGGGTACAACTGCTGTTCCTACGGGTGCGTGGGATTTGACCCGCCCTTCCTACCTGACCCTCCGTGTTAGGCCCGGTGTCCCTACCCGAACTTCCAGGATAGAACCGGTTCCCCTAGCAGTACTCTGGGGTTGTACCGGAAACCTTTGTGATGCGCCGGAGTTCACCTGTTGTCCCTACGGGCATGCGGTGTTAGACCCGGCCTCCCTTCCTGACCTTCCAGGGTAGGCCTGGTATCTCTTCCTGAATGCTCCGGGGTAGGCCTGGCGCCCCTTCCCGACGCTCCGGGGTAGTACTGGTACCCCCACTCGAAACTTTGGGGTAGGAACCGTAACCCTCATCCGAACTCTGGGGTAGTACCAGTACCTCCAGGCGGTACGCTGTGGTACAACTGCTGTTCCTACAAGTGCGTGGGATTTGACCCGCCCTTCCTACCTGACCCTCCGTGTTAGGCCCGGTGTCCCTACCCGAACTTCCGGGATAGAACCGGTTCCCCTAGCAGTACTCTGGGGTTGTACCGGAAACCTTTGTGATGCGCCGGAGTTCACCTGTTGTCCCTACAGGCACGCGGTGTTAGACCCGGCCTCCCTTCCTGACCTTCCAGGGTAGGCCTGGTATCTCTACCTGATGCTCTGGGGTAGGCCTGGCGCCCCTTCCCGACGCTCCGGGGTAGTACCAGAACCCCCACCCGGTACTCTGGGGTATTACCCGTGAACCTCGTCGGTACTCCGGAGTAGTACCACTACCTCCACCGGTACTCCAGGGTACAACTGCTGTTCCTACGGGTGCGTGGGATTTGACCCGCCCTTCCTACCTGACCCTCCGTGTTAGGCCCGGTGTCCCTACCCGAACTTCCGGGATAGAACCGGTTCCCCTAGCAGTACTCTGGGGTTGTACCGGAAACCTTTGTGATGCGCCGGAGTTCACCTGTTGTCCCTACGGGCACGCGGTGTTAGACCCGGCCTCCCTTCCTGACCCTCCAGGGTAGGCCTGTTACCTCTACCTGATGCTCCGGGGTAGGCCTGGTGCCCCTTCCCGATGCTCCGGGGTAGTACCAGTACTTCCACCCGGTACTCTGGGGTATTACCCGTGACCCTCGTCGGTACTCCGGAGTAGTACCACTACCTCCACCGGTACTCCAGGGTGCAACTGCTGTTCCTACGGGTGCGTGCGATTTGACCCGCCCTTCCTACCTGACCCTCCATGATACTCCCGGTGTCCCTACCCGAACTTCCGGGATAGAACCGGTTCCCCTAGCAGTACTCTGGGGTTGTACCAGAAACCTTTGTGATGCGCCGGAGTTCACCTGTTGTCCCTACGGGCACGCGGTGTGAGACCCGGCCTCCCTTCCTGACCTTCCAGGGTAGGTCTGGTATCTCTACCTGATGCTCCGGGGTAGGCCTGGTGCCCCTTCCCGATGCTCCGGGGTAGTACCAGTGCTTCCACCTGGTACTCTGGGGTGTTACCCGCGACCCTCGTCGGTACTCCGGAGTAGTACCACTACCTCCACCGGTACTCCAGGGTGCAACTGCTGTTCCTACGGGTGCGTGGGATTTGACCCGCCCTTCCTACCTGACCCTCCATGATACTCCCGGTGTCCCTACCCGAACTTCCGGGATAGAACCGGTTCCCCTAGCAGTACTCTGGGGTTGTACCGGAAACCTTTGTGATGCGCCGGAGTTCACCTGTTGTCCCTACGGGCACGCGGTGTTAGACCCGGCCTCCCTTCCTGACCCTCCAGGGTAGGCCTGTTACCTCTACCTGATGCTCCGGGGTAGTCCTGGTGCCCCTTCCCGACGCTCCGGGGTAGTACCAGTACCCCCACCCGGTACTCTGGGGTATTACCCGTGACCCTCGTCGGTACTCCGGAGTAGTACCACTACCTCCACCGGTACTCCAGGGTACAACTGCTGTTCCTACGGGTGCGTGGGATTTGACCCGCCCTTCCTACCTGACCCTCCGTGTTAGGCCCGGTGTCCCTACCCGAAGTTCCGGGATAGAACCGGTTCCCCTAGCAGTACTCTGGGGTTGTACCGGAAACCTTTGTGATGCGCCGGAGTTCACCTGTTGTCCCTACGGGCACGCGGTGTGAGACCCGGCCTCCCTTCCTGACCTTCCAGGGTAGGTCTGGTATCTCTACCTGATGCTCCGGGGTAGGCCTGGCACCCCTTCCCGACGCTCTGGGGTAGTACCAGTACTTCCACCTGGTACTCTGGGGTATTACCCGTGACCCTCATCGGTACTCCGGAGTAGTACCACTACCTCCACCGGTACTCCAGGGTACAACTGCTGTTCCTACGGGTGCGTGGGATTTGACACGCCCTTCCTACCTGACCCTCCATGATACGCCCGGTGTCCCTACCCGAAGTTCCGGGATAGAACCGGTTCCCCTAGCAGTACTCTGGGGTTGTACCGGAAACCTTTGTGATGCGCCGGAGTTCACCTGTTGTCCCTACGGGCACGCGGTGTGAGACCCGGCCTCCCTACCTGACCCACCAGGGTAGGCCTGGTATCTCTACCTGATGCTCCGGGGTAGGCCTGGCACCCCTTCCCGACGCTATGGGGTAGTACCAGTACTTCCACCCGGTACTCTGGGGTATTACCCGTGAACCTCGACGGTACTCCGGAGTAGTACCACTACCTCCACCGGTACTCCAGGGTACAACTGCTGTTCCTACGGGTGCGTGGGATTTGACCCGCCCTTCCTACCTGACCCTCCGTGTTAGGCCCGGTGTCCCTACCCGAACTTCCGGGATAGAACCGGTTCCCCTAGCAGTACTCTGGGGTTGTACCGGAAACCTTTGTGATGCGCCGGAGTTCACCTGTTGTCCCTACGGGCACGCGGTGTTAGACCCGGCCTCCCTTCCTGACCCTCCAGGGTAGGCCTGGTATCTCTACCTGATGCTCCGAGGTAGGCCTGGCGCCCCTTCCCAATGCTCCGGGGTAGTACTGGTACCCCCACTGGGAACTTTGGGCTAGGAACCGTAACCCTCATCCGAACTCTGGGGTAGTACCAGTACCTCCAAGCGGTACGCCGTGGTACAACTGCTGTTCCTACAGGTGCGTGGAATTTGACCCGCCCTTCCTACCTGACCCTCCGTGTTAGGCCCGGTGTCCCTACCCGAACTTCCGGGATAGAACCGGTTCCCCTAGCAGTACTCTGGGGTTGTACCGGAAACCTTTGTGATGCGCCGGAGTTCACCTGTTGTCCCTACGGGCACGCGGTGTTAGACCCGGCCTCCCTTCCTGACCCTCCAGGGTAGGCCTGGTATCTCTACCTGATGCTCCGGGTTAGGCCTGGCGCCCCTTCCCGACGCTCTGGGGTAGTACCAGTACTTCCACTTGGTACTCTCGGGTATTACCCGTGACCCTCGTCGGTACTCCGGAGTAGTACCACTACCTCCACCGGTACTCCGGGGTACAACTGCTGTTCCTACGGGTGCGTGGGATTTGACCCGCCCTTCCTACCTGACCCTCCGTGTTAGGCCCGGTGTCCCTACCCGAAGTTCCGGGATAGAACCGGTTCCCCTAGCAGTACTCTGGGGTTGTACCGGAAACCTTTGTGATGCGCCGGAGTTCACCTGTTGTCCCTACGGGCACGCGGTGTTAGACCCGGCCTCCCTACCTGACCCACCAGGGTAGGCCTGTTACCTCTACCTGATGCTCCGGGGTAGGCCTGGTGCCCCTTCCCGATGCTCCGGGGTAGTACCAGTGCTTCCACCTGGTACTCTGGGGTATTACCCGTGACCCTCGTCGGTACTCCGGAGTAGTACCACTACCTCCACCGGTACTCCAGGGTGCAACTGCTGTTCCTACGGGTGCGTGGGATTTGACCCGCCCTTCCTACCTGACCCTCCATGATACTCCCGGTGTCCCTACCCGAACTTCCGGGATAGAACCGGTTCCCCTAGCAGTACTCTGGGGTTGTACCGGAAACCTTTGTGATGCGCCGGAGTTCACCTGTTGTCCCTACGGGCACGCGGTGTTAGACCCGGCCTCCCTTCCTGACCTTCCAGGGTAGGCCTGTTACCTCTACCTGATGCTCCGGGGTAGTCCTGGTGCCCCTTCCCGACGCTCCGGGGTAGTACCAGTACCCCCACCCGGTACTTTGGGGTATTACCCGTGACCCTCGTCGGTACTCCGGAGTAGTACCACTACCTCCACCGGTACTCCAGGGTACAACTGCTGTTCCTACGGGTGCGTGGGATTTGACCCGCCCTTCCTACCTGACCCTCCGTGTTAGGCCCGGTGTCCCTACCCGAACTTCCGGGATAGAACCGGTTCCCCTAGCAGTACTCTGGGGTTGTACCGGAAACCTTTGTGATGCGCCGGAGTTCACCTGTTGTCCCTACGGGCACGCGGTGTTAGACCCGGCCTCCCTTCCTGACCTTCCAGGGTAGGTCTGGTATCTCTACCTGATGCTCCGGGGTAGGCCTGGTGCCCCTTCCCGATGCTCCGGGGTAGTACCAGTACCCCCACCCGGTACTCTGGGGTATTACCCGTGACCCTCATCGGTACTCCGGAGTAGTACCACTACCTCCACCGGTACTCCAGGGTACAACTGCTGTTCCTACGGGTGCGTGGGATTTGACCCGCCCTTCCTACCTGACCCTCCGTGTTAGGCCCGGTGTCCCTACCCGAACTTCCGGGATAGAACCGGTTCCCCTAGCAGTACTCTGGGGTTGTACCGGAAACCTTTGTGATGCGCCGGAGTTCACCTGTTGTCCCTACGGGCACGCGGTGTTAGACCCGGCCTCCCTTCCTGACCTTCCAGGGTAGGTCTGGTATCTCTACCTGATGCTCCGGGGTAGGCCTGGTGCCCCTTCCCGATGCTCCGGGGTAGTACCAGTACCCCCACCCGGTACTCTGGGGTATTACCCGTGACCCTCATCGGTACTCCGGAGTAGTACCACTACCTCCACCGGTACTCCAGGGTACAACTGCTGTTCCTACGGGTGCGTGGGATTTGACCCGCCCTTCCTACCTGACCCTCCGTGTTAGGCCCGGTGTCCCTACCCGAACTTCCGGGATAGAACCGGTTCCCCTAGCAGTACTCTGGGGTTGTACCGGAAACCTTTGTGATGCGCCGGAGTTCACCTGTTGTCCCTACGGGCACGCGGTGTTAGACCCGGCCTCCCTTCCTGACCTTCCAGGGTAGGTCTGGTATCTCTACCTGATGCTCCGGGGTAGGCCTGGTGCCCCTTCCCGATGCTCCGGGGTAGTACAAGTACTTCCACCTGGTACTCTGGGGTATTACCCGTGACCCTCGACGGTACTCCGGAGTAGTACCACTACCTCCACCGGTACTCCAGGGTACAACTGCTGTTCCTACGGGTGCGTGGGATTTGACCCGCCCTTCCTACCTGACCCTCCGTGTTAGGCCCGGTGTCCCTACCCGAAGTTCCAGGATAGAACCGGTTCCCCTAGCAGTACTCTGGGGTTGTACCGGAAACCTTTGTGATGCGCCGGAGTTCACCTGTTGTCCCTACGGGCACGCGGTGTGAGACCCGGCCTCCCTTCCTGACCTTCCAGGGTAGGTCTGGTATCTCTACCTGATGCTCCGGGGTAGGCCTGGTGCCCCTTCCCGATGCTCCGGGGTAGTACCAGTACTTCCACCCGGTACTCTGGGGTATTACCCGTGACCCTCGTCGGTACTCCGGAGTAGTACCACTACCTCCACCGTTACTCCAGGGTGCAACTGCTGTTCCTACGGGTGCGTGCGATTTGACCCGCCCTTCCTACCTGACCCTCCATGATACTCCCGGTGTCCCTACCCGAACTTCCGGGATAGAACCGGTTCCCCTAGCAGTACTCTGGGGTTGTACCGGAAACCTTTGTGATGCGCCGGAGTTCACCTGTTGTCCCTACGGGCACGCGGTGTTAGACCCGGCCTCCCTTCCTGACCCTCCAGGGTAGGCCTGTTACCTCTACCTGATGCTCCGGGGTAGTCCTGGTGCCCCTTCCCGACGCTCCGGGGTAGTACCAGTACCCCCACCCGGTACTTTGGGGTATTACCCGTGACCCTCGTCGGTACTCCGGAGTAGTACCACTACCTCCACCGGTACTCCAGGGTACAACTGCTGTTCCTACGGGTGCGTGGGATTTGACCCGCCCTTCCTACCTGACCCTCCGTGTTAGGCCCGGTGTCCCTACCCGAAGTTCTGGGATAGAACCGGTTCCCCTAGCAGTACTCTGGGGTTGTACCGGAAACCTTTGTGATGCGCCGGAGTTCACCTGTTGTCCCTACGGGCACGCGGTGTGAGACCCGGCCTCCCTTCCTGACCTTCCAGGGTAGGTCTGGTATCTCTACCTGATGCTCCGGGGTAGGCCTGGCGCCCCTTCCCGACGCTCTGGGGTAGTACCAGTACTTCCACCTGGTACTCTGGGGTATTACCCGTGACCCTCATCGGTACTCCGGAGTAGTACCACTACCTCCACCGGTACTCCAGGGTACAACTGCTGTTCCTACGGGTGCGTGGGATTTGACCCGCCCTTCCTACCTGACCCTCCATGATACGCCCGGTGTCCCTACCCGAACTTCCGGGATAGAACCGGTTCCCCTAGCAGTACTCTGGGGTTGTACCGGAAACCTTTGTGATGCGCCGGAGTTCACCTGTTGTCCCTACGGGCACGCGGTGTGAGACCCGGCCTCCCTTCCTGACCTTCCAGGGTAGGTCTGGTATCTCTACCTGATGCTCCGGGGTAGGCCTGGCGCCCCTTCCCGACGCTCCGGGGTAGTACCAGTACTTCCACCCGGTACTCTGGGGTATTACCCGTGAACCTCGACGGTACTCCGGAGTAGTACCACTACCTCCACCGGTACTCCGGGGTACAACTGCTGTTCCTACGGGTGCGTGGGATTTGACCCGCCCTTCCTACCTGACCCTCCGTGTTAGGCCCGGTGTCCCTACCCGAAGTTCCGGGATAGAACCGGTTCCCCTAGCAGTACTCTGGGGTTGTACCGGAAACCTTTGTGATGCGCCGGAGTTCACCTGTTGTCCCTACGGGCACGCGGTGTTAGACCCGGCCTCCCTTCCTGACCCTCCAGGGTAGGCCTGGTATCTCTTCCTGAATGCTCCGGGGTAGGCCTGGCGCCCCTTCCCGACGCTCCGGGGTAGTACCAGTACTTCCACCTGGTACTCTGGGGTATTACCCGTGACCCTCGTCGGTACTCCGGAGTAGTACCACTACCTCCACCGGTACTCCAGGGTGCAACTGCTGTTCCTACGGGTGCGTGGGATTTGACCCGCCCTTCCTACCTGACCCTCCGTGTTAGGCCCGGTGTCCCTACCCGAAGTTCCAGGATAGAACCGGTTCCCCTAGCAGTACTCTGGGGTTGTACCGGAAACCTTTGTGATGCGCCGGAGTTCACCTGTTGTCCCTACGGGCACGCGGTGTGAGACCCGGCCTCCCTTCCTGACCTTCCAGGGTAGGTCTGGTATCTCTACCTGATGCTCCGGGGTAGGCCTGGTGCCCCTTCCCGATGCTCCGGGGTAGTACCAGTACTTCCACCCGGTACTCTGGGGTATTACCCGTGACCCTCGTCGGTACTCCGGAGTAGTACCACTACCTCCACCGGTACTCCAGGGTGCAACTGCTGTTCCTACGGGTGCGTGCGATTTGACCCGCCCTTCCTACCTGACCCTCCATGATACTCCCGGTGTCCCTACCCGAAGTTCCGGGATAGAACCGGTTCCCCTAGCAGTACTCTGGGGTTGTACCGGAAACCTTTGTGATGCGCCGGAGTTCACCTGTTGTCCCTACGGGCACGCGGTGTTAGACCCGGCCTCCCTTCCTGACCCTCCAGGGTAGGCCTGTTACCTCTACCTGATGCTCCGGGGTAGTCCTGGTGCCCCTTCCCGACGCTCCGGGGTAGTACCAGTACCCCCACCCGGTACTTTGGGGTATTACCCGTGACCCTCGTCGGTACTCCGGAGTAGTACCACTACCTCCACCGGTACTCCAGGGTACAACTGCTGTTCCTACGGGTGCGTGGGATTTGACCCGCCCTTCCTACCTGACCCTCCGTGTTAGGCCCGGTGTCCCTACCCGAAGTTCCGGGATAGAACCGGTTCCCCTAGCAGTACTCTGGGGTTGTACCGGAAACCTTTGTGATGCGCCGGAGTTCACCTGTTGTCCCTACGGGCACGCGGTGTGAGACCCGGCCTCCCTTCCTGACCTTCCAGGGTAGGTCTGGTATCTCTACCTGATGCTCCGGGGTAGGCCTGGCGCCCCTTCCCGACGCTCTGGGGTAGTACCAGTACTTCCACCTGGTACTCTGGGGTATTACCCGTGACCCTCATCGGTACTCCGGAGTAGTACCACTACCTCCACCGGTACTCCAGGGTACAACTGCTGTTCCTACGGGTGCGTGGGATTTGACACGGCCTTCCTACCTGACCCTCCATGATACGCCCGGTGTCCCTACCCGAAGTTCCGGGATAGAACCGGTTCCCCTAGCAGTACTCTGGGGTTGTACCGGAAACCTTTGTGATGCGCCGGAGTTCACCTGTTGTCCCTACGGGCATGCGGTGTTAGACCCGGCCTCCCTTCCTGACCTTCCAGGGTAGGTCTGGTATCTCTACCTGATGCTCCGGGGTAGGCCTGGTGCCCCTTCCCGATGCTCCGGGGTAGTACCAGTACCCCCACCCGGTACTCTGGGGTATTACCCGTGAACCTCGACGGTACTCCGGAGTAGTACCACTACCTCCACCGGTACTCCAGGGTACAACTGCTGTTCCTACGGGTGCGTGGGATTTGACCCGCCCTTCCTACCTGACCCTCCGTGTTAGGCCCGGTGTCCCTACCCGAACTTCCGGGATAGAACCGGTTCCCCTAGCAGTACTCTGGGGTTGTACCGGAAACCTTTGTGATGCGCCGGAGTTCACCTGTTGTCCCTACGGGCACGCGGTGTTAGACCCGGCCTCCCTTCCTGACCCTCCAGGGTAGGCCTGTTACCTCTACCTGATGCTCCGGGGTAGTCCTGGTGCCCCTTCCCGACGCTACGGGGTACTACCAGTACCCCCACCCGGTACTCTGGGGTATTACCCGTGACCCTCGTCGGTACTCCGGAGTAGTACCACTACCTCCACCGGTACTCCAGGGTACAACTGCTGTTCCTACGGGTGCGTGGGATTTGACCCGCCCTTCCTACCTGACCCTCCGTGTTAGGCCCGGTGTCCCTACCCGAACTTCCGGGATAGAACCGGTTCCCCTAGCAGTACTCTGGGGTTGTACCGGAAACCTTTGTGATGCGCCGGAGTTCACCTGTTGTCCCTACGGGCACGCGGTGTTAGACCCGGCCTCCCTTCCTGACCTTCCAGGGTAGGTCTGGTATCTCTACCTGATGCTCCGGGGTAGGCCTGGTGCCCCTTCCCGATGCTCCGGGGTAGTACCAGTACCCCCACCCGGTACTCTGGGGTATTACCCGTGACCCTCATCGGTACTCCGGAGTAGTACCACTACCTCCACCGGTACTCCAGGGTACAACTGCTGTTCCTACGGGTGCGTGGGATTTGACCCGCCCTTCCTACCTGACCCTCCGTGTTAGGCCCGGTGTCCCTACCCGAACTTCCGGGATAGAACCGGTTCCCCTAGCAGTACTCTGGGGTTGTACCGGAAACCTTTGTGATGCGCCGGAGTTCACCTGTTGTCCCTACGGGCACGCGGTGTTAGACCCGGCCTCCCTTCCTGACCTTCCAGGGTAGGTCTGGTATCTCTAGCTGATGCTCCGGGGTAGGCCTGGCGCCCCTTCCCGACGCTCCGGGGTAGTACCAGTACTTCCACCTGGTACTCTGGGGTATTACCCGTGACCCTCGTCGGTACTCCGGAGTAGTACCACTACCTCCACCGGTACTCCAGGGTACAACTGCTGTTCCTACGGGTGCGTGGGATTTGACCCGCCCTTCCTACCTGACCCTCCGTGTTAGGCCCGGTGTCCCTACCCGAACTTCCGGGATAGAACCGGTTCCCCTAGCAGTACTCTGGGGTTGTACCGGAAACCTTTGTGATGCGCCGGAGTTCACCTGTTGTCCCTACGGGCACGCGGTGTGAGACCCGGCCTCCCTTCCTGACCTTCCAGGGTAGGTCTGGTATCTCTACCTGATGCTCCGGGGTAGGCCTGGTGCCCCTTCCCGATGCTCCGGGGTAGTACCAGTACTTCCACCTGGTACTCTGGGGTATTACCCGTGACCCTCGTCGGTACTCCGGAGTAGTACCACTACCTCCACCGGTACTCCAGGGTGCAACTGCTGTTCCTACGGGTGCGTGCGATTTGACCCGCCCTTCCTACCTGACCCTCCATGATACTCCCGGTGTCCCTACCCGAACTTCCGGGATAGAACCGGTTCCCCTAGCAGTACTCTGGGGTTGTACCGGAAACCTTTGTGATGCGCCGGAGTTCACCTGTTGTCCCTACGGGCACGCGGTGTTAGACCCGGCCTCCCTTCCTGACCCTCCAGGGTAGGCCTGTTACCTCTACCTGATGCTCCGGGGTAGTCCTGGTGCCCCTTCCCGACGCTCCGGGGTAGTACCAGTACCCCCACCCGGTACTTTGGGGTATTACCCGTGACCCTCGTCGGTACTCCGGAGTAGTACCACTACCTCCACCGGTACTCCAGGGTACAACTGCTGTTCCTACGGGTGCGTGGGATTTGACCCGCCCTTCCTACCTGACCCTCCGTGTTAGGCCCGGTGTCCCTACCCGAAGTTCCGGGATAGAACCGATTCCCCTAGCAGTACTCTGGGGTTGTACCGGAAACCTTTGTGATGCGCCGGAGTTCACCTGTTGTCCCTACGGGCACGCGGTGTGAGACCCGGCCTCCCTTCCTGACCTTCCAGGGTAGGTCTGGTATCTCTACCTGATGCTCCGGGGTAGGCCTGGCGCCCCTTCCCGACGCTCTGGGGTAGTACCAGTACTTCCACCTGGTACTCTGGGGTATTACCCGTGACCCTCATCGGTACTCCGGAGTAGTACCACTACCTCCACCGGTACTCCAGGGTACAACTGCTGTTCCTACGGGTGCGTGGGATTTGACCCGCCCTTCCTACCTGACCCTCCGTGTTAGGCCCGGTGTCCCTACCCGAACTTCCGGGATAGAACCGGTTCCCCTAGCAGTACTCTGGGGTTGTACCGGAAACCTTTGTGATGCGCCGGAGTTCACCTGTTGTCCCTACGGGCACGCGGTGTTAGACCCGGCCTCCCTTCCTGACCCTCCAGGGTAGGCCTGGTATCTCTACCTGATGCTCCGGGGTAGGCCTGGCACCCCTTCCCGACGCTATGGGGTAGTACCAGTACTTCCACCCGGTACTCTGGGGTATTACCCGTGAACCTCAACGGTACTCCGGAGTAGTACCACTACCTCCACCGGTACTCCAGGGTACAACTGCTGTTCCTACGGGTGCGTGGGATTTGACCCGCCCTTCCTACCTGACCCTCCGTGTTAGGCCCGGTGTCCCTACCCGAACTTCCGGGATAGAACCGGTTCCCCTAGCAGTACTCTGGGGTTGTACCGGAAACCTTTGTGATGCGCTGGAGTTCACCTGTTGTCCCTACGGGCACGCGGTGTGAGACCCGGCCTCCCTTCCTGACCTTCCAGGGTAGGTCTGGTATCTCTACCTGATGCTCCGGGGTAGGCCTGGCGCCCCTTCCCGACGCTCCGGGGTAGTACTGGTACCCCCACTCGAAACTTTGGGGTAGGAACCGTAACCCTCATCCGAAATCTGGGGTAGTACCAGTACCTCCAGGCGGTACGCTGTGGTAAAACTGCTGTTCCTACAGGTGCGTGGGATTTGACCCACCCTTCCACCTGACCCTCCGTGTTAGGCCCGGTGTCCCTACCCGAACTTCCGGGATAGAACCGGTTCCCCTAGCAGTACTCTGGGGTTTTACCGGAAACCTTTGTGATGCGCCGGAGTTCACCTGTTGTCCCTACGGGCACGCGGTGTTAGACCCGGCCTCCCTTCCTGACCTTCCAGGGTAGGTCTGGTATCTCTAGCTGATGCTCCGGGGTAGGCCTGGCGCCCCTTCCCGACGCTCCGGGGTAGTACCAGTACTTCCACCTGGTACTCTGGGGTATTACCCGTGAACCTCGTCGGTACTCCGGAGTAGTACCACTACCTCCACCGGTACTCCAGGGTACAACTGCTGTTCCTATGGGTGCGTGGGATTTGACCCGCCCTTCCTACCTGACCCTCCGTGTTAGGCCCGGTGTCCCTACCCGAACTTCCGGGATAGAACCGGTTCCCCTAGCAGTACTCTGGGGTTGTACCGGAAACCTTTGTGATGCGCTGGAGTTCACCTGTTGTCCCTACGGGCACGCGGTGTGAGACCCGGCCTCCCTTCCTGACCTTCCAGGGTAGGTCTGGTATCTCTACCTGATGCTCCGGGGTAGGCCTGGCGCCCCTTCCCGACGCTCCGGGGTAGTACCAGTACTTCCACCTGGTACTCTGGGGTATTACCCGTGACCCTCGTCGGTACTCCGGAGTAGTACCACTACCTCCACCGGTACTCCAGGGTACAACTGCTGTTCCTACGGGTGCGTGGGATTTGACCCGCCCTTCCTACCTGACCCTCCGTGTTAGGCCCGGTGTCCCTACCCGAACTTCCGGGATAGAACCGGTTCCCCTAGCAGTACTCTGGGGTTGTACCGGAAACCTTTGTGATGCGCCGGAGTTCACCTGTTGTCCCTACGGGCACGCGGTGTTAGACCCGGCCTCCATTCCTGACCTTCCAGGGTAGCTCTGCTATCCCTACCTGATGCTTCAGGGTAGGCCTGGCGCCTCTTCCCGATGCTCCGGGGTAGTACTGGTACCGCCACTCGGAACTTTGGGGTAGGAACCGTAACCCTCATCCGAACTCTGGGGTAGTACCAGTACCTCCAGGCGGTATGCCGTGGTACAACTGCTGTTCCTACAGGTGCGTGGGATTTGACCAACCCTTCCACCTGACCATCCATGATAGGCCCGGTGTCCCTACCCAACATTCCGGGATAGAACCGGTTCCCCTAGCAGTACTCTGGGGTTGTACCGGAAACCTTTGTGATGCGTCGGAGTTCACCTGTTGTCCCTACGGGCACGGGGTGTGAGACCCGGCCTCCCTACCTGACCCACCAGGGTAGGCCTGGTATCTCTACCTGATGCTCCGGGGTAGGCCTGGCACCCCTTCCCGACGCTACGGGGTAGTACCAGTACTTCCACCCGGTACTCTGGGGTATTACCCGTGACCCTCGTCGGTACTCCGGAGTAGTACCACTACCTCCACCGGTACTCCAGGGTACAACTGCTGTTCCTACGGGTGCGTGGGATTTGACCCGCCCTTCCTACCTGACCCTCCGTGTTAGGCCCGGTGTCCCTACCCGAAGTTCCGGGATAGAACCGGTTCCCCTAGCAGTACTCTGGGGTTGTACCGGAAACCTTTGTGATGCGCCGGAGTTCACCTGTTGTCCCTACGGGCACGCGGTGTGAGACCCGGCCTCCCTTCCTGACCTTCCAGGGTAGGTCTGGTATCTCTACCTGATGCTCCGGGGTAGGCCTGGTGCCCCTTCCCGATGCTCCGGGGTAGTACCAGTACTTCCACCTGGTACTCTGGGGTATTACCCGTGACCCTCGTCGGTACTCCGGAGTAGTACCACTACCTCCACCGGTACTCCAGGGTACAACTGCTGTTCCTACGGGTGCGTGGGATTTGACCTGCCCTTCCTACCTGACCCTCCATGATACGCCCGGTGTCCCTACCCGAACTTCCGGGATAGAACCGGTTCCCCTAGCAGTACTCTGGGGTTGTACCGGAAACCTTTGTGATGCGCCGGAGTTCACCTGTTGTCCCTACGGGCACGCGGTGTGAGACCCGGCCTCCCTTCCTGACCTTCCAGGGTAGGTCTGGTATCTCTACCTGATGCTCCGGGGTAGGCCTGGCGCCCCTTCCCGACGCTCCGGGGTAGTACCAGTACTTCCACCCGGTACTCTGGGGTATTACCCGTGACCCTCGTCGGTACTCCGGAGTAGTACCACTACCTCCACCGGTACTCCAGGGTACAACTGCTGTTCCTACGGGTGCGTGGGATTTGACCCGCCCTTCCTACCTGACCCTCCATGATACGCCCGGTGTCCCTACCCGAAGTTCCGGGATAGAACCGGTTCCCCTAGCAGTACTCTGGGGTTGTACCGGAAACCTTTGTGATGCGCCGGAGTTCACCTGTTGTCCCTACGGGCACGCGGTGTTAGACCCGGCCTCCCTTCCTGACCCTCCAGGGTAGGCCTGGTATCTCTTCCTGAATGCTCCGGGGTAGGCCTGGCGCCCCTTCCCGACGCTCCGGGGTAGTACCAGTACTTCCACCTGGTACTCTGGGGTATTACCCGTGAACCTCGACGGTACTCCGGAGTAGTACCACTACCTCCACCGGTACTCCAGGGTACAACTGCTGTTCCTACGGGTGCGTGGGATTTGACCCGCCCTTCCTACCTGACCCTCCGTGTTAGGCCCGGTGTCCCTACCCGAAGTTCCAGGATAGAACCGGTTCCCCTAGCAGTACTCTGGGGTTGTACCGGAAACCTTTGTGATGCGCCGGAGTTCACCTGTTGTCCCTACGGGCACGCGGTGTGAGACCCGGCCTCCCTTCCTGACCTTCCAGGGTAGGCCTGGTATCTCTACCTGATGCTCCGGGGTAGGCCTGGCGCCCCTTCCCGACGCTCCGGGGTAGTACCAGTACTTCCACCTGGTACTCTGGGGTATTACCCGTGACCCTCGTCGGTACTCCGGAGTAGTACCACTACCTCCACCGGTACTCCAGGGTGCAACTGCTGTTCCTACGGGTGCGTGCGATTTGACCCGCCCTTCCTACCTGACCCTCCATGATACTCCCGGTGTCCCTACCCGAACTTCCGGGATAGAACCGGTTCCCCTAGCAGTACTCTGGGGTTGTACCGGAAACCTTTGTGATGCGCCGGAGTTCACCTGTTGTCCCTACGGGCACGCGGTGTTAGACCCGGCCTCCCTTCCTGACCTTCCAGGGTAGGTCTGGTATCTCTACCTGATGCTCCGGGGTAGGCCTGGCGCCCATTCCCGACGCTCCGGGGTAGTACCAGTACTTCCACCCGGTACTCTGGGGTATTACCCGTGAACCTCGACGGTACTCCGGAGTAGTACCACTACCTCCACCGGTACTCCAGGGTACAACTGCTGTTCCTACGGGTGCGTGGGATTTGACCCGCCCTTCCTACCTGACCCTCCGTGTTAGGCCCGGTGTCCCTACCCGAAGTTCCAGGATAGAACCGGTTCCCCTAGCAGTACTCTGGGGTTGTACCGGAAACCTTTGTGATGCGCCGGAGTTCACCTGTTGTCCCTACGGGCACGCGGTGTGAGACCCGGCCTCCCTTCCTGACCTTCCAGGGTAGGCCTGGTATCTCTACCTGATGCTCCGGGGTAGGCCTGGCGCCCCTTCCCGACGCTCCGGGGTAGTACCAGTACTTCCACCTGGTACTCTGGGGTATTACCCGTGACCCTCGTCGGTACTCCGGAGTAGTACCACTACCTCCACCGGTACTCCAGGGTGCAACTGCTGTTCCTACGGGTGCGTGCGATTTGACCCGCCCTTCCTACCTGACCCTCCATGATACTCCCGGTGTCCCTACCCGAACTTCCGGGATAGAACCGGTTCCCCTAGCAGTACTCTGGGGTTGTACCGGAAACCTTTGTGATGCGCCGGAGTTCACCTGTTGTCCCTACGGGCACGCGGTGTTAGACCCGGCCTCCCTTCCTGACCTTCCAGGGTAGGTCTGGTATCTCTACCTGATGCTCCGGGGTAGGCCTGGCGCCCATTCCCGACGCTCCGGGGTAGTACCAGTACTTCCACCCGGTACTCTGGGGTATTACCCGTGAACCTCGACGGTACTCCGGAGTAGTACCACTACCTCCACCGGTACTCCAGGGTACAACTGCTGTTCCTACGGGTGCGTGGGATTTGACCCGCCCTTCCTACCTGACCCTCCGTGTTAGGCCCGGTGTCCCTACCCGAACTTCCGGGATAGAACCGGTTCCCCTAGCAGTACTCTGGGGTTGTACCGGAAACCTTTGTGATGTGCCGGAGTTCACCTGTTGTCCCTACGGGCACGCGGTGTTAGACCCGGCCTCCCTTCGTGACCCTCCAGGGTAGGCCTGGTATCTCTTCCTGAATGCTCCGGGGTAGGCCTGGCGCCCCTTCCCGATGCTCCGGGGTAGTACTGGTACCCCCACTCGAAACTTTGGGGTAGGAACCGTAACCCTCATCCGAACTCTGTGGTAGTTCCAGTACCAACAGGCGGTACGCTGTGGTACAACTGCTGTTCCTACAATGCGTGGGATTTGACCCACCCTTCCACCTGATCCTCCGTGTTAGGCCCGGTGTCCCTACCCGAACTTCCGGGATAGAACCGGTTCCCCTAGCAGTACTCTGGGGTTGTACCGGAAACCTTTGTGATGCGTCGGAGTTCACCTGTTGTCCCTACGGGCACGGGGTGTGAGACCCGGCCTCCCTACCTGACCCACCAGGGTAGGCCTGGTATCTCTACCTGATGCTCCGGGGTAGGCCTGGCACCCCTTCCCGACGCTACGGGGTAGTACCAGTACTTCCACCCGGTACTCTGGGGTATTACCCGTGAACCTCGACGGTACTCCGGAGTAGTACCACTACCTCCACCGGTACTCCAGGGTACAACTGCTGTTCCTACGGGTGCGTGGGATTTGACCCGCCCTTCCTACCTGACCCTCCGTGTTAGGCCCGGTGTCCCTACCCGAAGTTCCGGGATAGAACCGGTTCCCCTAGCAGTACTCTGGGGTTGTACCGGAAACCTTTGTGATGCGCCGGAGTTCACCTGTTGTCCCTACGGGCACGCGGTTTGAGACCCGGCCTCCCTTCCTGACCTTCCAGGGTAGGCCTGGTATCTCTACCTAATGCTCCGGGGTAGGCCTGGCGCCCCTTCCCGACGCTCCGGGGTAGTACCAGTACTTCCACCCGGTACTCTGGGGTATTACCCGTTACCCTCGTCGGTACTCCGGAGTAGTACCACTACCTCCACCGGTACTCCAGGGTACAACTGCTGTTCCTACGGGTGCGTGGGATTTGACCCGCCCTTCCTACCTGACCCTCCGTGTTAGGCCCGGTGTCCCTACCCGAAGTTCCGGGATAGAACCGGTTCCCCTAGCAGTACTCTGGGGTTGTACCGGAAACCTTTGTGATGCGCCGGAGTTCACCTGTTGTCCCTACGGGCACGCGGTGTTAGACCCGGCCTCCCTTCCTGACCTTCCAGGGTAGGTCTGGTATCTCTACCTGATGCTCCGGGGTAGGCCTGGCGCCCCTTCCCGACGCTCCGGGGTAGTACCAGTACTTCCACCTGGTACTCTGGGGTATTACCCGTGAACCTCGACGGTACTCCGGAGTAGTACCACTACCTCCACCGGTACTCCAGGGTACAACTGCTGTTCCTACGGGTGCGTGGGATTTGACACGCCCTTCCTACCTGACCCTCCATGATACTCCCGGTGTCCCTACCCGAAGTTCCGGGATAGAACCGGTTCCCCTAGCAGTACTCTGGGGTTGTACCGGAAACCTTTGTGATGCACCGGAGTTCACCTGTTGTCCCTACGGGCACGCGGTGTTAGACCCGGCCTCCCTTCCTGACCTTCCAGGGTAGGTCTGCTATCCCTACCTGATGCTTCAGGGTAGGCCTGGCGCCTCTTCCCGATGCTCCGGGGTAGTACTGGTACCGCCACTCGGAACTTTGGGGTAGGAACCGTAACCCTCATCTGAACGCTGGGGTAGTACCAGTACCTCCAGGCGGTATGCCGTGGTACAACTGCTGTTCCTACAGGTGCGTGGGATTTGACCAACCCTTCCACCTGACCATCCATGATAGGCCCGGTGTCCCTACCCAACATTCCGGGATAGAACCGGTTCCCCTAGCAGTACTCTGGGGTTGTACCGGAATCCTTTGTGATGCGTCGGAGTTCACCTGTTGTCCCTACGGGCACGGGGTGTGAGACCCGGCCTCCCTACCTGACCCACCAGGGTAGGCCTGGTATCTCTACCTGATGCTCCGGGGTAGGCCTGGCACCCCTTCCCGACGCTACGGGGTAGTACCAGTACTTCCACCCGGTACTCTGGGGTATTACCCGTGAACCTCGACGGTACTCCGGAGTAGTACCACTACCTCCACCGGTACTCCAGGGTACAACTGCTGTTCCTACGGGTGCGTGGGATTTGACCCGCCCTTCCTACCTGACCCTCCGTGTTAGGCCCGGTGTCCCTACCCGAACTTCCGGGATAGAACCGGTTCCCCTAGCAGTACTCTGGGGTTGTACCGGAAACCTTTGTGATGCGCCGGAGTTCACCTGTTGTCCCTACGGGCACGCGGTGTTAGACCCGGCCTCCCTTCCTGACCCTCCAGGGTAGGCCTGGTATCTCTACCTGATGCTCCGGGGTAGGCCTGGCGCCCCTTCCCGATGCTCCGGGGTAGTACTGGTAACCTCACTGGGAACTTTGGGGTAGGAACCGTAACCCTCATCCGAACTCTGGGGTAGTACCAGTACCTCCAGGCAGTACGCCGTGGTACAACTGCTGTTCCTACAGGTGCGTGGAATTTGACCCACCCTTCCATCTGACCATCCATGATAGGCCCGGTGTCCCTACCCAACATTCCGGGATAGAACCGGTTCCCCTAGCAGTACTCTGGGGTTGTACCGGAAACCTTTGTGATGCGCCGGAGTTCACCTGTTGTCCCTACGGGCACGCGGTGTTAGACCCGGCCTCCCTTCCTGACCCTCCAGGGTAGGCCTGGTATCTCTACCTGATGCTCCGAGGTAGGCCTGGCGCCCCTTCCCGATGCTCCGGGGTTGTACTGGTACCCCCACTGGGAACTTTGGGCTAGGAACCGTAACCCTCATCCGAACTCTGGGGTAGTACCAGTACCTCCAGGCGGTACGCCGTGGTACAACTGCTGTTCCTACAGGTGCGTGGAATTTGACCCGCCCTTCCTACCTGACCCTCCGTGTTAGGCCCGGTGTCCCTACCCGAACTTCCGGGATAGAACCGGTTCCCCTAGCAGTACTCTGGGGTTGTACCGGAAACCTTTGTGATGCGCCGGAATACACCTGTTGTCCCTACGGGCACGCGGTGTTAGACCCGGCCTCCCTTCCTGACCCTCCAGGGTAGGCCTGGTATCTCTACCTGATGCTCCGGGGTAGGCCTGGTGCCCCTTCCCGATGCTCTGGGGTAGTACCAGTACTTCCACCTGGTACTCTAGGCTATGACCCGTGACGCTCATCGGTACTCCGGAGTAGTACCAGTACCTCCACCGGTACTCCAGGGTACAACTGCTGTTCCTACGGGTGCGTGGGATTTGACCCGCCCTTCCTACCTGACCCTCCATGATACGCCCGGTGTCCCTACCCGAACTTCCGGGATAGAACCGGTTCCCCTAGCAGTACTCTGGGGTTGTACCGGAAACCTTTGTGATGCGCTGGAGTTCACCTGTTGTCCCTACGGGCACGCGGTGTGAGACCCGGCATCCCTTCCTGACCTTCCAGAGTAGGTCTGGTATCTCTACCTGATGCTCCGGGGTAGGCCTGGCGCCCCTTCCCGACGCTCCGGTGTAGTACCAGTACTTCCACCCGGTACTCTGGGGTATTACCCGTGACCCTCGTCGGTACTCCGGAGTAGTACCACTACCTCCACCGGTACTCCAGGGTACAACTGCTGTTCCTACGGGTGCGTGGGATTTGACCCGCCCTTCCTACCTGACCCTCCGTGTTAGGCCCGGTGTCCCTACCCGAAGTTCCGGGATAGAACCGGTTCCCCTAGCAGTACTCTGGGGTTGTACCGGAAACCTTTGTGATGCGCCGGAGTTCACCTGTTGTCCCTACGGGCACGCGGTGTTAGACCCGGCCTCCCTTCCTGACCCTCCAGGGTAGGCCTGGTATCTCTTCCTGAATGCTCCGGGGTAGGCCTGGCGCCCCTTCCCGACGCTCCGGGGTAGTACCAGTACCCCCACCTGGTACTCTGGGGTATTACACGTGAACCTCGACGGTACTCCGGAGTAGTACCACTACCTCCACCGGTACTCCAGGGTACAACTGCTGTTCCTACGGGTGCGTGGGATTTGACACGCCCTTCCTACCTGACCTTCCGTGTTAGGCCCGGTGTCCCTACCCGAAGTTCCAGGATAGAACCGGTTCCCCTAGCAGTACTCTGGGGTTGTACCGGAAACCTTTGTGATGCGCCGGAGTTCACCTGTTGTCCCTACGGGCACGTGGTGTGAGACCCGGCCTCCCTTCCTGACCTTCCAGGGTAGGTCTGGTATCTCTACCTGATGCTCCGGGGTAGGCCTGGTGCCCCTTCCCGATGCTCCGGGGTAGTACCAGTGCTTCCACCTGGTACTCTGGGGTGTTACCCGTGACCCTCGTCGGTACTCCGGAGTAGTACCACTACCTCCACCGGTACTCCAGGGTGCAACTGCTGTTCCTACGGGTGCGTGGGATTTGACCCGCCCTTCCTACCTGACCCTCCATGATACTCCCGGTGTCCCTACCCGAAGTTCCGGGATAGAACCGGTTCCCCTAGCAGTACTCTGGGGTTGTACCGGAAACCTTTGTGATGCGCCGGAGTTCACCTGTTGTCCCTACGGGCACGCGGTGTTAGACCCGGCCTCCCTTCCTGACCCTCCAGGGTAGGCCTGTTACCTCTACCTGATGCTCCGGGGTAGTCCTGGTGCCCCTTCCCGACGCTCCGGGGTAGTACCAGTACCCCCACCCGGTACTCTGGGGTATTACCCGTGACCCTCGTCGGTACTCCGGAGTAGTACCACTACCTCCACCGGTACTCCAGGGTACAACTGCTGTTCCTACGGGTGCGTGGGATTTGACCCGCCCTTCCTACCTGACCCTCCGTGTTAGGCCCGGTGTCCCTACCCGAACTTCCGGGATAGAACCGGTTCCCCTAGCAGTACTCTGGGGTTGTACCGGAAACCTTTGTGATGCGCCGGAGTTCACCTGTTGTCCCTACGGGCACGCGGTGTTTGACCCGGCCTCCCTTCCTGACCTTCCAGGGTAGGTCTGGTATCTCTACCTGATGCTCCGGGGTAGGCCTGGTGCCCCTTCCCGATGCTCCGGGGTAGTACCAGTACTTCCACCTGGTACTCTGGGGTATTACCCGTGACCCTCGTCGGTACTCCGGAGTAGTACCACTACCTCCACCGGTACTCCAGGGTACAACTGCTGTTCCTACGGGTGCGTGGGATTTGACCCGCCCTTCCTACCTGACCCTCCATGATACGCCCGGTGTCCCTACCCGAACTTCCGGGATAGAACCGGTTCCCCTAGCAGTACTCTGGGGTTGTACCGGAAACCTTTGTGATGCGCCGGAGTTCACCTGTTGTCCCTACGGGCACGCGGTGTTAGACCCGGCCTCCCTTCCTGACCCTCCAGGGTAGGCCTGGTATCTCTTCCTGAATGCTCCGGGGTAGGCCTGGCGCCCCTTCCCGACGCTCCGGGGTAGTACCAGTACTTCCACCTGGTACTCTGGGGTATTACCCGTGAACCTCGACGGTACTCCGGAGTAGTACCACTACCTCCACCGGTACTCCAGGGTACAACTGCTGTTCCTACGGGTGCGTGGGATTTGACCCGCCCTTCCTACCTGACCCTCCGTGTTAGGCCCGGTGTCCCTACCCGAAGTTCCAGGATAGAACCGGTTCCCCTAGCAGTACTCTGGGGTTGTACCGGAAACCTTTGTGATGCGCCGGAGTTCACCTGTTGTCCCTACGGGCACGCGGTGTGAGACCCGGCCTCCCTTCCTGACCTTCCAGGGTAGGTCTGGTATCTCTACCTGATGCTCCGGGGTAGGCCTGGTGCCCCTTCCCGATGCTCCGGGGTAGTACCAGTACTTCCACCTGGTACTCTGGGGTATTACCCGTGACCCTCGTCGGTACTCCGGAGTAGTACCACTACCTCCACCGGTACTCCAGGGTGCAACTGCTGTTCCTACGGGTGCGTGCGATTTGACCCGCCCTTCCTACCTGACCCTCCATGATACTCCCGGTGTCCCTACCCGAACTTCTGGGATAGAACCGGTTCCCCTAGCAGTACTCTGGGGTTGTACCGGAAACCTTTGTGATGCGCCGGAGTTCACCTGTTGTCCCTACGGGCATGCGGTGTTAGACCCGGCCTCCCTTCCTGACCTTCCAGGGTGGGCCTGGTATCTCTACCTGATGCTCCGGGGTAGTCCTGGTGCCCCTTCCCGACGCTCCGGGGTAGTACCAGTACCCCCACCCGGTACTTTGGGGTATTACCCGTGACCCTCGTCGGTACTCCGGAGTAGTACCACTACCTCCACCGGTACTCCAGGGTACAACTGCTGTTCCTACGGGTGCGTGGGATTTGACCCGCCCTTCCTACCTGACCCTCCGTGTTAGGCCCGGTGTCCCTACCCGAAGTTCCGGGATAGAACCGGTTCCCCTAGCAGTACTCTGGGGTTGTACCGGAAACCTTTGTGATGCGCCGGAGTTCACCTGTTGTCCCTACGGGCACGCGGTGTGAGACCCGGCCTCCCTTCCTGACCTTCCAGGGTAGGTCTGGTATCTCTACCTGATGCTCCGGGGTAGGCCTGGCGCCCCTTCCCGACGCTCTGGGGTAGTACCAGTACTTCCACCTGGTACTCTGGGGTATTACCCGTGACCCTCATCGGTACTCCGGAGTAGTACCACTACCTCCACCGGTACTCCAGGGTACAACTGCTGTTCCTACGGGTGCGTGGGATTTGACCCGCCCTTCCTACCTGACCCTCCATGATACTCCCGGTGTCCCTACCCGAACTTCCGGGATAGAACCGGTTCCCCTAGCAGTACTCTGGCGTTGTACCGGAAACCTTTGTGATGCACCGGAGTTCACCTGTTGTCCCTATGGGCACGTGGTGTTAGACCCGGCCTCCCTTCCTGACCCTCCAGGGTAGGCCTGGTATCTCTTCCTGAATGCTCCGGGGTAGGCCTGGCGCCCCTTCCCTACGCTCCGGGGTAGTACTGGTACCCCCACTCGAAACTTTTGGTAGGAACCGTAACCCTCATCCGAACTCTGGGGTAGTACCAGTACCTCCAGGCGGTACGCCGTGGTACAACTGCTGTTCCTACAGGTGCGTGGGATTTGACCCACCCTTCCACCTGACCCTCCGTGTTAGGCCCGGTGTCCCTACCCAAACTTCCGGGATAGAACCGGTTCCCCTAGCAGTACTCTGGGGTTGTACCGGAAACCTTTGTGATGCGTCGGAGTTCACCTGTTGTCCCTACGGGCACGCGGTGTTAGACCCGGCCTCCCTTCCTGACCTTCCAGGGTAGGTCTGCTATCCCTACCTGATGCTTCAGGGTAGGCCTGGCGCCTCTTCCCGATGCTCCGGGGTAGTACTGGTACCGCCACTCGGAACTTTGGGGTAGGAACCGTAACCCTCATCCGAACGCTGGGGTAGTACCAGTACCTCCAGGCGGTATGCCGTGGTACAACTGCTGTTCCTACAGGTGCGTGGGATTTGACCAACCCTTCCACCTGACCATCCATGATAGGCCCGGTGTCCCTACCCAACATTCCGGGATAGAACCGGTTCCCCTAGCAGTACTCTGGGGTTGTACCGGAAACCTTTGTGATGCGCCGGAGTTCACCTGTTGTCCCTACGGGCACGGGGTGTGAGACCCGGCCTCCCTACCTGACCCACCAGGGTAGGCCTGGTATCTCTACCTGATGCTCCGGGGTAGGCCTGGCACCCCTTCCCGACGCTATGGGGTAGTACCAGTACTTCCACCCGGTACTCTGGGGTATTACCCGTGAACCTCAACGGTACTCCGGAGTAGTACCACTACCTCCACCGGTACTCCAGGGTACAACTGCTGTTCCTACGGGTGCGTGGGATTTGACCCGCCCTTCCTACCTGACCCTCCGTGTTAGGCCCGGTGTCCCTACCCGAACTTCCGGGATAGAACCGGTTCCCCTAGCAGTACTCTGGGGTTGTACCGGAAACCTTTGTGATGCGCCGGAGTTCACCTGTTGTCCCTACGGGCACGCGGTGTTAGACCCGGCCTCCCTTCCTGACCCTCCAGGGTAGGCCTGGTATCTCTACCTGATGCTCCGGGTTAGGCCTGGCGCCCCTTCCCGACGCTCTGGGGTAGTACCAGTACTTCCACTTGGTACTCTCGGGTATTACCCGTGACCCTCGTCGGTACTCCGGAGTAGTACCACTACCTCCACCGGTACTCCAGGGTACAACTGCTGTTCCTACGGGTGCGTGGGATTTGACACGCCCTTCCTACCTGACCCTCCATGATACGCCCGGTGTCCCTACCCGAAGTTCCGGGATAGAACCGGTTCCCCTAGCAGTACTCTGGGGTTGTACCGGAAACCTTTGTGATGCACCGGAGTTCACCTGTTGTCCCTATGGGCACGTGGTGTTAGACCCGGCCTCCCTTCCTGACCCTCCAGGGTAGGCCTGGTATCTCTTCCTGAATGCTCCGGGGTAGGCCTGGCGCCCCTTCCCGACGCTCCGGGGTAGTACTGGTACCCCCACTCGAAACTTTGGGGTAGGAACCGTAACCCTCATCCGAACTCTGGGGTAGTACCAGTACCTCCAGGCGGTACGCTGTGGTACAACTGCTGTTCCTACAAGTGCGTGGGATTTGACCCGCCCTTCCTACCTGACCCTCCGTGTTAGGCCCGGTGTCCCTACCCGAACTTCCGGGATAGAACCGGTTCCCCTAGCAGTACTCTGGGGTTGTACCGGAAACCTTTGTGATGCGCCGGAGTTCACCTGTTGTCCCTACGGGCACGCGGTGTTAGACCCGGCCTCCCTTCCTGACCCTCCTGGGTAGGCCTGGTATCTCTACCTGATGCTCTGGGGTAGGCCTGGCGCCCCTTCCCGACGCTCCGGGGTAGTACCAGTACCCCCACCCGGTACTCTGGGGTATTACCCGTGACCCTCGTCGGTACTCCGGAGTAGTACCACTACCTCCACCGGTACTCCAGGGTACAACTGCTGTTCCTACGGGTGCGTGGGATTTGACCCGCCCTTCCTACCTGACCCTCCGTGTTAGGCCCGGTGTCCCTACCCGAACTTCCAGGATAGAACCGGTTCCCCTAGCAGTACTCTGGGGTTGTACCGGAAACCTTTGTGATGCGCCGGAGTTCACCTGTTGTCCCTACGGGCATGCGGTGTTAGACCCGGCCTCCCTTCCTGACCTTCCAGGGTAGGCCTGGTATCTCTTCCTGAATGCTCCGGGGTAGGCCTGGCGCCCCTTCCCGACGCTCCGGGGTAGTACTGGTACCCCCACTCGAAACTTTGGGGTAGGAACCGTAACCCTCATCCGAACTCTGGGGTAGTACCAGTACCTCCAGGCGGTACGCTGTGGTACAACTGCTGTTCCTACAAGTGCGTGGGATTTGACCCGCCCTTCCTACCTGACCCTCCGTGTTAGGCCCGGTGTCCCTACCCGAACTTCCGGGATAGAACCGGTTCCCCTAGCAGTACTCTGGGGTTGTACCGGAAACCTTTGTGATGCGCCGGAGTTCACCTGTTGTCCCTACAGGCACGCGGTGTTAGACCCGGCCTCCCTTCCTGACCTTCCAGGGTAGGCCTGGTATCTCTACCTGATGCTCTGGGGTAGGCCTGGCGCCCCTTCCCGACGCTCCGGGGTAGTACCAGAACCCCCACCCGGTACTCTGGGGTATTACCCGTGAACCTCGTCGGTACTCCGGAGTAGTACCACTACCTCCACCGGTACTCCAGGGTACAACTGCTGTTCCTACGGGTGCGTGGGATTTGACCCGCCCTTCCTACCTGACCCTCCGTGTTAGGCCCGGTGTCCCTACCCGAACTTCCGGGATAGAACCGGTTCCCCTAGCAGTACTCTGGGGTTGTACCGGAAACCTTTGTGATGCGCCGGAGTTCACCTGTTGTCCCTACGGGCACGCGGTGTTAGACCCGGCCTCCCTTCCTGACCCTCCAGGGTAGGCCTGTTACCTCTACCTGATGCTCCGGGGTAGGCCTGGTGCCCCTTCCCGATGCTCCGGGGTAGTACCAGTACTTCCACCCGGTACTCTGGGGTATTACCCGTGACCCTCGTCGGTACTCCGGAGTAGTACCACTACCTCCACCGGTACTCCAGGGTGCAACTGCTGTTCCTACGGGTGCGTGCGATTTGACCCGCCCTTCCTACCTGACCCTCCATGATACTCCCGGTGTCCCTACCCGAACTTCCGGGATAGAACCGGTTCCCCTAGCAGTACTCTGGGGTTGTACCAGAAACCTTTGTGATGCGCCGGAGTTCACCTGTTGTCCCTACGGGCACGCGGTGTGAGACCCGGCCTCCCTTCCTGACCTTCCAGGGTAGGTCTGGTATCTCTACCTGATGCTCCGGGGTAGGCCTGGTGCCCCTTCCCGATGCTCCGGGGTAGTACCAGTGCTTCCACCTGGTACTCTGGGGTGTTACCCGCGACCCTCGTCGGTACTCCGGAGTAGTACCACTACCTCCACCGGTACTCCAGGGTGCAACTGCTGTTCCTACGGGTGCGTGGGATTTGACCCGCCCTTCCTACCTGACCCTCCATGATACTCCCGGTGTCCCTACCCGAACTTCCGGGATAGAACCGGTTCCCCTAGCAGTACTCTGGGGTTGTACCGGAAACCTTTGTGATGCGCCGGAGTTCACCTGTTGTCCCTACGGGCACGCGGTGTTAGACCCGGCCTCCCTTCCTGACCCTCCAGGGTAGGCCTGTTACCTCTACCTGATGCTCCGGGGTAGTCCTGGTGCCCCTTCCCGACGCTCCGGGGTAGTACTGGTACCCCCACTCGAAACTTTGGGGTAGGAACCGTAACCCTCATCCGAACTCTGGGGTAGTACCAGTACCTCCAGGCGGTACGCTGTGGTACAACTGCTGTTCCTACAAGTGCGTGGGATTTGACCCGCCCTTCCTACCTGACCCTCCATGATACTCCCGGTGTCCCTACCCGAACTTCCGGGATAGAACCGGTTCCCCTAGCAGTACTCTGGGGTTGTACCGGAAACCTTTGTGATGCGCCGGAGTTCACCTGTTGTCCCTACGGGCACGCGGTGTTAGACCCGGCCTCCCTTCCTGACCCTCCTGGGTAGGCCTGGTATCTCTACCTGATGCTCTGGGGTAGGCCTGGCGCCCCTTCCCGACGCTCCGGGGTAGTACCAGTACCCCCACCCGGTACTCTGGGGTATTACCCGTGACCCTCGTCGGTACTCCGGAGTAGTACCACTACCTCCACCGGTACTCCGGGGTACAACTGCTGTTCCTACGGGTGCGTGGGATTTGACCCGCCCTTCCTACCTGACCCTCCGTGTTAGGCCCGGTGTCCCTACCCGAAGTTCCGGGATAGAACCGGTTCCCCTAGCAGTACTCTGGGGTTGTACCGGAAACCTTTGTGATGCGCCGGAGTTCACCTGTTGTCCCTACGGGCACGCGGTGTGAGACCCGGCCTCCCTACCTGACCCACCAGGGTAGGCCTGGTATCTCTACCTGATGCTCCGGGGTAGGCCTGGCACCCCTTCCCGACGCTATGGGGTAGTACCAGTACTTCCACCCGGTACTCTGGGGTATTACCCGTGAACCTCGACGGTACTCCGGAGTAGTACCACTACCTCCACCGGTACTCCAGGGTACAACTGCTGTTCCTACGGGTGCGTGGGATTTGACCCGCCCTTCCTACCTGACCCTCCGTGTTAGGCCCGGTGTCCCTACCCGAACTTCCGGGATAGAACCGGTTCCCCTAGCAGTACTCTGGGGTTGTACCGGAAACCTTTGTGATGCGCCGGAGTTCACCTGTTGTCCCTACGGGCACGCGGTGTTAGACCCGGCCTCCCTTCCTGACCCTCCAGGGTAGGCCTGGTATCTCTACCTGATGCTCCGAGGTAGGCCTGGCGCCCCTTCCCAATGCTCCGGGGTAGTACTGGTACCCCCACTGGGAACTTTGGGCTAGGAACCGTAACCCTCATCCGAACTCTGGGGTAGTACCAGTACCTCCAAGCGGTACGCCGTGGTACAACTGCTGTTCCTACAGGTGCGTGGAATTTGACCCGCCCTTCCTACCTGACCCTCCGTGTTAGGCCCGGTGTCCCTACCCGAACTTCCGGGATAGAACCGGTTCCCCTAGCAGTACTCTGGGGTTGTACCGGAAACCTTTGTGATGCGCCGGAGTTCACCTGTTGTCCCTACGGGCACGCGGTGTTAGACCCGGCCTCCCTTCCTGACCCTCCAGGGTAGGCCTGGTATCTCTACCTGATGCTCCGGGTTAGGCCTGGCGCCCCTTCCCGACGCTCTGGGGTAGTACCAGTACTTCCACTTGGTACTCTCGGGTATTACCCGTGACCCTCGTCGGTACTCCGGAGTAGTACCACTACCTCCACCGGTACTCCGGGGTACAACTGCTGTTCCTACGGGTGCGTGGGATTTGACCCGCCCTTCCTACCTGACCCTCCATGATACGCCCGGTGTCCCTACCCGAAGTTCCGGGATAGAACCGGTTCCCCTAGCAGTACTCTGGGGTTGTACCGGAAACCTTTGTGATGCACCGGAGTTCACCTGTTGTCCCTATGGGCACGTGGTGTTAGACCCGGCCTCCCTTCCTGACCCTCCAGGGTAGGCCTGGTATCTCTTCCTGAATGCTCCGGGGTAGGCCTGGCGCCCCTTCCCGACGCTCCGGGGTAGTACTGGTACCCCCACTCGAAACTTTGGGGTAGGAACCGTAACCCTCATCCGAACTCTGGGGTAGTACCAGTACCTCCAGGCGGTACGCTGTGGTACAACTGCTGTTCCTACAAGTGCGTGGGATTTGACCCGCCCTTCCTACCTGACCCTCCATGATACTCCCGGTGTCCCTACCCGAACTTCCGGGATAGAACCGGTTCCCCTAGCAGTACTCTGGGGTTGTACCGGAAACCTTTGTGATGCGCCGGAGTTCACCTGTTGTCCCTACGGGCACGCGGTGTTAGACCCGGCCTCCCTTCCTGACCCTCCTGGGTAGGCCTGGTATCTCTACCTGATGCTCTGGGGTAGGCCTGGCGCCCCTTCCCGACGCTCCGGGGTAGTACCAGTACCCCCACCCGGTACTCTGGGGTATTACCCGTGACCCTCGTCGGTACTCCGGAGTAGTACCACTACCTCCACCGGTACTCCGGGGTACAACTGCTGTTCCTACGGGTGCGTGGGATTTGACCCGCCCTTCCTACCTGACCCTCCGTGTTAGGCCCGGTGTCCCTACCCGAACTTCCAGGATAGAACCGGTTCCCCTAGCAGTACTCTGGGGTTGTACCGGAAACCTTTGTGATGCGCCGGAGTTCACCTGTTGTCCCTACGGGCATGCGGTGTTAGACCCGGCCTCCCTTCCTGACCTTCCAGGGTAGGCCTGGTATCTCTACCTGATGCTCCGGGGTAGGCCTGGTGCCCCTTCCCGATGCTCCGGGGTAGTACCAGTACCCCCACCCGGTACTCTGGGGTATTACCCGTGAACCTCGTCGGTACTCCGGAGTAGTACCACTACCTCCACCGGTACTCCAGGGTACAACTGCTGTTCCTACGGGTGCGTGGGATTTGACCCGCCCTTCCTACCTGACCCTCCGTGTTAGGCCCGGTGTCCCTACCCGAAGTTCCGGGATAGAACCGGTTCCCCTAGCAGTACTCTGGGGTTGTACCGGAAACCTTTGTGATGCGCCGGAGTTCACCTGTTGTCCCTACGGGCACGCGGTGTTAGACCCGGCCTCCCTTCCTGACCCTCCAGGGTAGGCCTGTTACCTCTACCTGATGCTCCGGGGTAGGCCTGGTGCCCCTTCCCGATGCTCCGGGGTAGTACCAGTGCTTCCACCTGGTACTCTGGGGTATTACCCGTGACCCTCGTCGGTACTCCGGAGTAGTACCACTACCTCCACCGGTACTCCAGGGTGCAACTGCTGTTCCTACGGGTGCGTGGGATTTGACCCGCCCTTCCTACCTGACCCTCCATGATACTCCCGGTGTCCCTACCCGAACTTCCGGGATAGAACCGGTTCCCCTAGCAGTACTCTGGGGTTGTACCGGAAACCTTTGTGATGCGCCGGAGTTCACCTGTTGTCCCTACGGGCACGCGGTGTTAGACCCGGCCTCCCTTCCTGACCTTCCAGGGTAGGCCTGTTACCTCTACCTGATGCTCCGGGGTAGTCCTGGTGCCCCTTCCCGACGCTCCGGGGTAGTACCAGTACCCCCACCCGGTACTTTGGGGTATTACCCGTGACCCTCGTCGGTACTCCGGAGTAGTACCACTACCTCCACCGGTACTCCAGGGTACAACTGCTGTTCCTACGGGTGCGTGGGATTTGACCCGCCCTTCCTACCTGACCCTCCGTGTTAGGCCCGGTGTCCCTACCCGAACTTCCGGGATAGAACCGGTTCCCCTAGCAGTACTCTGGGGTTGTACCGGAAACCTTTGTGATGCGCCGGAGTTCACCTGTTGTCCCTACGGGCACGCGGTGTTAGACCCGGCCTCCCTTCCTGACCTTCCAGGGTAGGTCTGGTATCTCTACCTGATGCTCCGGGGTAGGCCTGGTGCCCCTTCCCGATGCTCCGGGGTAGTACCAGTACCCCCACCCGGTACTCTGGGGTATTACCCGTGACCCTCGTCGGTACTCCGGAGTAGTACCACTACCTCCACCGGTACTCCAGGGTACAACTGCTGTTCCTACGGGTGCGTGGGATTTGACCCGCCCTTCCTACCTGACCCTCCGTGTTAGGCCCGGTGTCCCTACCCGAACTTCCGGGATAGAACCGGTTCCCCTAGCAGTACTCTGGGGTTGTACCGGAAACCTTTGTGATGCGCCGGAGTTCACCTGTTGTCCCTACGGGCACGCGGTGTGAGACCCGGCCTCCCTTCCTGACCTTCCAGGGTAGGTCTGGTATCTCTACCTGATGCTCCGGGGTAGGCCTGGTGCCCCTTCCCGATGCTCCGGGGTAGTACCAGTACCCCCACCCGGTACTCTGGGGTATTACCCGTGACCCTCGTCGGTACTCCGGAGTAGTACCACTACCTCCACCGGTACTCCAGGGTACAACTGCTGTTCCTACGGGTGCGTGGGATTTGACCCGCCCTTCCTACCTGACCCTCCGTGTTAGGCCCGGTGTCCCTACCCGAACTTCCGGGATAGAACCGGTTCCCCTAGCAGTACTCTGGGGTTGTACCGGAAACCTTTGTGATGCGCCGGAGTTCACCTGTTGTCCCTACGGGCACGCGGTGTTAGACCCGGCCTCCCTTCCTGACCTTCCAGGGTAGGTCTGGTATCTCTACCTGATGCTCCGGGGTAGGCCTGGTGCCCCTTCCCGATGCTCCGGGGTAGTACAAGTACTTCCACCTGGTACTCTGGGGTATTACCCGTGACCCTCGTCGGTACTCCGGAGTAGTACCACTACCTCCACCGGTACTCCGGGGTACAACTGCTGTTCCTACGGGTGCGTGGGATTTGACCCGCCCTTCCTACCTGACCCTCCGTGTTAGGCCCGGTGTCCCTACCCGAAGTTCCGGGATAGAACCGGTTCCCCTAGCAGTACTCTGGGGTTGTACCGGAAACCTTTGTGATGCGCCGGAGTTCACCTGTTGTCCCTACGGGCACGCGGTGTTAGACCCGGCCTCCCTTCCTGACCCTCCAGGGTAGGCCTGGTATCTCTTCCTGAATGCTCCGGGGTAGGCCTGGCGCCCCTTCCCGACGCTCCGGGGTAGTACCAGTACTTCCACCTGGTACTCTGGGGTATTACCCGTGAACCTCGACGGTACTCCGGAGTAGTACCACTACCTCCACCGGTACTCCAGGGTACAACTGCTGTTCCTACGGGTGCGTGGGATTTGACCCGCCCTTCCTACCTGACCCTCCGTGTTAGGCCCGGTGTCCCTACCCGAACTTCCGGGATAGAACCGGTTCCCCTAGCAGTACTCTGGGGTTGTACCGGAAACCTTTGTGATGCGCCGGAGTTCACCTGTTGTCCCTACGGGCACGCGGTGTTAGACCCGGCCTCCCTTCCTGACCTTCCAGGGTAGGTCTGGTATCTCTACCTGATGCTCCGGGGTAGGCCTGGTGCCCCTTCCCGATGCTCCGGGGTAGTACCAGTACCCCCACCCGGTACTCTGGGGTATTACCCGTGACCCTCATCGGTACTCCGGAGTAGTACCACTACCTCCACCGGTACTCCAGGGTACAACTGCTGTTCCTACGGGTGCGTGGGATTTGACCCGCCCTTCCTACCTGACCCTCCGTGTTAGGCCCGGTGTCCCTACCCGAACTTCCGGGATAGAACCGGTTCCCCTAGCAGTACTCTGGGGTTGTACCGGAAACCTTTGTGATGCGCCGGAGTTCACCTGTTGTCCCTACGGGCACGCGGTGTTAGACCCGGCCTCCCTTCCTGACCTTCCAGGGTAGGTCTGGTATCTCTACCTGATGCTCCGGGGTAGGCCTGGTGCCCCTTCCCGATGCTCCGGGGTAGTACAAGTACTTCCACCTGGTACTCTGGGGTATTACCCGTGACCCTCGACGGTACTCCGGAGTAGTACCACTACCTCCACCGGTACTCCGGGGTACAACTGCTGTTCCTACGGGTGCGTGGGATTTGACCCGCCCTTCCTACCTGACCCTCCGTGTTAGGCCCGGTGTCCCTACCCGAAGTTCCGGGATAGAACCGGTTCCCCTAGCAGTACTCTGGGGTTGTACCGGAAACCTTTGTGATGCGCCGGAGTTCACCTGTTGTCCCTACAGGCACGCGGTGTTAGACCCGGCCTCCCTTCCTGACCCTCCAGGGTAGGCCTGGTATCTCTTCCTGAATGCTCCGGGGTAGGCCTGGCGCCCCTTCCCGACGCTCCGGGGTAGTACCAGTACTTCCACCTGGTACTCTGGGGTATTACCCGTGAACCTCGACGGTACTCCGGAGTAGTACCACTACCTCCACCGGTACTCCAGGGTACAACTGCTGTTCCTACGGGTGCGTGGGATTTGACCCGCCCTTCCTACCTGACCCTCCGTGTTAGGCCCGGTGTCCCTACCCGAAGTTCCAGGATAGAACCGGTTCCCCTAGCAGTACTCTGGGGTTGTACCGGAAACCTTTGTGATGCGCCGGAGTTCACCTGTTGTCCCTACGGGCACGCGGTGTGAGACCCGGCCTCCCTTCCTGACCTTCCAGGGTAGGTCTGGTATCTCTACCTGATGCTCCGGGGTAGGCCTGGTGCCCCTTCCCGATGCTCCGGGGTAGTACCAGTACTTCCACCCGGTACTCTGGGGTATTACCCGTGACCCTCGTCGGTACTCCGGAGTAGTACCACTACCTCCACCGTTACTCCAGGGTGCAACTGCTGTTCCTACGGGTGCGTGCGATTTGACCCGCCCTTCCTACCTGACCCTCCATGATACTCCCGGTGTCCCTACCCGAACTTCCGGGATAGAACCGGTTCCCCTAGCAGTACTCTGGGGTTGTACCGGAAACCTTTGTGATGCGCCGGAGTTCACCTGTTGTCCCTACGGGCACGCGGTGTTAGACCCGGCCTCCCTTCCTGACCCTCCAGGGTAGGCCTGTTACCTCTACCTGATGCTCCGGGGTAGTCCTGGTGCCCCTTCCCGACGCTCCGGGGTAGTACCAGTACCCCCACCCGGTACTTTGGGGTATTACCCGTGACCCTCGTCGGTACTCCGGAGTAGTACCACTACCTCCACCGGTACTCCAGGGTACAACTGCTGTTCCTACGGGTGCGTGGGATTTGACCCGCCCTTCCTACCTGACCCTCCGTGTTAGGCCCGGTGTCCCTACCCGAAGTTCTGGGATAGAACCGGTTCCCCTAGCAGTACTCTGGGGTTGTACCGGAAACCTTTGTGATGCGCCGGAGTTCACCTGTTGTCCCTACGGGCACGCGGTGTGAGACCCGGCCTCCCTTCCTGACCTTCCAGGGTAGGTCTGGTATCTCTACCTGATGCTCCGGGGTAGGCCTGGCGCCCCTTCCCGACGCTCTGGGGTAGTACCAGTACTTCCACCTGGTACTCTGGGGTATTACCCGTGACCCTCATCGGTACTCCGGAGTAGTACCACTACCTCCACCGGTACTCCAGGGTACAACTGCTGTTCCTACGGGTGCGTGGGATTTGACCCGCCCTTCCTACCTGACCCTCCATGATACGCCCGGTGTCCCTACCCGAACTTCCGGGATAGAACCGGTTCCCCTAGCAGTACTCTGGGGTTGTACCGGAAACCTTTGTGATGCGCCGGAGTTCACCTGTTGTCCCTACGGGCACGCGGTGTGAGACCCGGCCTCCCTTCCTGACCTTCCAGGGTAGGTCTGGTATCTCTACCTGATGCTCCGGGGTAGGCCTGGCGCCCCTTCCCGACGCTCCGGGGTAGTACCAGTACTTCCACCCGGTACTCTGGGGTATTACCCGTGAACCTCGACGGTACTCCGGAGTAGTACCACTACCTCCACCGGTACTCCGGGGTACAACTGCTGTTCCTACGGGTGCGTGGGATTTGACCCGCCCTTCCTACCTGACCCTCCGTGTTAGGCCCGGTGTCCCTACCCAAAGTTCCGGGATAGAACCGGTTCCCCTAGCAGTACTCTGGGGTTGTACCGGAAACCTTTGTGATGCGCCGGAGTTCACCTGTTGTCCCTACGGGCACGCGGTGTTAGACCCGGCCTCCCTTCCTGACCCTCCAGGGTAGGCCTGGTATCTCTTCCTGAATGCTCCGGGGTAGGCCTGGCGCCCCTTCCCGACGCTCCGGGGTAGTACCAGTACTTCCACCTGGTACTCTGGGGTATTACCCGTGACCCTCGTCGGTACTCCGGAGTAGTACCACTACCTCCACCGGTACTCCAGGGTGCAACTGCTGTTCCTACGGGTGCGTGGGATTTGACCCGCCCTTCCTACCTGACCCTCCGTGTTAGGCCCGGTGTCCCTACCCGAAGTTCCAGGATAGAACCGGTTCCCCTAGCAGTACTCTGGGGTTGTACCGGAAACCTTTGTGATGCGCCGGAGTTCACCTGTTGTCCCTACGGGCACGCGGTGTGAGACCCGGCCTCCCTTCCTGACCTTCCAGGGTAGGTCTGGTATCTCTACCTGATGCTCCGGGGTAGGCCTGGTGCCCCTTCCCGATGCTCCGGGGTAGTACCAGTACTTCCACCCGGTACTCTGGGGTATTACCCGTGACCCTCGTCGGTACTCCGGAGTAGTACCACTACCTCCACCGGTACTCCAGGGTGCAACTGCTGTTCCTACGGGTGCGTGCGATTTGACCCGCCCTTCCTACCTGACCCTCCATGATACTCCCGGTGTCCCTACCCGAAGTTCCGGGATAGAACCGGTTCCCCTAGCAGTACTCTGGGGTTGTACCGGAAACCTTTGTGATGCGCCGGAGTTCACCTGTTGTCCCTACGGGCACGCGGTGTTAGACCCGGCCTCCCTTCCTGACCCTCCAGGGTAGGCCTGTTACCTCTACCTAATGCTCCGGGGTAGTCCTGGTGCCCCTTCCCGACGCTCCGGGGTAGTACCAGTACCCCCACCCGGTACTTTGGGGTATTACCCGTGACCCTCGTCGGTACTCCGGAGTAGTACCACTACCTCCACCGGTACTCCAGGGTACAACTGCTGTTCCTACGGGTGCGTGGGATTTGACCCGCCCTTCCTACCTGACCCTCCGTGTTAGGCCCGGTGTCCCTACCCGAAGTTCCGGGATAGAACCGGTTCCCCTAGCAGTACTCTGGGGTTGTACCGGAAACCTTTGTGATGCGCCGGAGTTCACCTGTTGTCCCTACGGGCACGCGGTGTGAGACCCGGCCTCCCTTCCTGACCTTCCAGGGTAGGTCTGGTATCTCTACCTGATGCTCCGGGGTAGGCCTGGCGCCCCTTCCCGACGCTCTGGGGTAGTACCAGTACTTCCACCTGGTACTCTGGGGTATTACCCGTGACCCTCATCGGTACTCCGGAGTAGTACCACTACCTCCACCGGTACTCCAGGGTACAACTGCTGTTCCTACGGGTGCGTGGGATTTGACACGGCCTTCCTACCTGACCCTCCATGATACGCCCGGTGTCCCTACCCGAAGTTCCGGGATAGAACCGGTTCCCCTAGCAGTACTCTGGGGTTGTACCGGAAACCTTTGTGATGCGCCGGAGTTCACCTGTTGTCCCTACGGGCATGCGGTGTTAGACCCGGCCTCCCTTCCTGACCTTCCAGGGTAGGTCTGGTATCTCTACCTGATGCTCCGGGGTAGGCCTGGTGCCCCTTCCCGATGCTCCGGGGTAGTACCAGTACCCCCACCCGGTACTCTGGGGTATTACCCGTGAACCTCGACGGTACTCCGGAGTAGTACCACTACCTCCACCGGTACTCCAGGGTACAACTGCTGTTCCTACGGGTGCGTGGGATTTGACCCGCCCTTCCTACCTGACCCTCCGTGTTAGGCCCGGTGTCCCTACCCGAACTTCCGGGATAGAACCGGTTCCCCTAGCAGTACTCTGGGGTTGTACCGGAAACCTTTGTGATGCGCCGGAGTTCACCTGTTGTCCCTACGGGCACGCGGTGTTAGACCCGGCCTCCCTTCCTGACCCTCCAGGGTAGGCCTGTTACCTCTACCTGATGCTCCGGGGTAGTCCTGGTGCCCCTTCCCGACGCTACGGGGTACTACCAGTACCCCCACCCGGTACTCTGGGGTATTACCCGTGACCCTCGTCGGTACTCCGGAGTAGTACCACTACCTCCACCGGTACTCCAGGGTACAACTGCTGTTCCTACGGGTGCGTGGGATTTGACCCGCCCTTCCTACCTGACCCTCCGTGTTAGGCCCGGTGTCCCTACCCGAACTTCCGGGATAGAACCGGTTCCCCTAGCAGTACTCTGGGGTTGTACCGGAAACCTTTGTGATGCGCCGGAGTTCACCTGTTGTCCCTACGGGCACGCGGTGTTAGACCCGGCCTCCCTTCCTGACCTTCCAGGGTAGGTCTGGTATCTCTAGCTGATGCTCCGGGGTAGGCCTGGCGCCCCTTCCCGACGCTCCGGGGTAGTACCAGTACTTCCACCTGGTACTCTGGGGTATTACCCGTGACCCTCGTCGGTACTCCGGAGTAGTACCACTACCTCCACCGGTACTCCAGGGTACAACTGCTGTTCCTACGGGTGCGTGGGATTTGACCCGCCCTTCCTACCTGACCCTCCGTGTTAGGCCCGGTGTCCCTACCCGAACTTCCGGGATAGAACCGGTTCCCCTAGCAGTACTCTGGGGTTGTACCGGAAACCTTTGTGATGCGCCGGAGTTCACCTGTTGTCCCTACGGGCACGCGGTGTGAGACCCGGCCTCCCTTCCTGACCTTCCAGGGTAGGTCTGGTATCTCTACCTGATGCTCCGGGGTAGGCCTGGTGCCCCTTCCCGATGCTCCGGGGTAGTACCAGTACTTCCACCTGGTACTCTGGGGTATTACCCGTGACCCTCGTCGGTACTCCGGAGTAGTACCACTACCTCCACCGGTACTCCAGGGTGCAACTGCTGTTCCTACGGGTGCGTGCGATTTGACCCGCCCTTCCTACCTGACCCTCCATGATACTCCCGGTGTCCCTACCCGAACTTCCGGGATAGAACCGGTTCCCCTAGCAGTACTCTGGGGTTGTACCGGAAACCTTTGTGATGCGCCGGAGTTCACCTGTTGTCCCTACGGGCACGCGGTGTTAGACCCGGCCTCCCTTCCTGACCCTCCAGGGTAGGCCTGTTACCTCTACCTGATGCTCCGGGGTAGTCCTGGTGCCCCTTCCCGACGCTACGGGGTACTACCAGTACCCCCACCCGGTACTCTGGGGTATTACCCGTGACCCTCGTCGGTACTCCGGAGTAGTACCACTACCTCCACCGGTACTCCAGGGTACAACTGCTGTTCCTACGGGTGCGTGGGATTTGACCCGCCCTTCCTACCTGACCCTCCGTGTTAGGCCCGGTGTCCCTACCCGAACTTCCGGGATAGAACCGGTTCCCCTAGCAGTACTCTGGGGTTGTACCGGAAACCTTTGTGATGCGCCGGAGTTCACCTGTTGTCCCTACGGGCACGCGGTGTTAGACCCGGCCTCCCTTCCTGACCTTCCAGGGTAGGTCTGGTATCTCTACCTGATGCTCCGGGGTAGGCCTGGTGCCCCTTCCCGATGCTCCGGGGTAGTACCAGTACCCCCACCCGGTACTCTGGGGTATTACCCGTGACCCTCATCGGTACTCCGGAGTAGTACCACTACCTCCACCGGTACTCCAGGGTACAACTGCTGTTCCTACGGGTGCGTGGGATTTGACCCGCCCTTCCTACCTGACCCTCCGTGTTAGGCCCGGTGTCCCTACCCGAACTTCCGGGATAGAACCGGTTCCCCTAGCAGTACTCTGGGGTTGTACCGGAAACCTTTGTGATGCGCCGGAGTTCACCTGTTGTCCCTACGGGCACGCGGTGTTAGACCCGGCCTCCCTTCCTGACCTTCCAGGGTAGGTCTGGTATCTCTAGCTGATGCTCCGGGGTAGGCCTGGCGCCCCTTCCCGACGCTCCGGGGTAGTACCAGTACTTCCACCTGGTACTCTGGGGTATTACCCGTGACCCTCGTCGGTACTCCGGAGTAGTACCACTACCTCCACCGGTACTCCAGGGTACAACTGCTGTTCCTACGGGTGCGTGGGATTTGACCCGCCCTTCCTACCTGACCCTCCGTGTTAGGCCCGGTGTCCCTACCCGAACTTCCGGGATAGAACCGGTTCCCCTAGCAGTACTCTGGGGTTGTACCGGAAACCTTTGTGATGCGCCGGAGTTCACCTGTTGTCCCTACGGGCACGCGGTGTGAGACCCGGCCTCCCTTCCTGACCTTCCAGGGTAGGTCTGGTATCTCTACCTGATGCTCCGGGGTAGGCCTGGTGCCCCTTCCCGATGCTCCGGGGTAGTACCAGTACTTCCACCTGGTACTCTGGGGTATTACCCGTGACCCTCGTCGGTACTCCGGAGTAGTACCACTACCTCCACCGGTACTCCAGGGTGCAACTGCTGTTCCTACGGGTGCGTGCGATTTGACCCGCCCTTCCTACCTGACCCTCCATGATACTCCCGGTGTCCCTACCCGAACTTCCGGGATAGAACCGGTTCCCCTAGCAGTACTCTGGGGTTGTACCGGAAACCTTTGTGATGCGCCGGAGTTCACCTGTTGTCCCTACGGGCACGCGGTGTTAGACCCGGCCTCCCTTCCTGACCCTCCAGGGTAGGCCTGTTACCTCTACCTGATGCTCCGGGGTAGTCCTGGTGCCCCTTCCCGACGCTCCGGGGTAGTACCAGTACCTCCACCCGGTACTTTGGGGTATTACCCGTGACCCTCGTCGGTACTCCGGAGTAGTACCACTACCTCCACCGGTACTCCAGGGTACAACTGCTGTTCCTACGGGTGCGTGGGATTTGACCCGCCCTTCCTACCTGACCCTCCGTGTTAGGCCCGGTGTCCCTACCCGAAGTTCCGGGATAGAACCGATTCCCCTAGCAGTACTCTGGGGTTGTACCGGAAACCTTTGTGATGCGCCGGAGTTCACCTGTTGTCCCTACGGGCACGCGGTGTGAGACCCGGCCTCCCTTCCTGACCTTCCAGGGTAGGTCTGGTATCTCTACCTGATGCTCCGGGGTAGGCCTGGCGCCCCTTCCCGACGCTCTGGGTAGTACCAGTACTTCCACCTGGTACTCTGGGGTATTACCCGTGACCCTCATCGGTACTCCGGAGTAGTACCACTACCTCCACCGGTACTCCAGGGTACAACTGCTGTTCCTACGGGTGCGTGGGATTTGACCCGCCCTTCCTACCTGACCCTCCGTGTTAGGCCCGGTGTCCCTACCCGAACTTCCGGGATAGAACCGGTTCCCCTAGCAGTACTCTGGGGTTGTACCGGAAACCTTTGTGATGCGCCGGAGTTCACCTGTTGTCCCTACGGGCATGCGGTGTTAGACCCGGCCTCCCTTCCTGACCCTCCAGGGTAGGCCTGGTATCTCTTCCTGAATGCTCCGGGGTAGGCCTGGCGCCCCTTCCCTACGCTCCGGGGTAGTACTGGTACCCCCACCCGGTACTCTGGGGTATTACCCGTGAACCTCGACGGTACTCCGGAGTAGTACCACTACCTCCACCGGTACTCCAGGGTACAACTGCTGTTCCTACGGGTGCGTGGGATTTGACCCGCCCTTCCTACCTGACCCTCCGTGTTAGGCCCGGTGTCCCTACCCGAACTTCCGGGATAGAACCGGTTCCCCTAGCAGTACTCTGGGGTTGTACCGGAAACCTTTGTGATGCGCCGGAGTTCACCTGTTGTCCCTACGGGCACGCGGTGTTAGACCCGGCCTCCCTTCCTGACCCTCCAGGGTAGGCCTGTTACCTCTACCTGATGCTCCGGGGTAGTCCTGGTGCCCCTTCCCGACGCTCCGGGGTACTACCAGTACTTCCACCCGGTACTCTGGGGTATTACCCGTGACCCTCGTCGGTACTCCGGAGTAGTACCACTACCTCCACCGGTACTCCAGGGTACAACTGCTGTTCCTACGGGTGCGTGGGATTTGACCCGCCCTTCCTACCTGACCCTCCGTGTTAGGCCCGGTGTCCCTACCCGAACTTCCGGGATAGAACCGGTTCCCCTAGCAGTACTCTGGGGTTGTACCGGAAACCTTTGTGATGCGCCGGAGTTCACCTGTTGTCCCTACGGGCACGCGGTGTTAGACCCGGCCTCCCTTCCTGACCTTCCAGGGTAGGTCTGGTATCTCTACCTGATGCTCCGGGGTAGGCCTGGTGCCCCTTCCCGATGCTCCGGGGTAGTACCAGTACCCCCACCCGGTACTCTGGGGTATTACCCGTGACCCTCATCGGTACTCCGGAGTAGTACCACTACCTCCACCGGTACTCCAGGGTACAACTGCTGTTAATACGGGTGCGTGGGATTTGACCCGCCCTTCCTACCTGACCCTCCGTGTTAGGCCCGGTGTCCCTACCCGAACTTCCGGGATAGAACCGGTTCCCCTAGCAGTACTCTGGGGTTGTACCGGAAACCTTTGTGATGCGCCGGAGTTCACCTGTTGTCCCTACGGGCACGCGGTGTGAGACCCGGCCTCCCTTCCTGACCTTCCAGGGTAGGTCTGGTATCTCTACCTGATGCTCCGGGGTAGGCCTGGCGCCCCTTCCCGACGCTCCGGGGTAGTACCAGTACTTCCACCTGGTACTCTGGGGTATTACCCGTGACCCTCGTCGGTACTCCGGAGTAGTACCACTACCTCCACCGGTACTCCAGGGTGCAACTGCTGTTCCTACGGGTGCGTGGGATTTGACCCGCCCTTCCTACCTGACCCTCCATGATACTCCCGGTGTCCCTACCCGAACTTCCGGGATAGAACCGGTTCCCCTAGCAGTACTCTGGGGTTGTACCGGAAACCTTTGTGATGCGCCGGAGTTCACCTGTTGTCCCTACGGGCACGCGGTGTTAGACCCGGCCTCCCTTCCTGACCTTCCAGGGTAGGCCTGGTATTCCTACCTGATGCTCCGGGATAGGCCTGGCACCCCTTCCCGACGCTATGGGGTAGTACTAGTACCGCCACTCGGTACTCTGGGTTATTACCCGTAACCCTCGTCGGAACTCTGGCGTAGTACCACTACCTCCACCGGTACTCCAGGGTACAACTGCTGTTCCTACGGGTGCGTGGGATTTGACCCGCCCTTCCTACCTGACCCTCCGTGTTAGGCCCGGTGTCCCTACCCGAAGTTCCGGGATAGAACCGGTTCCCCTAGCAGTACTCTGGGGTTGTACCGGAAACCTTTGTGATGCGCTGGAGTTCACCTGTTGTCCCTACGGGCACGCGGTGTGAGACCCGGCCTCCCTTCCTGACCTTCCAGGGTAGGTCTGGTATCTCTACCTGATGCTCCGGGGTAGGCCTGGCGCCCCTTCCCGACGCTCCGGGGTAGTACTGGTACCCCCACTCGAAACTTTGGGGTAGGAACCGTAACCCTCATCCGAAATCTGGGGTAGTACCAGTACCTCCAGGCGGTACGCTGTGGTAAAACTGCTGTTCCTACAGGTGCGTGGGATTTGACCCACCCTTCCACCTGACCCTCCGTGTTAGGCCCGGTGTCCCTACCCGAACTTCCGGGATAGAACCGGTTCCCCTAGCAGTACTCTGGGGTTTTACCGGAAACCTTTGTGATGCGCCGGAGTTCACCTGTTGTCCCTACGGGCACGCGGTGTTAGACCCGGCCTCCCTTCCTGACCTTCCAGGGTAGGTCTGGTATCTCTAGCTGATGCTCCGGGGTAGGCCTGGCGCCCCTTCCCGACGCTCCGGGGTAGTACCAGTACTTCCACCTGGTACTCTGGGGTATTACCCGTGAACCTCGTCGGTACTCCGGAGTAGTACCACTACCTCCACCGGTACTCCAGGGTACAACTGCTGTTCCTATGGGTGCGTGGGATTTGACCCGCCCTTCCTACCTGACCCTCCGTGTTAGGCCCGGTGTCCCTACCCGAACTTCCGGGATAGAACCGGTTCCCCTAGCAGTACTCTGGGGTTGTACCGGAAACCTTTGTGATGCGCTGGAGTTCACCTGTTGTCCCTACGGGCACGCGGTGTGAGACCCGGCCTCCCTTCCTGACCTTCCAGGGTAGGTCTGGTATCTCTACCTGATGCTCCGGGGTAGGCCTGGCGCCCCTTCCCGACGCTCCGGGGTAGTACCAGTACTTCCACCTGGTACTCTGGGGTATTACCCGTGAACCTCGTCGGTACTCCGGAGTAGTACCACTACCTCCACCGGTACTCCAGGGTACAACTGCTGTTCCTACGGGTGCGTGGGATTTGACCCGCCCTTCCTACCTGACCCTCCGTGTTAGGCCCGGTGTCCCTACCCGAACTTCCGGGATAGAACCGGTTCCCCTAGCAGTACTCTGGGGTTGTACCGGAAACCTTTGTGATGCGCCGGAGTTCACCTGTTGTCCCTACGGGCACGCGGTGTTAGACCCGGCCTCCATTCCTGACCTTCCAGGGTAGCTCTGCTATCCCTACCTGATGCTTCAGGGTAGGCCTGGCGCCTCTTCCCGATGCTCCGGGGTAGTACTGGTACCGCCACTCGGAACTTTGGGGTAGGAACCGTAACCCTCATCCGAACTCTGGGGTAGTACCAGTACCTCCAGGCGGTATGCCGTGGTACAACTGCTGTTCCTACAGGTGCGTGGGATTTGACCAACCCTTCCACCTGACCATCCATGATAGGCCCGGTGTCCCTACCCAACATTCCGGGATAGAACCGGTTCCCCTAGCAGTACTCTGGGGTTGTACCGGAAACCTTTGTGATGCGTCGGAGTTCACCTGTTGTCCCTACGGGCACGGGGTGTGAGACCCGGCCTCCCTACCTGACCCACCAGGGTAGGCCTGGTATCTCTACCTGATGCTCCGGGGTAGGCCTGGCACCCCTTCCCGACGCTACGGGGTAGTACCAGTACTTCCACCCGGTACTCTGGGGTATTACCCGTGACCCTCGTCGGTACTCCGGAGTAGTACCACTACCTCCACCGGTACTCCAGGGTACAACTGCTGTTCCTACGGGTGCGTGGGATTTGACCCGCCCTTCCTACCTGACCCTCCGTGTTAGGCCCGGTGTCCCTACCCGAAGTTCCGGGATAGAACCGGTTCCCCTAGCAGTACTCTGGGGTTGTACCGGAAACCTTTGTGATGCGCCGGAGTTCACCTGTTGTCCCTACGGGCACGCGGTGTGAGACCCGGCCTCCCTTCCTGACCTTCCAGGGTAGGTCTGGTATCTCTACCTGATGCTCCGGGGTAGGCCTGGTGCCCCTTCCCGATGCTCCGGGGTAGTACCAGTACTTCCACCTGGTACTCTGGGGTATTACCCGTGACCCTCGTCGGTACTCCGGAGTAGTACCACTACCTCCACTGGTACTCCAGGGTACAACTGCTGTTCCTACGGGTGCGTGGGATTTGACCTGCCCTTCCTACCTGACCCTCCATGATACGCCCGGTGTCCCTACCCGAACTTCCGGGATAGAACCGGTTCCCCTAGCAGTACTCTGGGGTTGTACCGGAAACCTTTGTGATGCGCCGGAGTTCACCTGTTGTCCCTACGGGCACGCGGTGTGAGACCCGGCCTCCCTTCCTGACCTTCCAGGGTAGGTCTGGTATCTCTACCTGATGCTCCGGGGTAGGCCTGGCGCCCCTTCCCGACGCTCCGGGGTAGTACCAGTACTTCCACCCGGTACTCTGGGGTATTACCCGTGACCCTCGTCGGTACTCCGGAGTAGTACCACTACCTCCACCGGTACTCCAGGGTACAACTGCTGTTCCTACGGGTGCGTGGGATTTGACCCGCCCTTCCTACCTGACCCTCCATGATACGCCCGGTGTCCCTACCCGAAGTTCCGGGATAGAACCGGTTCCCCTAGCAGTACTCTGGGGTTGTACCGGAAACCTTTGTGATGCGCCGGAGTTCACCTGTTGTCCCTACGGGCACGCGGTGTTAGACCCGGCCTCCCTTCCTGACCCTCCAGGGTAGGCCTGGTATCTCTTCCTGAATGCTCCGGGGTAGGCCTGGCGCCCCTTCCCGACGCTCCGGGGTAGTACCAGTACTTCCACCTGGTACTCTGGGGTATTACCCGTGAACCTCGACGGTACTCCGGAGTAGTACCACTACCTCCACCGGTACTCCAGGGTACAACTGCTGTTCCTACGGGTGCGTGGGATTTGACCCGCCCTTCCTACCTGACCCTCCGTGTTAGGCCCGGTGTCCCTACCCGAAGTTCCAGGATAGAACCGGTTCCCCTAGCAGTACTCTGGGGTTGTACCGGAAACCTTTGTGATGCGCCGGAGTTCACCTGTTGTCCCTACGGGCACGCGGTGTGAGACCCGGCCTCCCTTCCTGACCTTCCAGGGTAGGCCTGGTATCTCTACCTGATGCTCCGGGGTAGGCCTGGCGCCCCTTCCCGACGCTCCGGGGTAGTACCAGTACTTCCACCTGGTACTCTGGGGTATTACCCGTGACCCTCGTCGGTACTCCGGAGTAGTACCACTACCTCCACCGGTACTCCAGGGTGCAACTGCTGTTCCTACGGGTGCGTGCGATTTGACCCGCCCTTCCTACCTGACCCTCCATGATACTCCCGGTGTCCCTACCCGAACTTCCGGGATAGAACCGGTTCCCCTAGCAGTACTCTGGGGTTGTACCGGAAACCTTTGTGATGCGCCGGAGTTCACCTGTTGTCCCTACGGGCACGCGGTGTTAGACCCGGCCTCCCTTCCTGACCTTCCAGGGTAGGCCTGGTATTCCTACCTGATGCTCCGGGATAGGCCTGGCACCCCTTCCCGACGCTATGGGGTAGTACTAGTACCGCCACCCGGTACTCTGGGTTGTTACCCGTAACCCTCGTCGGAACTCTGGCGTAGTACCACTACCTCCACCGGTACTCCAGGGTACAACTGCTGTTCCTACGGGTGCGTGGGATTTGACCCGCCCTTCCTACCTGACCCTCCATGTTAGGCCCGGTGTCCCTACCCGAACTTCCGGGATAGAACCGGTTCCCCTAGCAGTACTCTGGGGTTGTACCGGAAACCTTTGTGATGCGCTGGAGTTCACCTGTTGTCCCTACGGGCACGCGGTGTTAGACCCGGCCTCCCTTCCTGACCTTCCAGGGTAGGTCTGGTATCTCTACCTGATGCTCCGGGGTAGGCCTGGCGCCCATTCCCGACGCTCCGGGGTAGTACCAGTACTTCCACCCGGTACTCTGGGGTATTACCCGTGAACCTCGACGGTACTCCGGAGTAGTACCACTACCTCCACCGGTACTCCAGGGTACAACTGCTGTTCCTACGGGTGCGTGGGATTTGACCCGCCCTTCCTACCTGACCCTCCGTGTTAGGCCCGGTGTCCCTACCCGAACTTCCGGGATAGAACCGGTTCCCCTAGCAGTACTCTGGGGTTGTACCGGAAACCTTTGTGATGTGCCGGAGTTCACCTGTTGTCCCTACGGGCACGCGGTGTTAGACCCGGCCTCCCTTCGTGACCCTCCAGGGTAGGCCTGGTATCTCTTCCTGAATGCTCCGGGGTAGGCCTGGCGCCCCTTCCCGATGCTCCGGGGTAGTACTGGTACCCCCACTCGAAACTTTGGGGTAGGAACCGTAACCCTCATCCGAACTCTGTGGTAGTTCCAGTACCAACAGGCGGTACGCTGTGGTACAACTGCTGTTCCTACAATGCGTGGGATTTGACCCACCCTTCCACCTGATCCTCCGTGTTAGGCCCGGTGTCCCTACCCGAACTTCCGGGATAGAACCGGTTCCCCTAGCAGTACTCTGGGGTTGTACCGGAAACCTTTGTGATGCGTCGGAGTTCACCTGTTGTCCCTACGGGCACGCGGTGTTAGACCCGGCCTCCCTACCTGACCCACCAGGGTAGGCCTGGTATCTCTACCTGATGCTCCGGGGTAGGCCTGGCACCCCTTCCCGATGCTCCGGGGTAGTACCAGTACCCCCACCCGGTACTCTGGGGTATTACCCGTGACCCTCGACGGTACTCCGGAGTAGTACCACTACCTCCACCGGTACTCCAGGGTACAACTGCTGTTCCTACGGGTGCGTGGGATTTGACCCGCCCTTCCTACCTGACCCTCCGTGTTAGGCCCGGTGTCCCTACCCGAAGTTCCGGGATAGAACCGGTTCCCCTAGCAGTACTCTGGGGTTGTACCGGAAACCTTTGTGATGCGCCGGAGTTCACCTGTTGTCCCTACGGGCACGCGGTTTGAGACCCGGCCTCCCTTCCTGACCTTCCAGGGTAGGCCTGGTATCTCTACCTAATGCTCCGGGGTAGGCCTGGCGCCCCTTCCCGACGCTCCGGGGTAGTACCAGTACTTCCACCCGGTACTCTGGGGTATTACCCGTTACCCTCGTCGGTACTCCGGAGTAGTACCACTACCTCCACCGGTACTCCAGGGTACAACTGCTGTTCCTACGGGTGCGTGGGATTTGACACGCCCTTCCTACCTGACCCTCCATGATACTCCCGGTGTCCCTACCCGAAGTTCCGGGATAGAACCGGTTCCCCTAGCAGTACTCTGGGGTTGTACCGGAAACCTTTGTGATGCACCGGAGTTCACCTGTTGTCCCTACGGGCACGCGGTGTTAGACCCGGCCTCCCTTCCTGACCTTCCAGGGTAGGTCTGCTATCCCTACCTGATGCTTCAGGGTAGGCCTGGCGCCTCTTCCCGATGCTCCGGGGTAGTACTGGTACCGCCACTCGGAACTTTGGGGTAGGAACCGTAACCCTCATCCGAACGCTGGGGTAGTACCAGTACCTCCAGGCGGTATGCCGTGGTACAACTGCTGTTCCTACAGGTGCGTGGGATTTGACCAACCCTTCCACCTGACCATCCATGATAGGCCCGGTGTCCCTACCCAACATTCCGGGATAGAACCGGTTCCCCTAGCAGTACTCTGGGGTTGTACCGGAATCCTTTGTGATGCGTCGGAGTTCACCTGTTGTCCCTACGGGCACGGGGTGTGAGACCCGGCCTCCCTACCTGACCCACCAGGGTAGGCCTGGTATCTCTACCTGATGCTCCGGGGTAGGCCTGGCACCCCTTCCCGACGCTACGGGGTAGTACCAGTACTTCCACCCGGTACTCTGGGGTATTACCCGTGAACCTCGACGGTACTCCGGAGTAGTACCACTACCTCCACCGGTACTCCAGGGTACAACTGCTGTTCCTACGGGTGCGTGGGATTTGACCCGCCCTTCCTACCTGACCCTCCGTGTTAGGCCCGGTGTCCCTACCCGAACTTCCGGGATAGAACCGGTTCCCCTAGCAGTACTCTGGGGTTGTACCGGAAACCTTTGTGATGCGCCGGAGTTCACCTGTTGTCCCTACGGGCACGCGGTGTTAGACCCGGCCTCCCTTCCTGACCCTCCAGGGTAGGCCTGGTATCTCTACCTGATGCTCCGGGGTAGGCCTGGCGCCCCTTCCCGATGCTCCGGGGTAGTACTGGTAACCTCACTGGGAACTTTGGGGTAGGAACCGTAACCCTCATCCGAACTCTGGGGTAGTACCAGTACCTCCAGGCGGTACGCCGTGGTACAACTGCTGTTCCTACAGGTGCGTGGAATTTGACCCGCCCTTCCTACCTGACCCTCCGTGTTAGGCCCGGTGTCCCTACCCGAACTTCCGGGATAGAACCGGTTCCCCTAGCAGTACTCTGGGGTTGTACCGGAAACCTTTGTGATGCGCCGGAATACACCTGTTGTCCCTACGGGCACGCGGTGTTAGACCCGGCCTCCCTTCCTGACCCTCCAGGGTAGGCCTGGTATCTCTACCTGATGCTCCGGGGTAGGCCTGGTGCCCCTTCCCGATGCTCTGGGGTAGTACCAGTACTTCCACCTGGTACTCTAGGCTATGACCCGTGACGCTCATCGGTACTCCGGAGTAGTACCAGTACCTCCACCGGTACTCCAGGGTACAACTGCTGTTCCTACGGGTGCGTGGGATTTGACCCTCCCTTCCTACCTGACCCTCCGTGTTAGGCCCGGTGTCCCTACCCGAACTTCCGGGATAGAACCGGTTCCCCTAGCAGTACTCTGGGGTTGTACCGGAAACCTTTGTGATGCGCTGGAGTTCACCTGTTGTCCCTACGGGCACGCGGTGTGAGACCCGGCCTCCCTTTCTGACCTTCCAGGGTAGGTCTGGTATCTCTACCTGATGCTCCGGGGTAGGCCTGGTGCCCCTTCCCGATGCTCCGGGGTAGTACCAGTACTTCCACCTGGTACTCTGGGGTATTACCCGTGACCCTCGTCGGTACTCCGGAGTAGTACCACTACCTCCACCGGTACTCCAGGGTACAACTGCTGTTCCTACGGGTGCGTGGGATTTGACCCGCCCTTCCTACCTGACCCTCCGTGTTAGGCCCGGTGTCCCTACCCGAACTTCCGGGATAGAACCGGTTCCCCTAGCAGTACTCTGGGGTTGTACCGGAAACCTTTGTGATGCGCCGGAGTTCACCTGTTGTCCCTATGGGCACGCGGTGTTAGACCCGGCCTCCCTTCCTGACCCTCCAGGGTAGGCCTGGTATCTCTACCTGATGCTCCGGGGTAGGCCTGGTGCCCCTTCCCGATGCTCTGGGGTAGTACCAGTACTTCCACCTGGTACTCTGGGGTATTACCCGTGACCCTCATCGGTACTCCGGAGTAGTACCACTACCTCCACCGGTACTCCAGGGTGCAACTGCTGTTCCTACGGGTGCGTGGGATTTGACCCGCCCTTCCTACCTGACCCTCCATGATACTCCCGGTGTCCCTACCCGAACTTCCGGGATAGAACCGGTTCCCCTAGCAGTACTCTGGGGTTGTACCGGAAACCTTTGTGATGCGCCGGAGTTCACCTGTTGTCCCTATGGGCACGCGGTGTTAGACCCGGCCTCCCTTCCTGACCCTCCAGGGTAGGCCTGGTATCTCTACCTGATGCTCCGGGGTAGGCCTGGTGCCCCTTCCCGATGCTCTGGGGTAGTACCAGTACTTCCACCTGGTACTCTAGGCTATGACCCGTGACGCTCATCGGTACTCCGGAGTAGTACCAGTACCTCCACCGGTACTCCAGGGTACAACTGCTGTTCCTACGGGTGCGTGGGATTTGACCCGCCCTTCCTACCTGACCCTCCGTGTTAGGCCCGGTGTCCCTACCCGAACTTCCGGGATAGAACCGGTTCCCCTAGCAGTACTCTGGGGTTGTACCGGAAACCTTTGTGATGCACCGGAGTTCACCTGTTGTCCCTACGGGCACGCGGTGTGAGACCCGGCCTCCCTTCCTGACCTTCCAGGGTAGGTCTGGTATCTCTACCTGATGCTCCGGGGTAGGCCTGGCGCCCCTTCCCGACGCTCCGGGGTAGTACCAGTACTTCCACCTGGTACTCTGGGGTATTACCCGTGACCCTCGTCGGTACTCCGGAGTAGTGCCACTACCTCCACCGGTACTCCAGGGTACAACTGCTGTTCCTATGGGTGCGTGGGATTTGACCCGCCCTTCCTACCTGACCCTCCGTGTTAGGCCCGGTGTCCCTACCCGAACTTCCGGGATAGAACCGGTTCCCCTAGCAGTACTCTGGGGTTGTACCGGAAACCTTTGTGATGCGCTGGAGTTCACCTGTTGTCCCTACGGGCACGCGGTGTGAGACCCGGCCTCCCTTCCTGACCTTCCAGGGTAGGTCTGGTATCTCTACCTGATGCTCCGGGGTAGGCCTGGCGCCCCTTCCCGACGCTCCGGGGTAGTACCAGTACTTCCACCTGGTACTCTGGGGTATTACCCGTGAACCTCGTCGGTACTCCGGAGTAGTACCACTACCTCCACCGGTACTCCAGGGTACAACTGCTGTTCCTACGGGTGCGTGGGATTTGACCCGCCCTTCCTACCTGACCCTCCGTGTTAGGCCCGGTGTCCCTACCCGAACTTCCGGGATAGAACCGGTTCCCCTAGCAGTACTCTGGGGTTGTACCGGAAACCTTTGTGATGCGCCGGAGTTCACCTGTTGTCCCTACGGGCACGCGGTGTTAGACCCGGCCTCCCTTCCTGACCTTCCAGGGTAGGTCTGCTATCCCTACCTGATGCTTCAGGGTAGGCCTGGCGCCTCTTCCCGATGCTCCGGGGTAGTACTGGTACCGCCACTCGGAACTTTGGGGTAGGAACCGTAACCCTCATCCGAACGCTGGGGTAGTACCAGTACCTCCAGGCGGTATGCCGTGGTACAACTGCTGTTCCTACAGGTGCGTGGGATTTGACCAACCCTTCCACCTGACCATCCATGATAGGCCCGGTGTCCCTACCCAACATTCCGGGATAGAACCGGTTCCCCTAGCAGTACTCTGGGGTTGTACCGGAAACCTTTGTGATGCGCCGGAGTTCACCTGTTGTCCCTACGGGCACGCGGTGTGAGACCCGGCCTCCCTACCTGACCCACCAGGGTAGGCCTGGTATCTCTACCTGATGCTCCGGGGTAGGCCTGGCACCCCTTCCCGACGCTACGGGGTAGTACCAGTACTTCCACCCGGTACTCTGGGGTATTACCCGTGACCCTCGTCGGTACTCCGGAGTAGTACCACTACCTCCACCGGTACTCCAGGGTACAACTGCTGTTCCTACGGGTGCGTGGGATTTGACCCGCCCTTCCTACCTGACCCTCCGTGTTAGGCCCGGTGTCCCTACCCGAAGTTCCGGGATAGAACCGGTTCCCCTAGCAGTACTCTGGGGTTGTACCGGAAACCTTTGTGATGCGCCGGAGTTCACCTGTTGTCCCTACGGGCACGCGGTGTGAGACCCGGCCTCCCTTCCTGACCTTCCAGGGTAGGTCTGGTATCTCTACCTGATGCTCCGGGGTAGGCCTGGCGCCCCTTCCCGACGCTCTGGGGTAGTACCAGTACTTCCACCTGGTACTCTGGGGTATTACCCGTGACCCTCATCGGTACTCCGGAGTAGTACCACTACCTCCACCGGTACTCCAGGGTACAACTGCTGTTCCTACGGGTGCGTGGGATTTGACACGGCCTTCCTACCTGACCCTCCATGATACGCCCGGTGTCCCTACCCGAAGTTCCGGGATAGAACCGGTTCCCCTAGCAGTACTCTGGGGTTGTACCGGAAACCTTTGTGATGCACCAGAGTTCACCTGTTGTCCCTATGGGCACGTGGTGTTAGACCCGGCCTCCCTTCCTGACCCTCCAGGGTAGGCCTGGTATCTCTTCCTGAATGCTCCGGGGTAGGCCTGGCGCCCCTTCCCTACGCTCCGGGGTAGTACTGGTACCCCCACTCGAAACTTTTGGTAGGAACCGTAACCCTCATCCGAACTCTGGGGTAGTACCAGTACCTCCAGGCGGTACGCCGTGGTACAACTGCTGTTCCTACAGGTGCGTGGGATTTGACCCACCCTTCCACCTGACCCTCCGTGTTAGGCCCGGTGTCCCTACCCGAACTTCCGGGATAGAACCGGTTCCCCTAGCAGTACTCTGGGGTTGTACCGGAAACCTTTGTGATGCGTCGGAGTTCACCTGTTGTCCCTACGGGCACGCGGTGTTAGACCCGGCCTCCCTTCCTGACCTTCCAGGGTAGGTCTGCTATCCCTACCTGATGCTTCAGGGTAGGCCTGGCGCCTCTTCCCGATGCTCCGGGGTAGTACTGGTACCGCCACTCGGAACTTTGGGGTAGGAACCGTAACCCTCATCCGAACGCTGGGGTAGTACCAGTACCTCCAGGCGGTATGCCGTGGTACAACTGCTGTTCCTACAGGTGCGTGGGATTTGACCAACCCTTCCACCTGACCATCCATGATAGGCCCGGTGTCCCTACCCAACATTCCGGGATAGAACCGGTTCCCCTAGCAGTACTCTGGGGTTGTACCGGAAACCTTTGTGATGCGTCGGAGTTCACCTGTTGTCCCTACGGGCACGGGGTGCGAGACCCGGCCTCCCTACCTGACCCACCAGGGTAGGCCTGGTATCTCTACCTGATGCTCCGGGGTAGGCCTGGCACCCCTTCCCGATGCTATGGGGTAGTACCAGTACTTCCACCCGGTACTCTGGGGTATTACCCGTGACCCTCATCGGTACTCCGGAGTAGTACCACTACCTCCACCGGTACTCCAGGGTACAACTGCTGTTCCTACGGGTGCGTGGGATTTGACCCGCCCTTCCTACCTGACCCTCCGTGTTAGGCCCGGTGTCCCTACCCGAACTTCCGGGATAGAACCGGTTCCCCTAGCAGTACTCTGGGGTTGTACCGGAAACCTTTGTGATGCGCCGGAGTTCACCTGTTGTCCCTACGGGCACGCGGTGTTAGACCCGGCCTCCCTTCCTGACCCTCCAGGGTAGGCCTGGTATCTCTACCTGATGCTCCGAGGTAGGCCTGGCACCCCTTCCCGATGCTCCGGGGTAGTACTGGTACCCCCACTGGGAACTTTGGGCTAGGAACCGTAACCCTCATCCGAACTCTGGGGTAGTACCAGTACCTCCAGGCGGTACGCCGTGGTACAACTGCTGTTCCTACAGGTGCGTGGAATTTGACCCGCCCTTCCTACCTGACCCTCCGTGTTAGGCCCGGTGTCCTACCCGAACTTCCGGGATAGAACCGGTTCCCCTAGCAGTACTCTGGGGTTGTACCGGAAACCTTTGTGATGCGCCGGAGTTCACCTGTTGTCCCTACGGGCACGCGGTGTTAGACCCGGCCTCCCTTCCTGACCCTCCAGGGTAGGCCTGGTATCTCTACCTGATGCTCCGGGTTAGGCCTGGCGCCCCTTCCCGACGCTCTGGGGTAGTACCAGTACTTCCACTTGGTACTCTCGGGTATTACCCGTGACCCTCGTCGGTACTCCGGAGTAGTACCACTACCTCCACCGGTACTCCAGGGTACAACTGCTGTTCCTACGGGTGCGTGGGATTTGACACGGCCTTCCTACCTGACCCTCCATGATACGCCCGGTGTCCCTACCCGAAGTTCCGGGATAGAACCGGTTCCCCTAGCAGTACTCTGGGGTTGTACCGGAAACCTTTGTGATGCACCGGAGTTCACCTGTTGTCCCTATGGGCACGTGGTGTTAGACCCGGCCTCCCTTCCTGACCCTCCAGGGTAGGCCTGGTATCTCTTCCTGAATGCTCTGGGGTAGGCCTGGCGCCCCTTCCCGACGCTCCGGGGTAGTACTGGTACCCCCACTCGAAACTTTGGGGTAGGAACCGTAACCCTCATCCGAACTCTGGGGTAGTACCAGTACCTCCAGGCGGTACGCTGTGGTACAACTGCTGTTCCTACAAGTGCGTGGGATTTGACCCGCCCTTCCTACCTGACCCTCCGTGTTAGGCCCGGTGTCCCTACCCGAACTTCCGGGATAGAACCGGTTCCCCTAGCAGTACTCTGGGGTTGTACCGGAAACCTTTGTGATGCGCCGGAGTTCACCTGTTGTCCCTACGGGCACGCGGTGTTAGACCCGGCCTCCCTTCCTGACCTTCCAGGGTAGGCCTGGTATCTCTACCTGATGCTCCGGGGTAGGCCTGGTGCCCCTTCCCGATGCTCCGGGGTAGTACCAGTACCCCCACCCGGTACTCTGGGGTATTACCCGTGAACCTCGTCGGTACTCCGGAGTAGTACCACTACCTCCACCGGTACTCCAGGGTACAACTGCTGTTCCTACGGGTGCGTGGGATTTGACCCGCCCTTCCTACCTGACCCTCCGTGTTAGGCCCGGTGTCCCTACCCGAACTTCCGGGATAGAACCGGTTCCCCTAGCAGTACTCTGGGGTTGTACCGGAAACCTTTGTGATGCGCCGGAGTTCACCTGTTGTCCCTACGGGCACGCGGTGTTAGACCCGGCCTCCCTTCCTGACCCTCCAGGGTAGGCCTGTTACCTCTAAATGATGCTCCGGGGTAGGCCTGTTGCCCCTTCCCGATGCTCCGGGGTAGTACCAGTACTTCCACCTGGTACTCTGGGGTATTACCCGTGACCCTCGTCGGTACTCCGGAGTAGTACCACTACCTCCACCGGTACTCCAGGGTGCAACTGCTGTTCCTACGGGTGCGTGCGATTTGACCCGCCCTTCCTACCTGACCCTCCATGATACTCCCGGTGTCCCTACCCGAACTTCCGGGATAGAACCGGTTCCCCTAGCAGTACTCTGGGGTTGTACCGGAAACCTTTGTGATGCGCCGGAGTTCACCTGTTGTCCCTACGGGCACGCGGTGTTAGACCCGGCCTCCCTTCCTGACCTTCCAGGGTAGGCCTGGTATTCCTACCTGATGCTCCGGGATAGGCCTGGCACCCCTTCCCGACGCTATGGGGTAGTACTAGTACCGCCACTCGGTACTCTGGGTTATTACCCGTAACCCTCGTCGGAACTCTGGCGTAGTACCACTACCTCCACCGGTACTCCAGGGTACAACTGCTGTTCCTACGGGTGCGTGGGATTTGACCCGCCCTTCCTACCTGACCCTCCATGATACGCCCGGTGTCCCTACCCGAACTTCCGGGATAGAACCGGTTCCCCTAGCAGTACTCTGGGGTTGTACCGGAAACCTTTGTGATGCGCCGGAGTTCACCTGTTGTCCCTACGGGCACGCGGTGTTAGACCCGGCCTCCCTTCCTGACCCTCCAGGGTAGGCCTGTTACCTCTACCTGATGCTCCGGGGTAGTCCTGGTGCCCCTTCCCGACGCTCCGGGGTAGTACCAGTACCCCCACCCGGTACTCTGGGGTATTACCCGTGACCCTCGTCGGTACTCCGGAGTAGTACCACTACCTCCACCGGTACTCCAGGGTACAACTGCTGTTCCTACGGGTGCGTGGGATTTGACCCGCCCTTCCTACCTGACCCTCCGTGTTAGGCCCGGTGTCCCTACCCGAACTTCCGGGATAGAACCGGTTCCCCTAGCAGTACTCTGGGGTTGTACCGGAAACCTTTGTGATGCGCCGGAGTTCACCTGTTGTCCCTACGGGCACGCGGTGTTAGACCCGGCCTCCCTTCCTGACCTTCCAGGGTAGGCCTGGTATCTCTACCTGATGCTCCGGGGTAGGCCTGGTGCCCCTTCCCGATGCTCCGGGGTAGTACCAGTACCCCCACCCGGTACTCTGGGGTATTACCCGTGACCCTCGTCGGTACTCCGGAGTAGTACCACTACCTCCACCGGTACTCCAGGGTACAACTGCTGTTCCTACGGGTGCGTGGGATTTGACCCGCCCTTCCTACCTGACCCTCCGTGTTAGGCCCGGTGTCCCTACCCGAAGTTCCGGGATAGAACCGGTTCCCCTAGCAGTACTCTGGGGTTGTACCGGAAACCTTTGTGATGCGCCGGAGTTCACCTGTTGTCCCTACGGGCACGCGGTGTTAGACCCGGCCTCCCTTCCTGACCTTCCAGGGTAGGTCTGGTATCTCTACCTGATGCTCCGGGGTAGGCCTGGTGCCCCTTCCCGATGCTCCGGGGTAGTACCAGTACTTCCACCTGGTACTCTGGGGTATTACCCGTGACCCTCGTCGGTACTCCGGAGTAGTACCACTACCTCCACCGGTACTCCAGGGTACAACTGCTGTTCCTACGGGTGCGTGGGATTTGACCCGCCCTTCCTACCTGACCCTCCATGATACGCCCGGTGTCCCTACCCGAACTTCCGGGATAGAACCGGTTCCCCTAGCAGTACTCTGGGGTTGTACCGGAAACCTTTGTGATGCGCCGGAGTTCACCTGTTGTCCCTACGGGCACGCGGTGTGAGACCCGGCCTCCCTTCCTGACCTTCCAGGGTAGGTCTGGTATCTCTACCTGATGCTCCGGGGTAGGCCTGGCGCCCCTTCCCGACGCTCCGGGGTAGTACCAGTACTTCCACCCGGTACTCTGGGGTATTACCCGTGAACCTCGTCGGTACTCCGGAGTAGTACCACTACCTCCACCGGTACTCCAGGGTACAACTGCTGTTCCTACGGGTGCGTGGGATTTGACCCGCCCTTCCTACCTGACCCTCCGTGTTAGGCCCGGTGTCCCTACCCGAAGTTCCGGGATAGAACCGGTTCCCCTAGCAGTACTCTGGGGTTGTACCGGAAACCTTTGTGATGCGCCGGAGTTCACCTGTTGTCCCTACGGGCACGCGGTGTTAGACCCGGCCTCCCTTCCTGACCCTCCAGGGTAGGCCTGGTATCTCTTCCTGAATGCTCCGGGGTAGGCCTGGCGCCCCTTCCCGACGCTCCGGGGTAGTACCAGTACTTCCACCTGGTACTCTGGGGTATTACCCGTGAACCTCGACGGTACTCCGGAGTAGTACCACTACCTCCACCGGTACTCCAGGGTACAACTGCTGTTCCTACGGGTGCGTGGGATTTGACCCGCCCTTCCTACCTGACCCTCCGTGTTAGGCCCGGTGTCCCTACCCGAAGTTCCGGGATAGAACCGGTTCCCCTAGCAGTACTCTGGGGTTGTACCGGAAACCTTTGTGATGCGCCGGAGTTCACCTGTTGTCCCTACGGGCACGCGGTGTGAGACCCGGCCTCCCTTCCTGACCTTCCAGGGTAGGTCTGGTATCTCTACCTGATGCTCCGGGGTAGGCCTGGTGCCCCTTCCCGATGCTCCGGGGTAGTACCAGTACTTCCACCTGGTACTCTGGGGTATTACCCGTGACCCTCGTCGGTACTCCGGAGTAGTACCACTACCTCCACCGGTACTCCAGGGTGCAACTGCTGTTCCTACGGGTGCGTGGGATTTGACCCGCCCTTCCTACCTGACCCTCCATGATACGCCCGGTGTCCCTACCCAACATTCCGGGATAGAACCGGTTCCCCTAGCAGTACTCTGGGGTTGTACCGGAAACCTTTGTGATGCGCCGGAGTTCACCTGTTGTCCCTACGGGCACGCGGTGTTAGACCCGGCCTCCCTTCCTGACCCTCCAGGGTAGGCCTGTTACCTCTACCTGATGCTCCGGGGTAGTCCTGGTGCCCCTTCCCGACGCTCCGGGGTAGTACCAGTACCCCCACCCGGTACTTTGGGGTATTACCCGTGACCCTCGTCGGTACTCCGGAGTAGTACCACTACCTCCACCGGTACTCCAGGGTACAACTGCTGTTCCTACGGGTGCGTGGGATTTGACCCGCCCTTCCTACCTGACCCTCCGTGTTAGGCCCGGTGTCCCTACCCGAAGTTCCGGGATAGAACCGGTTCCCCTAGCAGTACTCTGGGGTTGTACCGGAAACCTTTGTGATGCGCCGGAGTTCACCTGTTGTCCCTACGGGCACGCGGTGTGAGACCCGGCCTCCCTTCCTGACCTTCCAGGGTAGGTCTGGTATCTCTACCTGATGCTCCGGGGTAGGCCTGGCGCCCCTTCCCGACGCTCTGGGGTAGTACCAGTACTTCCACCTGGTACTCTGGGGTATTACCCGTGACCCTCGTCGGTACTCCGGAGTAGTACCACTACCTCCACCGGTACTCCAGGGTACAACTGCTGTTCCTACGGGTGCGTGGGATTTGACACGGCCTTCCTACCTGACCCTCCATGATACGCCCGGTGTCCCTACCCGAACTTCCGGGATAGAACCGGTTCCCCTAGCAGCACTCTGGGGTTGTACCGGAAACCTTTGTGATGCGCCGGAGTTCACCTGTTGTCCCTATGGGCACGTGGTGTTAGACCCGGCCTCCCTTCCTGACCCTCCAGGGTAGGCCTGGTATCTCTACCTGAATGCTCCGGGGTAGGCCTGGCGCCCCTTCCCGACGCTCCGGTGTAGTACCAGTACCCCCACCCGGTACTCTGGGGTATTACCCGTGAACCTCGTCGGTACTCCGGAGTAGTACCACTACCTCCACCGGTACTCCAGGGTACAACTGCTGTTCCTACGGGTGCGTGGGATTTGACCCGCCCTTCCTACCTGACCCTCCATGATACGCCCGGTGTCCCTACCCGAAGTTCCGGGATAGAACCGGTTCCCCTAGCAGTACTCTGGGGTTGTACCGGAAACCTTTGTGATGCGCCGGAGTTCACCTGTTGTCCCTACGGGCACGCGGTGTTAGACCCGGCCTCCCTTCCTGACCTTCCAGGGTAGGTCTGGTATCTCTACCTGATGCTCCGGGGTAGGCCTGGCGCCCCTTCCCGACGCTCCGGGGTAGTACCAGTACCCCCACCCGGTACTCTGGGGTATTACCCGTGACCCTCGTCGGTACTCCGGAGTAGTACCACTACCTCCACCGGTACTCCAGGGTACAACTGCTGTTCCTACGGGTGCGTGGGATTTGACCCGCCCTTCCTACCTGACCCTCCGTGTTAGGCCCGGTGTCCCTACCCGAACTTCCGGGATAGAACCGGTTCCCCTAGCAGTACTCTGGGGTTGTACCGGAAACCTTTGTGATGCGCCGGAGTTCACCTGTTGTCCCTACGGGCACGCGGTGTTAGACCCGGCCTCCCTTCCTGACCTTCCAGGGTAGGTCTGGTATCTCTACCTGATGCTCCGGGGTAGGCCTGGTGCCCCTTCCCGATGCTCCGGGGTAGTACCAGTACTTCCACCTGGTACTCTGGGGTATTACCCGTGACCCTCGTCGGTACTCCGGAGTAGTACCACTACCTCCACCGGTACTCCAGGGTGCAACTGCTGTTCCTACGGGTGCGTGCGATTTGACCCGCCCTTCCTACCTGACCCTCCATGATACTCCCGGTGTCCCTACCCGAACTTCCGGGATAGAACCGGTTCCCCTAGCAGTACTCTGGGGTTGTACCGGAAACCTTTGTGATGCGCCGGAGTTCACCTGTTGTCCCTACGGGCACGCGGTGTTAGACCCGGCCTCCCTTCCTGACCTTCCAGGGTAGGCCTGGTATTCCTACCTGATGCTCCGGGATAGGCCTGGCACCCCTTCCCGACGCTATGGGGTAGTACTAGTACCGCCACTCGGTACTCTGGGTTATTACCCGTAACCCTCGTCGGAACTCTGGCGTAGTACCACTACCTCCACCGGTACTCCAGGGTACAACTGCTGTTCCTACGGGTGCGTGGGATTTGACCCGCCCTTCCTACCTGACCCTCCATGATACGCCCGGTGTCCCTACCCGAAGTTCCGGGATAGAACCGGTTCCCCTAGCAGTACTCTGGGGTTGTACCGGAAACCTTTGTGATGCGCCGGAGTTCACCTGTTGTCCCTACGGGCACGCGGTGTGAGACCCGGCCTCCCTTCCTGACCTTCCAGGGTAGGTCTGGTATCTCTACCTGATGCTCCGGGGTAGGCCTGGCGCCCCTTCCCGACGCTCCGGTGTAGTACCAGTACTTCCACCCGGTACTCTGGGGTATTACCCGTGACCCTCGTCGGTACTCCGGAGTAGTACCACTACCTCCACCGGTACTCCAGGGTACAACTGCTGTTCCTACGGGTGCGTGGGATTTGACCCGCCCTTCCTACCTGACCCTCCGTGTTAGGCCCGGTGTCCCTACCCGAAGTTCCGGGATAGAACCGGTTCCCCTAGCAGTACTCTGGGGTTGTACCGGAAACCTTTGTGATGCGCCGGAGTTCACCTGTTGTCCCTACGGGCACGCGGTGTTAGACCCGGCCTCCCTTCCTGACCCTCCAGGGTAGGCCTGGTATCTCTTCCTGAATGCTCCGGGGTAGGCCTGGCGCCCCTTCCCGACGCTCCGGGGTAGTACCAGTACTTCCACCTGGTACTCTGGGGTATTACCCGTGAACCTCGTCGGTACTCCGGAGTAGTACCACTACCTCCACCGGTACTCCAGGGTACAACTGCTGTTCCTACGGGTGCGTGGGATTTGACCCGCCCTTCCTACCTGACCTTCCGTGTTAGGCCCGGTGTCCCTACCCGAAGTTCCAGGATAGAACCGGTTCCCCTAGCAGTACTCTGGGGTTGTACCGGAAACCTTTGTGATGCGCCGGAGTTCACCTGTTGTCCCTACGGGCACGCGGTGTGAGACCCGGCCTCCCTTCCTGACCTTCCAGGGTAGGTCTGGTATCTCTACCTGATGCTCCGGGGTAGGCCTGGTGCCCCTTCCCGATGCTCCGGGGTAGTACCAGTACTTCCACCTGGTACTCTGGGGTGTTACCCGTGACCCTCGTCGGTACTCCGGAGTAGTACCACTACCTCCACCGGTACTCCAGGGTGCAACTGCTGTTCCTACGGGTGCGTGCGATTTGACCCGCCCTTCCTACCTGACCCTCCATGATACTCCCGGTGTCCCTACCCGAACTTCCGGGATAGAACCGGTTCCCCTAGCAGTACTCTGGGGTTGTACCGGAAACCTTTGTGATGCGCCGGAGTTCACCTGTTGTCCCTACGGGCACGCGGTGTTAGACCCGGCCTCCCTTCCTGACCTTCCAGGGTAGGCCTGGTATTCCTACCTGATGCTCCGGGATAGGCCTGGCACCCCTTCCCGACGCTATGGGGTAGTACTAGTACCGCCACTCGGTACTCTGGGTTATTACCCGTAACCCTCGTCGGAACTCTGGCGTAGTACCACTACCTCCACCGGTACTCCAGGGTACAACTGCTGTTCCTACGGGTGCGTGGGATTTGACCCGCCCTTCCTACCTGACCCTCCATGATACGCCCGGTGTCCCTACCCGAACTTCCGGGATAGAACCGGTTCCCCTAGCAGTACTCTGGGGTTGTACCGGAAACCTTTGTGATGCGCCGGAGTTCACCTGTTGTCCCTACCGGCACGCGGTGTGAGACCCGGCCTCCCTTCCTGACCTTCCAGGGTAGGTCTGGTATCTCTACCTGATGCTCCGGGGTAGGCCTGGTGCCCCTTCCCGATGCTCCGGGGTAGTACCAGTGCTTCCACCTGGTACTCTGGGGTGTTACCCGTGACCCTCGTCGGTACTCCGGAGTAGTACCACTACCTCCACCGGTACTCCAGGGTGCAACTGCTGTTCCTACGGGTGCGTGGGATTTGACCCGCCCTTCCTACCTGACCCTCCGTGTTAGGCCCGGTGTCCCTACCCGAACTTCCGGGATAGAACCGGTTCCCCTAGCAGTACTCTGGGGTTGTACCGGAAACCTTTGTGATGCGCCGGAGTTCACCTGTTGTCCCTACGGGCACGCGGTGTTAGACCCGGCCTCCCTTCCTGACCCTCCAGGTTAGGCCTGTTACCTCTACCTGATGCTCCGGGGTAGTCCTGGTGCCCCTTCCCGACGCTCCGGGGTAGTACCAGTACCCCCACCCGGTACTCTGGGGTATTACCCGTGACCCTCGTCGGTACTCCGGAGTAGTACCACTACCTCCACCGGTACTCCAGGGTACAACTGCTGTTCCTACGGGTGCGTGGGATTTGACCCGCCCTTCCTACCTGACCCTCCGTGTTAGGCCCGGTGTCCCTACCCGAACTTCCGGGATAGAACCGGTTCCCCTAGCAGTACTCTGGGGTTGTACCGGAAACCTTTGTGATGCGCCGGAGTTCACCTGTTGTCCCTACGGGCACGCGGTGTTAGACCCGGCCTCCCTTCCTGACCTTCCAGGGTAGGTCTGGTATCTCTACCTGATGCTCCGGGGTAGGCCTGGTGCCCCTTCCCGATGCTCCGGGGTAGTACCAGTACCCCCACCCGGTACTCTGGGGTATTACCCGTGACCCTCGTCGGTACTCCGGAGTAGTACCACTACCTCCACCGGTACTCCAGGGTACAACTGCTGTTCCTACGGGTGCGTGGGATTTGACCCGCCCTTCCTACCTGACCCTCCGTGTTAGGCCCGGTGTCCCTACCCGAAGTTCCGGGATAGAACCGGTTCCCCTAGCAGTACTCTGGGGTTGTACCGGAAACCTTTGTGATGCGCCGGAGTTCACCTGTTGTCCCTACGGGCACGCGGTGTTAGACCCGGCCTCCCTTCCTGACCCTCCAGGGTAGGCCTGGTACCTCTTCCTGAATGCTCCGGGGTAGGCCTGGCGCCCCTTCCCGACGCTCCGGGGTAGTACCAGTACTTCCACCTGGTACTCTGGGGTATTACCCGTGAACCTCGACGGTACTCCGGAGTAGTACCACTACCTCCACCGGTACTCCAGGGTACAACTGCTGTTCCTACGGGTGCGTGGGATTTGACCCGCCCTTCCTACCTGACCCTCCGTGTTAGGCCCGGTGTCCCTACCCGAAGTTCCAGGATAGAACCGGTTCCCCTAGCAGTACTCTGGGGTTGTACCGGAAACCTTTGTGATGCGCCGGAGTTCACCTGTTGTCCCTACGGGCACGCGGTGTGAGACCCGGCCTCCCTTCCTGACCTTCCAGGGTAGGTCTGGTATCTCTACCTGATGCTCCGGGGTAGGCCTGGCGCCCCTTCCCGACGCTCCGGTGTAGTACCAGTACTTCCACCCGGTACTCTGGGGTATTACCCGTGACCCTCGTCGGTACTCCGGAGTAGTACCACTACCTCCACCGGTACTCCAGGGTACAACTGCTGTTCCTACGGGTGCGTGGGATTTGACACGGCCTTCCTACCTGACCCTCCATGATACGCCCGGTGTCCCTACCCGAAGTTCCGGGATAGAACCGGTTCCCCTAGCAGTACTCTGGGGTTGTACCGGAAACCTTTGTGATGCACCGGAGTTCACCTGTTGTCCCTATGGGCACGTGGTGTTAGACCCGGCCTCCCTTCCTGACCCTCCAGGGTAGGCCTGGTATCTCTACCTGAATGCTCCGGGGTAGGCCTGGCGCCCCTTCCCGACGCTCCGGGGTAGTACCAGTACCCCCACCCGGTACTCTGGGGTATTACCCGTGAACCTCGTCGGTACTCCGGAGTAGTACCACTACCTCCACCGGTACTCCAGGGTACAACTGCTGTTCCTACGGGTGCGTGGGATTTGACACGCCCTTCCTACCTGACCCTCCGTGTTAGGCCCGGTGTCCCTACCCGAAGTTCCGGGATAGAACCGGTTCCCCTAGCAGTACTCTGGGGTTGTACCGGAAACCTTTGTGATGCGCCGGAGTTCACCTGTTGTCCCTACGGGCACGCGGTGTTAGACCCGGCCTCCCTTCCTGACCTTCCAGGGTAGGTCTGGTATCTCTACCTGATGCTCCGGGGTAGGCCTGGTGCCCCTTCCCGATGCTCCGGGGTAGTACCAGTACCCCCACCCGGTACTCTGGGGTATTACCCGTGACCCTCGTCGGTACTCCGGAGTAGTACCACTACCTCCACCGGTACTCCAGGGTGCAACTGCTGTTCCTACGGGTGCGTGCGATTTGACCCGCCCTTCCTACCTGACCCTCCATGATACTCCCGGTGTCCCTACCCGAACTTCCGGGATAGAACCGGTTCCCCTAGCAGTACTCTGGGGTTGTACCGGAAACCTTTGTGATGCGCCGGAGTTCACCTGTTGTCCCTACGGGCACGCGGTGTTAGACCCGGCCTCCCTTCCTGACCTTCCAGGGTAGGCCTGGTATTCCTACCTGATGCTCCGGGATAGGCCTGGCACCCCTTCCCGACGCTATGGGGTAGTACTAGTACCGCCACTCGGTACTCTGGGTTATTACCCGTAACCCTCGTCGGAACTCTGGCGTAGTACCACTACCTCCACCGGTACTCCAGGGTACAACTGCTGTTCCTACGGGTGCGTGGGATTTGACCCGCCCTTCCTACCTGACCCTCCATGATACGCCCGGTGTCCCTACCCGAACTTCCGGGATAGAACCGGTTCCCCTAGCAGTACTCTGGGGTTGTACCGGAAACCTTTGTGATGCGCCGGAGTTCACCTGTTGTCCCTACGGGCACGCGGTGTGAGACCCGGCCTCCCTTCCTGACCTTCCAGGGTAGGTCTGGTATCTCTACCTGATGCTCCGGGGTAGGCCTGGCGCCCCTTCCCGACGCTCCGGTGTAGTACCAGTACTTCCACCCGGTACTCTGGGGTATTACCCGTGACCCTCGTCGGTACTCCGGAGTAGTACCACTACCTCCACCGGTACTCCAGGGTACAACTGCTGTTCCTACGGGTGCGTGGGATTTGACCCGCCCTTCCTACCTGACCCTCCGTGTTAGGCCCGGTGTCCCTACCCGAAGTTCCGGGATAGAACCGGTTCCCCTAGCAGTACTCTGGGGTTGTACCGGAAACCTTTGTGATGCGCCGGAGTTCACCTGTTGTCCCTACGGGCACGCGGTGTTAGACCCGGCCTCCCTTCCTGACCCTCCAGGGTAGGCCTGGTATCTCTTCCTGAATGCTCCGGGGTAGGCCTGGCGCCCCTTCCCGACGCTCCGGGGTAGTACCAGTACTTCCACCTGGTACTCTGGGGTATTACCCGTGAACCTCGTCGGTACTCCGGAGTAGTACCACTACCTCCACCGGTACTCCAGGGTACAACTGCTGTTCCTACGGGTGCGTGGGATTTGACACGCCCTTCCTACCTGACCCTCCGTGTTAGGCCCGGTGTCCCTACCCGAAGTTCCAGGATAGAACCGGTTCCCCTAGCAGTACTCTGGGGTTGTACCGGAAACCTTTGTGATGCGCCGGAGTTCACCTGTTGTCCCTACGGGCACGCGGTGTGAGACCCGGCCTCCCTTCCTGACCTTCCAGGGTAGGTCTGGTATCTCTACCTGATGCTCCGGGGTAGGCCTGGTGCCCCTTCCCGATGCTCCGGGGTAGTACCAGTACTTCCACCTGGTACTCTGGGGTGTTACCCGTGACCCTCGTCGGTACTCCGGAGTAGTACCACTACCTCCACCGGTACTCCAGGGTGCAACTGCTGTTCCTACGGGTGCGTGGGATTTGACCCGCCCTTCCTACCTGACCCTCCATGATACTCCCGGTGTCCCTACCCGAACTTCCGGGATAGAACCGGTTCCCCTAGCAGTACTCTGGGGTTGTACCGGAAACCTTTGTGATGCGCCGGAGTTCACCTGTTGTCCCTACGGGCACGCGGTGTTAGACCCGGCCTCCCTTCCTGACCCTCCAGGGTAGGCCTGTTACCTCTACCTGATGCTCCGGGGTAGTCCTGGTGCCCCTTCCCGACGCTCCGGGGTAGTACCAGTACCCCCACCCGGTACTTTGGGGTATTACCCGTGACCCTCGTCGGTACTCCGGAGTAGTACCACTACCTCCACCGGTACTCCAGGGTACAACTGCTGTTCCTACGGGTGCGTGGGATTTGACCCGCCCTTCCTACCTGACCCTCCATGATACGCCCGGTGTCCCTACCCGAACTTCCGGGATAGAACCGGTTCCCCTAGCAGTACTCTGGGGTTGTACCGGAAACCTTTGTGATGCGCCGGAGTTCACCTGTTGTCCCTACCGGCACGCGGTGTGAGACCCGGCCTCCCTTCCTGACCTTCCAGGGTAGGTCTGGTATCTCTACCTGATGCTCCGGGGTAGGCCTGGCGCCCCTTCCCGACGCTCCGGGGTAGTACCAGTACTTCCACCCGGTACTCTGGGGTATTACCCGTGAACCTCGTCGGTACTCCGGAGTAGTACCACTACCTCCACCGGTACTCCAGGGTACAACTGCTGTTCCTACGGGTGCGTGGGATTTGACCCGCCCTTCCTACCTGACCCTCCGTGTTAGGCCCGGTGTCCCTACCCGAAGTTCCGGGATAGAACCGGTTCCCCTAGCAGTACTCTGGGGTTGTACCGGAAACCTTTGTGATGCGCCGGAGTTCACCTGTTGTCCCTACGGGCACGCGGTGTTAGACCCGGCCTCCCTTCCTGACCCTCCAGGGTAGGCCTGGTATCTCTACCTGATGCTCCGGGGTAGGCCTGGTGCCCCTTCCCGATGCTCCGGGGTAGTACCAGTACTTCCACCTGGTACTCTGGGGTATTACCCGTGACCCTCGTCGGTACTCCGGAGTAGTACCACTACCTCCACCGGTACTCCAGGGTGCAACTGCTGTTCCTACGGGTGCGTGCGATTTGACCCGCCCTTCCTACCTGACCCTCCATGATACTCCCGGTGTCCCTACCCGAACTTCCGGGATAGAACCGGTTCCCCTAGCAGTACTCTGGGGTTGTACCGGAAACCTTTGTGATGCGCCGGAGTTCACCTGTTGTCCCTACGGGCACGCGGTGTTAGACCCGGCCTCCCTTCCTGACCCTCCAGGGTAGGCCTGTTACCTCTACCTGATGCTCCGGGGTAGTCCTGGTGCCCCTTCCCGACGCTCCGGGGTAGTACCAGTACCCCCACCCGGTACTTTGGGGTATTACCCGTGACCCTCGTCGGTACTCCGGAGTAGTACCACTACCTCCACCGGTACTCCAGGGTACAACTGCTGTTCCTACGGGTGCGTGGGATTTGACCCGCCCTTCCTACCTGACCCTCCGTGTTAGGCCCGGTGTCCCTACCCGAAGTTCCGGGATAGAACCGGTTCCCCTAGCAGTACTCTGGGGTTGTACCGGAAACCTTTGTGATGCGCCGGAGTTCACCTGTTGTCCCTACGGGCACGCGGTGTGAGACCCGGCCTCCCTTCCTGACCTTCCAGGGTAGGTCTGGTATCTCTACCTGATGCTCCGGGGTAGGCCTGGCGCCCCTTCCCGACGCTCTGGGGTAGTACCAGTACTTCCACCTGGTACTCTGGGGTATTACCCGTGACCCTCATCGGTACTCCGGAGTAGTACCACTACCTCCACCGGTACTCCAGGGTACAACTGCTGTTCCTACGGGTGCGTGGGATTTGACACGGCCTTCCTACCTGACCCTCCATGATACGCCCGGTGTCCCTACCCGAAGTTCCGGGATAGAACCGGTTCCCCTAGCAGTACTCTGGGGTTGTACCGGAAACCTTTGTGATGCACCGGAGTTCACCTGTTGTCCCTATGGGCACGTGGTGTTAGACCCGGCCTCCCTTCCTGACCCTCCAGGGTAGGCCTGGTATCTCTACCTGAATGCTCCGGGGTAGGCCTGGCGCCCCTTCCCGACGCTCCGGGGTAGTACCAGTACCCCCACCCGGTACTCTGGGGTATTACCCGTGAACCTCGTCGGTACTCCGGAGTAGTACCACTACCTCCACCGGTACTCCAGGGTACAACTGCTGTTCCTACGGGTGCGTGGGATTTGACACGCCCTTCCTACCTGACCCTCCGTGTTAGGCCCGGTGTCCCTACCCGAAGTTCCGGGATAGAACCGGTTCCCCTAGCAGTACTCTGGGGTTGTACCGGAAACCTTTGTGATGCGCCGGAGTTCACCTGTTGTCCCTACGGGCACGCGGTGTTAGACCCGGCCTCCCTTCCTGACCTTCCAGGGTAGGTCTGGTATCTCTACCTGATGCTCCGGGGTAGGCCTGGTGCCCCTTCCCGATGCTCCGGGGTAGTACCAGTACCCCCACCCGGTACTCTGGGGTATTACCCGTGACCCTCGTCGGTACTCCGGAGTAGTACCACTACCTCCACCGGTACTCCAGGGTACAACTGCTGTTCCTACGGGTGCGTGGGATTTGACCCGCCCTTCCTACCTGACCCTCCGTGTTAGGCCCGGTGTCCCTACCCGAAGTTCCGGGATAGAACCGGTTCCCCTAGCAGTACTCTGGGGTTGTACCGGAAACCTTTGTGATGCGCCGGAGTTCACCTGTTGTCCCTACGGGCACGCGGTGTTAGACCCGGCCTCCCTTCCTGACCTTCCAGGGTAGGTCTGGTATCTCTACCTGATGCTCCGGGGTAGGCCTGGTGCCCCTTCCCGATGCTCCGGGGTAGTACCAGTACCCCCACCCGGTACTCTGGGGTATTACCCGTGACCCTCGTCGGTACTCCGGAGTAGTACCACTACCTCCACCGGTACTCCAGGGTGCAACTGCTGTTCCTACGGGTGCGTGCGATTTGACCCGCCCTTCCTACCTGACCCTCCATGATACTCCCGGTGTCCCTACCCGAACTTCCGGGATAGAACCGGTTCCCCTAGCAGTACTCTGGGGTTGTACCGGAAACCTTTGTGATGCGCCGGAGTTCACCTGTTGTCCCTACGGGCACGCGGTGTTAGACCCGGCCTCCCTTCCTGACCTTCCAGGGTAGGCCTGGTATTCCTACCTGATGCTCCGGGATAGGCCTGGCACCCGTTCCCGACGCTATGGGGTAGTACTAGTACCGCCACTCGGTACTCTGGGTTATTACCCGTAACCCTCGTCGGAACTCTGGCGTAGTACCACTACCTCCACCGGTACTCCAGGGTACAACTGCTGTTCCTACGGGTGCGTGGGATTTGACCCGCCCTTCCTACCTGACCCTCCATGATACGCCCGGTGTCCCTACCCGAACTTCCGGGATAGAACCGGTTCCCCTAGCAGTACTCTGGGGTTGTACCGGAAACCTTTGTGATGCGCCGGAGTTCACCTGTTGTCCCTACGGGCACGCGGTGTGAGACCCGGCCTCCCTTCCTGACCTTCCAGGGTAGGTCTGGTATCTCTACCTGATGCTCCGGGGTAGGCCTGGCGCCCCTTCCCGACGCTCCGGGGTAGTACCAGTACTTCCACCTGGTACTCTGGGGTATTACCCGTGACCCTCGTCGGTACTCCGGAGTAGTACCACTACCTCCACCGGTACTCCAGGGTACAACTGCTGTTCCTACGGGTGCGTGGGATTTGACCCGCCCTTCCTACCTGACCCTCCGTGTTAGGCCCGGTGTCCCTACCCGAAGTTCCGGGATAGAACCGGTTCCCCTAGCAGTACTCTGGGGTTGTACCGGAAACCTTTGTGATGCGCCGGAGTTCACCTGTTGTCCCTACGGGCACGCGGTGTTAGACCCGGCCTCCCTTCCTGACCCTCCAGGGTAGGTCTGGTATCTCTACCTGATGCTCCGAGGTAGGCCTGGCGCCCCTTCCCGACGCTCCGGGGTAGTACCAGTACTTCCACCTGGTACTCTGGGGTATTACCCGTGAACCTCGTCGGTACTCCGGAGTAGTACCACTACCTCCACCGGTACTCCAGGGTACAACTGCTGTTCCTACGGGTGCGTGGGATTTGACCCGCCCTTCCTACCTGACCCTCCGTGTTAGGCCCGGTGTCCCTACCCGAAGTTCCGGGATAGAACCGGTTCCCCTAGCAGTACTCTGGGGTTGTACCGGAAACCTTTGTGATGCGCCGGAGTTCACCTGTTGTCCCTACGGGCACGCGGTGTGAGACCCGGCCTCCCTTCCTGACCTTCCAGGGTAGGTCTGGTATCTCTACCTGATGCTCCGGGGTAGGCCTGGTGCCCCTTCCCGATGCTCCGGGGTAGTACCAGTACTTCCACCTGGTACTCTGGGGTGTTACCCGTGACCCTCGTCGGTACTCCGGAGTAGTACCACTACCTCCACCGGTACTCCAGGGTGCAACTGCTGTTCCTACGGGTGCGTGGGATTTGACCCGCCCTTCCTACCTGACCCTCCATGATACTCCCGGTGTCCCTACCCGAACTTCCGGGATAGAACCGGTTCCCCTAGCAGTACTCTGGGGTTGTACCGGAAACCTTTGTGATGCGCCGGAGTTCACCTGTTGTCCCTACGGGCACGCGGTGTTAGACCCGGCCTCCCTTCCTGACCCTCCAGGGTAGGCCTGTTACCTCTACCTGATGCTCCGGGGTAGTCCTGGTGCCCCTTCCCGATGCTCCGGGGTAGTACCAGTACTTCCACCTGGTACTCTGGGGTATTACCCGTGACCCTCGTCGGTACTCCGGAGTAGTACCACTACCTCCACCGGTACTCCAGGGTACAACTGCTGTTCCTACGGGTGCGTGGGATTTGACCCGCCCTTCCTACCTGACCCTCCATGATACGCCCGGTGTCCCTACCCGAACTTCCGGGATAGAACCGGTTCCCCTAGCAGTACTCTGGGGTTGTACCGGAAACCTTTGTGATGCGCCGGAGTTCACCTGTTGTCCCTACGGGCACGCGGTGTGAGACCCGGCCTCCCTTCCTGACCTTCCAGGGTAGGTCTGGTATCTCTACCTGATGCTCCGGGGTAGGCCTGGCGCCCCTTCCCGACGCTCCGGGGTAGTACCAGTACTTCCACCCGGTACTCTGGGGTATTACCCGTGAACCTCGTCGGTACTCCGGAGTAGTACCACTACCTCCACCGGTACTCCAGGGTACAACTGCTGTTCCTACGGGTGCGTGGGATTTGACCCGCCCTTCCTACCTGACCCTCCGTGTTAGGCCCGGTGTCCCTACCCGAAGTTCCGGGATAGAACCGGTTCCCCTAGCAGTACTCTGGGGTTGTACCGGAAACCTTTGTGATGCGCCGGAGTTCACCTGTTGTCCCTACGGGCACGCGGTGTTAGACCCGGCCTCCCTTCCTGACCCTCCAGGGTAGGCCTGGTATCTCTTCCTGAATGCTCCGGGGTAGGCCTGGCGCCCCTTCCCGACGCTCCGGGGTAGTACCAGTACTTCCACCTGGTACTCTGGGGTATTACCCGTGAACCTCGACGGTACTCCGGAGTAGTACCACTACCTCCACCGGTACTCCAGGGTACAACTGCTGTTCCTACGGGTGCGTGGGATTTGACCCGCCCTTCCTACCTGACCCTCCGTGTTAGGCCCGGTGTCCCTACCCGAAGTTCCGGGATAGAACCGGTTCCCCTAGCAGTACTCTGGGGTTGTACCGGAAACCTTTGTGATGCGCCGGAGTTCACCTGTTGTCCCTACGGGCACGCGGTGTGAGACCCGGCCTCCCTTCCTGACCTTCCAGGGTAGGTCTGGTATCTCTACCTGATGCTCCGGGGTAGGCCTGGTGCCCCTTCCCGATGCTCCGGGGTAGTACCAGTACTTCCACCTGGTACTCTGGGGTATTACCCGTGACCCTCGTCGGTACTCCGGAGTAGTACCACTACCTCCACCGGTACTCCAGGGTGCAACTGCTGTTCCTACGGGTGCGTGGGATTTGACCCGCCCTTCCTACCTGACCCTCCATGATACGCCCGGTGTCCCTACCCAACATTCCGGGATAGAACCGGTTCCCCTAGCAGTACTCTGGGGTTGTACCGGAAACCTTTGTGATGCGCCGGAGTTCACCTGTTGTCCCTACGGGCACGCGGTGTTAGACCCGGCCTCCCTTCCTGACCCTCCAGGGTAGGCCTGTTACCTCTACCTGATGCTCCGGGGTAGTCCTGGTGCCCCTTCCCGACGCTCCGGGGTAGTACCAGTACCCCCACCCGGTACTTTGGGGTATTACCCGTGACCCTCGTCGGTACTCCGGAGTAGTACCACTACCTCCACCGGTACTCCAGGGTACAACTGCTGTTCCTACGGGTGCGTGGGATTTGACCCGCCCTTCCTACCTGACCCTCCGTGTTAGGCCCGGTGTCCCTACCCGAAGTTCCGGGATAGAACCGGTTCCCCTAGCAGTACTCTGGGGTTGTACCGGAAACCTTTGTGATGCGCCGGAGTTCACCTGTTGTCCCTACGGGCACGCGGTGTGAGACCCGGCCTCCCTTCCTGACCTTCCAGGGTAGGTCTGGTATCTCTACCTGATGCTCCGGGGTAGGCCTGGCGCCCCTTCCCGACGCTCTGGGGTAGTACCAGTACTTCCACCTGGTACTCTGGGGTATTACCCGTGACCCTCGTCGGTACTCCGGAGTAGTACCACTACCTCCACCGGTACTCCAGGGTACAACTGCTGTTCCTACGGGTGCGTGGGATTTGACACGGCCTTCCTACCTGACCCTCCATGATACGCCCGGTGTCCCTACCCGAACTTCCGGGATAGAACCGGTTCCCCTAGCAGCACTCTGGGGTTGTACCGGAAACCTTTGTGATGCGCCGGAGTTCACCTGTTGTCCCTATGGGCACGTGGTGTTAGACCCGGCCTCCCTTCCTGACCCTCCAGGGTAGGCCTGGTATCTCTACCTGAATGCTCCGGGGTAGGCCTGGCGCCCCTTCCCGACGCTCCGGTGTAGTACCAGTACCCCCACCCGGTACTCTGGGGTATTACCCGTGAACCTCGTCGGTACTCCGGAGTAGTACCACTACCTCCACCGGTACTCCAGGGTACAACTGCTGTTCCTACGGGTGCGTGGGATTTGACCCGCCCTTCCTACCTGACCCTCCATGATACGCCCGGTGTCCCTACCCGAAGTTCCGGGATAGAACCGGTTCCCCTAGCAGTACTCTGGGGTTGTACCGGAAACCTTTGTGATGCGCCGGAGTTCACCTGTTGTCCCTACGGGCACGCGGTGTTAGACCCGGCCTCCCTTCCTGACCTTCCAGGGTAGGTCTGGTATCTCTACCTGATGCTCCGGGGTAGGCCTGGCGCCCCTTCCCGACGCTCCGGGGTAGTACCAGTACCCCCACCCGGTACTCTGGGGTATTACCCGTGACCCTCGTCGGTACTCCGGAGTAGTACCACTACCTCCACCGGTACTCCAGGGTACAACTGCTGTTCCTACGGGTGCGTGGGATTTGACCCGCCCTTCCTACCTGACCCTCCGTGTTAGGCCCGGTGTCCCTACCCGAACTTCCGGGATAGAACCGGTTCCCCTAGCAGTACTCTGGGGTTGTACCGGAAACCTTTGTGATGCGCCGGAGTTCACCTGTTGTCCCTACGGGCACGCGGTGTTAGACCCGGCCTCCCTTCCTGACCTTCCAGGGTAGGTCTGGTATCTCTACCTGATGCTCCGGGGTAGGCCTGGTGCCCCTTCCCGATGCTCCGGGGTAGTACCAGTACTTCCACCTGGTACTCTGGGGTATTACCCGTGACCCTCGTCGGTACTCCGGAGTAGTACCACTACCTCCACCGGTACTCCAGGGTGCAACTGCTGTTCCTACGGGTGCGTGCGATTTGACCCGCCCTTCCTACCTGACCCTCCATGATACTCCCGGTGTCCCTACCCGAACTTCCGGGATAGAACCGGTTCCCCTAGCAGTACTCTGGGGTTGTACCGGAAACCTTTGTGATGCGCCGGAGTTCACCTGTTGTCCCTACGGGCACGCGGTGTTAGACCCGGCCTCCCTTCCTGACCTTCCAGGGTAGGCCTGGTATTCCTACCTGATGCTCCGGGATAGGCCTGGCACCCCTTCCCGACGCTATGGGGTAGTACTAGTACCGCCACTCGGTACTCTGGGTTATTACCCGTAACCCTCGTCGGAACTCTGGCGTAGTACCACTACCTCCACCGGTACTCCAGGGTACAACTGCTGTTCCTACGGGTGCGTGGGATTTGACCCGCCCTTCCTACCTGACCCTCCATGATACGCCCGGTGTCCCTACCCGAAGTTCCGGGATAGAACCGGTTCCCCTAGCAGTACTCTGGGGTTGTACCGGAAACCTTTGTGATGCGCCGGAGTTCACCTGTTGTCCCTACGGGCACGCGGTGTGAGACCCGGCCTCCCTTCCTGACCTTCCAGGGTAGGTCTGGTATCTCTACCTGATGCTCCGGGGTAGGCCTGGCGCCCCTTCCCGACGCTCCGGTGTAGTACCAGTACTTCCACCCGGTACTCTGGGGTATTACCCGTGACCCTCGTCGGTACTCCGGAGTAGTACCACTACCTCCACCGGTACTCCAGGGTACAACTGCTGTTCCTACGGGTGCGTGGGATTTGACCCGCCCTTCCTACCTGACCCTCCGTGTTAGGCCCGGTGTCCCTACCCGAAGTTCCGGGATAGAACCGGTTCCCCTAGCAGTACTCTGGGGTTGTACCGGAAACCTTTGTGATGCGCCGGAGTTCACCTGTTGTCCCTACGGGCACGCGGTGTTAGACCCGGCCTCCCTTCCTGACCCTCCAGGGTAGGCCTGGTATCTCTTCCTGAATGCTCCGGGGTAGGCCTGGCGCCCCTTCCCGACGCTCCGGGGTAGTACCAGTACTTCCACCTGGTACTCTGGGGTATTACCCGTGAACCTCGTCGGTACTCCGGAGTAGTACCACTACCTCCACCGGTACTCCAGGGTACAACTGCTGTTCCTACGGGTGCGTGGGATTTGACCCGCCCTTCCTACCTGACCTTCCGTGTTAGGCCCGGTGTCCCTACCCGAAGTTCCAGGATAGAACCGGTTCCCCTAGCAGTACTCTGGGGTTGTACCGGAAACCTTTGTGATGCGCCGGAGTTCACCTGTTGTCCCTACGGGCACGCGGTGTGAGACCCGGCCTCCCTTCCTGACCTTCCAGGGTAGGTCTGGTATCTCTACCTGATGCTCCGGGGTAGGCCTGGTGCCCCTTCCCGATGCTCCGGGGTAGTACCAGTACTTCCACCTGGTACTCTGGGGTGTTACCCGTGACCCTCGTCGGTACTCCGGAGTAGTACCACTACCTCCACCGGTACTCCAGGGTGCAACTGCTGTTCCTACGGGTGCGTGCGATTTGACCCGCCCTTCCTACCTGACCCTCCATGATACTCCCGGTGTCCCTACCCGAACTTCCGGGATAGAACCGGTTCCCCTAGCAGTACTCTGGGGTTGTACCGGAAACCTTTGTGATGCGCCGGAGTTCACCTGTTGTCCCTACGGGCACGCGGTGTTAGACCCGGCCTCCCTTCCTGACCTTCCAGGGTAGGCCTGGTATTCCTACCTGATGCTCCGGGATAGGCCTGGCACCCCTTCCCGACGCTATGGGGTAGTACTAGTACCGCCACTCGGTACTCTGGGTTATTACCCGTAACCCTCGTCGGAACTCTGGCGTAGTACCACTACCTCCACCGGTACTCCAGGGTACAACTGCTGTTCCTACGGGTGCGTGGGATTTGACCCGCCCTTCCTACCTGACCCTCCATGATACGCCCGGTGTCCCTACCCGAACTTCCGGGATAGAACCGGTTCCCCTAGCAGTACTCTGGGGTTGTACCGGAAACCTTTGTGATGCGCCGGAGTTCACCTGTTGTCCCTACCGGCACGCGGTGTGAGACCCGGCCTCCCTTCCTGACCTTCCAGGGTAGGTCTGGTATCTCTACCTGATGCTCCGGGGTAGGCCTGGTGCCCCTTCCCGATGCTCCGGGGTAGTACCAGTGCTTCCACCTGGTACTCTGGGGTGTTACCCGTGACCCTCGTCGGTACTCCGGAGTAGTACCACTACCTCCACCGGTACTCCAGGGTGCAACTGCTGTTCCTACGGGTGCGTGGGATTTGACCCGCCCTTCCTACCTGACCCTCCGTGTTAGGCCCGGTGTCCCTACCCGAACTTCCGGGATAGAACCGGTTCCCCTAGCAGTACTCTGGGGTTGTACCGGAAACCTTTGTGATGCGCCGGAGTTCACCTGTTGTCCCTACGGGCACGCGGTGTTAGACCCGGCCTCCCTTCCTGACCCTCCAGGTTAGGCCTGTTACCTCTACCTGATGCTCCGGGGTAGTCCTGGTGCCCCTTCCCGACGCTCCGGGGTAGTACCAGTACCCCCACCCGGTACTCTGGGGTATTACCCGTGACCCTCGTCGGTACTCCGGAGTAGTACCACTACCTCCACCGGTACTCCAGGGTACAACTGCTGTTCCTACGGGTGCGTGGGATTTGACCCGCCCTTCCTACCTGACCCTCCGTGTTAGGCCCGGTGTCCCTACCCGAACTTCCGGGATAGAACCGGTTCCCCTAGCAGTACTCTGGGGTTGTACCGGAAACCTTTGTGATGCGCCGGAGTTCACCTGTTGTCCCTACGGGCACGCGGTGTTAGACCCGGCCTCCCTTCCTGACCTTCCAGGGTAGGTCTGGTATCTCTACCTGATGCTCCGGGGTAGGCCTGGTGCCCCTTCCCGATGCTCCGGGGTAGTACCAGTACCCCCACCCGGTACTCTGGGGTATTACCCGTGACCCTCGTCGGTACTCCGGAGTAGTACCACTACCTCCACCGGTACTCCAGGGTACAACTGCTGTTCCTACGGGTGCGTGGGATTTGACCCGCCCTTCCTACCTGACCCTCCGTGTTAGGCCCGGTGTCCCTACCCGAAGTTCCGGGATAGAACCGGTTCCCCTAGCAGTACTCTGGGGTTGTACCGGAAACCTTTGTGATGCGCCGGAGTTCACCTGTTGTCCCTACGGGCACGCGGTGTTAGACCCGGCCTCCCTTCCTGACCCTCCAGGGTAGGCCTGGTACCTCTTCCTGAATGCTCCGGGGTAGGCCTGGCGCCCCTTCCCGACGCTCCGGGGTAGTACCAGTACTTCCACCTGGTACTCTGGGGTATTACCCGTGAACCTCGACGGTACTCCGGAGTAGTACCACTACCTCCACCGGTACTCCAGGGTACAACTGCTGTTCCTACGGGTGCGTGGGATTTGACCCGCCCTTCCTACCTGACCCTCCGTGTTAGGCCCGGTGTCCCTACCCGAAGTTCCAGGATAGAACCGGTTCCCCTAGCAGTACTCTGGGGTTGTACCGGAAACCTTTGTGATGCGCCGGAGTTCACCTGTTGTCCCTACGGGCACGCGGTGTGAGACCCGGCCTCCCTTCCTGACCTTCCAGGGTAGGTCTGGTATCTCTACCTGATGCTCCGGGGTAGGCCTGGCGCCCCTTCCCGACGCTCCGGTGTAGTACCAGTACTTCCACCCGGTACTCTGGGGTATTACCCGTGACCCTCGTCGGTACTCCGGAGTAGTACCACTACCTCCACCGGTACTCCAGGGTACAACTGCTGTTCCTACGGGTGCGTGGGATTTGACACGGCCTTCCTACCTGACCCTCCATGATACGCCCGGTGTCCCTACCCGAAGTTCCGGGATAGAACCGGTTCCCCTAGCAGTACTCTGGGGTTGTACCGGAAACCTTTGTGATGCACCGGAGTTCACCTGTTGTCCCTATGGGCACGTGGTGTTAGACCCGGCCTCCCTTCCTGACCCTCCAGGGTAGGCCTGGTATCTCTACCTGAATGCTCCGGGGTAGGCCTGGCGCCCCTTCCCGACGCTCCGGGGTAGTACCAGTACCCCCACCCGGTACTCTGGGGTATTACCCGTGAACCTCGTCGGTACTCCGGAGTAGTACCACTACCTCCACCGGTACTCCAGGGTACAACTGCTGTTCCTACGGGTGCGTGGGATTTGACACGCCCTTCCTACCTGACCCTCCGTGTTAGGCCCGGTGTCCCTACCCGAAGTTCCGGGATAGAACCGGTTCCCCTAGCAGTACTCTGGGGTTGTACCGGAAACCTTTGTGATGCGCCGGAGTTCACCTGTTGTCCCTACGGGCACGCGGTGTTAGACCCGGCCTCCCTTCCTGACCTTCCAGGGTAGGTCTGGTATCTCTACCTGATGCTCCGGGGTAGGCCTGGTGCCCCTTCCCGATGCTCCGGGGTAGTACCAGTACCCCCACCCGGTACTCTGGGGTATTACCCGTGACCCTCGTCGGTACTCCGGAGTAGTACCACTACCTCCACCGGTACTCCAGGGTGCAACTGCTGTTCCTACGGGTGCGTGCGATTTGACCCGCCCTTCCTACCTGACCCTCCATGATACTCCCGGTGTCCCTACCCGAACTTCCGGGATAGAACCGGTTCCCCTAGCAGTACTCTGGGGTTGTACCGGAAACCTTTGTGATGCGCCGGAGTTCACCTGTTGTCCCTACGGGCACGCGGTGTTAGACCCGGCCTCCCTTCCTGACCTTCCAGGGTAGGCCTGGTATTCCTACCTGATGCTCCGGGATAGGCCTGGCACCCCTTCCCGACGCTATGGGGTAGTACTAGTACCGCCACTCGGTACTCTGGGTTATTACCCGTAACCCTCGTCGGAACTCTGGCGTAGTACCACTACCTCCACCGGTACTCCAGGGTACAACTGCTGTTCCTACGGGTGCGTGGGATTTGACCCGCCCTTCCTACCTGACCCTCCATGATACGCCCGGTGTCCCTACCCGAACTTCCGGGATAGAACCGGTTCCCCTAGCAGTACTCTGGGGTTGTACCGGAAACCTTTGTGATGCGCCGGAGTTCACCTGTTGTCCCTACGGGCACGCGGTGTGAGACCCGGCCTCCCTTCCTGACCTTCCAGGGTAGGTCTGGTATCTCTACCTGATGCTCCGGGGTAGGCCTGGCGCCCCTTCCCGACGCTCCGGTGTAGTACCAGTACTTCCACCCGGTACTCTGGGGTATTACCCGTGACCCTCGTCGGTACTCCGGAGTAGTACCACTACCTCCACCGGTACTCCAGGGTACAACTGCTGTTCCTACGGGTGCGTGGGATTTGACCCGCCCTTCCTACCTGACCCTCCGTGTTAGGCCCGGTGTCCCTACCCGAAGTTCCGGGATAGAACCGGTTCCCCTAGCAGTACTCTGGGGTTGTACCGGAAACCTTTGTGATGCGCCGGAGTTCACCTGTTGTCCCTACGGGCACGCGGTGTTAGACCCGGCCTCCCTTCCTGACCCTCCAGGGTAGGCCTGGTATCTCTTCCTGAATGCTCCGGGGTAGGCCTGGCGCCCCTTCCCGACGCTCCGGGGTAGTACCAGTACTTCCACCTGGTACTCTGGGGTATTACCCGTGAACCTCGTCGGTACTCCGGAGTAGTACCACTACCTCCACCGGTACTCCAGGGTACAACTGCTGTTCCTACGGGTGCGTGGGATTTGACACGCCCTTCCTACCTGACCCTCCGTGTTAGGCCCGGTGTCCCTACCCGAAGTTCCAGGATAGAACCGGTTCCCCTAGCAGTACTCTGGGGTTGTACCGGAAACCTTTGTGATGCGCCGGAGTTCACCTGTTGTCCCTACGGGCACGCGGTGTGAGACCCGGCCTCCCTTCCTGACCTTCCAGGGTAGGTCTGGTATCTCTACCTGATGCTCCGGGGTAGGCCTGGTGCCCCTTCCCGATGCTCCGGGGTAGTACCAGTACTTCCACCTGGTACTCTGGGGTGTTACCCGTGACCCTCGTCGGTACTCCGGAGTAGTACCACTACCTCCACCGGTACTCCAGGGTGCAACTGCTGTTCCTACGGGTGCGTGGGATTTGACCCGCCCTTCCTACCTGACCCTCCATGATACTCCCGGTGTCCCTACCCGAACTTCCGGGATAGAACCGGTTCCCCTAGCAGTACTCTGGGGTTGTACCGGAAACCTTTGTGATGCGCCGGAGTTCACCTGTTGTCCCTACGGGCACGCGGTGTTAGACCCGGCCTCCCTTCCTGACCCTCCAGGGTAGGCCTGTTACCTCTACCTGATGCTCCGGGGTAGTCCTGGTGCCCCTTCCCGACGCTCCGGGGTAGTACCAGTACCCCCACCCGGTACTTTGGGGTATTACCCGTGACCCTCGTCGGTACTCCGGAGTAGTACCACTACCTCCACCGGTACTCCAGGGTACAACTGCTGTTCCTACGGGTGCGTGGGATTTGACCCGCCCTTCCTACCTGACCCTCCATGATACGCCCGGTGTCCCTACCCGAACTTCCGGGATAGAACCGGTTCCCCTAGCAGTACTCTGGGGTTGTACCGGAAACCTTTGTGATGCGCCGGAGTTCACCTGTTGTCCCTACCGGCACGCGGTGTGAGACCCGGCCTCCCTTCCTGACCTTCCAGGGTAGGTCTGGTATCTCTACCTGATGCTCCGGGGTAGGCCTGGCGCCCCTTCCCGACGCTCCGGGGTAGTACCAGTACTTCCACCCGGTACTCTGGGGTATTACCCGTGAACCTCGTCGGTACTCCGGAGTAGTACCACTACCTCCACCGGTACTCCAGGGTACAACTGCTGTTCCTACGGGTGCGTGGGATTTGACCCGCCCTTCCTACCTGACCCTCCGTGTTAGGCCCGGTGTCCCTACCCGAAGTTCCGGGATAGAACCGGTTCCCCTAGCAGTACTCTGGGGTTGTACCGGAAACCTTTGTGATGCGCCGGAGTTCACCTGTTGTCCCTACGGGCACGCGGTGTTAGACCCGGCCTCCCTTCCTGACCCTCCAGGGTAGGCCTGGTATCTCTACCTGATGCTCCGGGGTAGGCCTGGTGCCCCTTCCCGATGCTCCGGGGTAGTACCAGTACTTCCACCTGGTACTCTGGGGTATTACCCGTGACCCTCGTCGGTACTCCGGAGTAGTACCACTACCTCCACCGGTACTCCAGGGTGCAACTGCTGTTCCTACGGGTGCGTGCGATTTGACCCGCCCTTCCTACCTGACCCTCCATGATACTCCCGGTGTCCCTACCCGAACTTCCGGGATAGAACCGGTTCCCCTAGCAGTACTCTGGGGTTGTACCGGAAACCTTTGTGATGCGCCGGAGTTCACCTGTTGTCCCTACGGGCACGCGGTGTTAGACCCGGCCTCCCTTCCTGACCCTCCAGGGTAGGCCTGTTACCTCTACCTGATGCTCCGGGGTAGTCCTGGTGCCCCTTCCCGACGCTCCGGGGTAGTACCAGTACCCCCACCCGGTACTTTGGGGTATTACCCGTGACCCTCGTCGGTACTCCGGAGTAGTACCACTACCTCCACCGGTACTCCAGGGTACAACTGCTGTTCCTACGGGTGCGTGGGATTTGACCCGCCCTTCCTACCTGACCCTCCGTGTTAGGCCCGGTGTCCCTACCCGAAGTTCCGGGATAGAACCGGTTCCCCTAGCAGTACTCTGGGGTTGTACCGGAAACCTTTGTGATGCGCCGGAGTTCACCTGTTGTCCCTACGGGCACGCGGTGTGAGACCCGGCCTCCCTTCCTGACCTTCCAGGGTAGGTCTGGTATCTCTACCTGATGCTCCGGGGTAGGCCTGGCGCCCCTTCCCGACGCTCTGGGGTAGTACCAGTACTTCCACCTGGTACTCTGGGGTATTACCCGTGACCCTCATCGGTACTCCGGAGTAGTACCACTACCTCCACCGGTACTCCAGGGTACAACTGCTGTTCCTACGGGTGCGTGGGATTTGACACGGCCTTCCTACCTGACCCTCCATGATACGCCCGGTGTCCCTACCCGAAGTTCCGGGATAGAACCGGTTCCCCTAGCAGTACTCTGGGGTTGTACCGGAAACCTTTGTGATGCACCGGAGTTCACCTGTTGTCCCTATGGGCACGTGGTGTTAGACCCGGCCTCCCTTCCTGACCCTCCAGGGTAGGCCTGGTATCTCTACCTGAATGCTCCGGGGTAGGCCTGGCGCCCCTTCCCGACGCTCCGGGGTAGTACCAGTACCCCCACCCGGTACTCTGGGGTATTACCCGTGAACCTCGTCGGTACTCCGGAGTAGTACCACTACCTCCACCGGTACTCCAGGGTACAACTGCTGTTCCTACGGGTGCGTGGGATTTGACACGCCCTTCCTACCTGACCCTCCGTGTTAGGCCCGGTGTCCCTACCCGAAGTTCCGGGATAGAACCGGTTCCCCTAGCAGTACTCTGGGGTTGTACCGGAAACCTTTGTGATGCGCCGGAGTTCACCTGTTGTCCCTACGGGCACGCGGTGTTAGACCCGGCCTCCCTTCCTGACCTTCCAGGGTAGGTCTGGTATCTCTACCTGATGCTCCGGGGTAGGCCTGGTGCCCCTTCCCGATGCTCCGGGGTAGTACCAGTACCCCCACCCGGTACTCTGGGGTATTACCCGTGACCCTCGTCGGTACTCCGGAGTAGTACCACTACCTCCACCGGTACTCCAGGGTACAACTGCTGTTCCTACGGGTGCGTGGGATTTGACCCGCCCTTCCTACCTGACCCTCCGTGTTAGGCCCGGTGTCCCTACCCGAAGTTCCGGGATAGAACCGGTTCCCCTAGCAGTACTCTGGGGTTGTACCGGAAACCTTTGTGATGCGCCGGAGTTCACCTGTTGTCCCTACGGGCACGCGGTGTTAGACCCGGCCTCCCTTCCTGACCTTCCAGGGTAGGTCTGGTATCTCTACCTGATGCTCCGGGGTAGGCCTGGTGCCCCTTCCCGATGCTCCGGGGTAGTACCAGTACCCCCACCCGGTACTCTGGGGTATTACCCGTGACCCTCGTCGGTACTCCGGAGTAGTACCACTACCTCCACCGGTACTCCAGGGTGCAACTGCTGTTCCTACGGGTGCGTGCGATTTGACCCGCCCTTCCTACCTGACCCTCCATGATACTCCCGGTGTCCCTACCCGAACTTCCGGGATAGAACCGGTTCCCCTAGCAGTACTCTGGGGTTGTACCGGAAACCTTTGTGATGCGCCGGAGTTCACCTGTTGTCCCTACGGGCACGCGGTGTTAGACCCGGCCTCCCTTCCTGACCTTCCAGGGTAGGCCTGGTATTCCTACCTGATGCTCCGGGATAGGCCTGGCACCCGTTCCCGACGCTATGGGGTAGTACTAGTACCGCCACTCGGTACTCTGGGTTATTACCCGTAACCCTCGTCGGAACTCTGGCGTAGTACCACTACCTCCACCGGTACTCCAGGGTACAACTGCTGTTCCTACGGGTGCGTGGGATTTGACCCGCCCTTCCTACCTGACCCTCCATGATACGCCCGGTGTCCCTACCCGAACTTCCGGGATAGAACCGGTTCCCCTAGCAGTACTCTGGGGTTGTACCGGAAACCTTTGTGATGCGCCGGAGTTCACCTGTTGTCCCTACGGGCACGCGGTGTGAGACCCGGCCTCCCTTCCTGACCTTCCAGGGTAGGTCTGGTATCTCTACCTGATGCTCCGGGGTAGGCCTGGCGCCCCTTCCCGACGCTCCGGGGTAGTACCAGTACTTCCACCTGGTACTCTGGGGTATTACCCGTGACCCTCGTCGGTACTCCGGAGTAGTACCACTACCTCCACCGGTACTCCAGGGTACAACTGCTGTTCCTACGGGTGCGTGGGATTTGACCCGCCCTTCCTACCTGACCCTCCGTGTTAGGCCCGGTGTCCCTACCCGAAGTTCCGGGATAGAACCGGTTCCCCTAGCAGTACTCTGGGGTTGTACCGGAAACCTTTGTGATGCGCCGGAGTTCACCTGTTGTCCCTACGGGCACGCGGTGTTAGACCCGGCCTCCCTTCCTGACCCTCCAGGGTAGGTCTGGTATCTCTACCTGATGCTCCGAGGTAGGCCTGGCGCCCCTTCCCGACGCTCCGGGGTAGTACCAGTACTTCCACCTGGTACTCTGGGGTATTACCCGTGAACCTCGTCGGTACTCCGGAGTAGTACCACTACCTCCACCGGTACTCCAGGGTACAACTGCTGTTCCTACGGGTGCGTGGGATTTGACCCGCCCTTCCTACCTGACCCTCCGTGTTAGGCCCGGTGTCCCTACCCGAAGTTCCGGGATAGAACCGGTTCCCCTAGCAGTACTCTGGGGTTGTACCGGAAACCTTTGTGATGCGCCGGAGTTCACCTGTTGTCCCTACGGGCACGCGGTGTGAGACCCGGCCTCCCTTCCTGACCTTCCAGGGTAGGTCTGGTATCTCTACCTGATGCTCCGGGGTAGGCCTGGTGCCCCTTCCCGATGCTCCGGGGTAGTACCAGTACTTCCACCTGGTACTCTGGGGTGTTACCCGTGACCCTCGTCGGTACTCCGGAGTAGTACCACTACCTCCACCGGTACTCCAGGGTGCAACTGCTGTTCCTACGGGTGCGTGGGATTTGACCCGCCCTTCCTACCTGACCCTCCATGATACTCCCGGTGTCCCTACCCGAACTTCCGGGATAGAACCGGTTCCCCTAGCAGTACTCTGGGGTTGTACCGGAAACCTTTGTGATGCGCCGGAGTTCACCTGTTGTCCCTACGGGCACGCGGTGTTAGACCCGGCCTCCCTTCCTGACCCTCCAGGGTAGGCCTGTTACCTCTACCTGATGCTCCGGGGTAGTCCTGGTGCCCCTTCCCGATGCTCCGGGGTAGTACCAGTACCCCCACCCGGTACTCTGGGGTATTACCCGTGACCCTCGTCGGTACTCCGGAGTAGTACCACTACCTCCACCGGTACTCCAGGGTACAACTGCTGTTCCTACGGGTGCGTGGGATTTGACCCGCCCTTCCTACCTGACCCTCCGTGTTAGGCCCGGTGTCCCTACCCGAAGTTCCGGGATAGAACCGGTTCCCCTAGCAGTACTCTGGGGTTGTACCGGAAACCTTTGTGATGCGCCGGAGTTCACCTGTTGTCCCTACGGGCACGCGGTGTTAGACCCGGCCTCCCTTCCTGACCTTCCAGGGTAGGTCTGGTATCTCTACCTGATGCTCCGGGGAAGGCCTGGTACCCCTTCCCGATGCTCCGGGGTAGTACCAGTACTTCCACCTGGTACTCTGGGGTATTACCCGTGACCCTCGTCGGTACTCCGGAGTAGTACCACTACCTCCACCGGTACTCCAGGGTACAACTGCTGTTCCTACGGGTGCGTGGGATTTGACCCGCCCTTCCTACCTGACCCTCCATGATACGCCCGGTGTCCCTACCCGAACTTCCGGGATAGAACCGGTTCCCCTAGCAGTACTCTGGGGTTGTACCGGAAACCTTTGTGATGCGCCGGAGTTCACCTGTTGTCCCTACGGGCACGCGGTGTGAGACCCGGCCTCCCTTCCTGACCTTCCAGGGTAGGTCTGGTATCTCTACCTGATGCTCCGGGGTAGGCCTGGCGCCCCTTCCCGACGCTCCGGGGTAGTACCAGTACTTCCACCTGGTACTCTGGGGTATTACCCGTGAACCTCGACGGTACTCCGGAGTAGTACCACTACCTCCACCGGTACTCCAGGGTACAACTGCTGTTCCTACGGGTGCGTGGGATTTGACCCGCCCTTCCTACCTGACCCTCCGTGTTAGGCCCGGTGTCCCTACCCGAAGTTCCGGGATAGAACCGGTTCCCCTAGCAGTACTCTGGGGTTGTACCGGAAACCTTTGTGATGCGCCGGAGTTCACCTGTTGTCCCTACGGGCACGCGGTGTTAGACCCGGCCTCCCTTCCTGACCCTCCAGGGTAGGCCTGGTATCTCTTCCTGAATGCTCCGGGGTAGGCCTGGCGCCCCTTCCCGACGCTCCGGGGTAGTACCAGTACTTCCACCTGGTACTCTGGGGTATTACCCGTGAACCTCGTCGGTACTCCGGAGTAGTACCACTACCTCCACCGGTACTCCAGGGTACAACTGCTGTTCCTACGGGTGCGTGGGATTTGACACGGCCTTCCTACCTGACCCTCCGTGTTAGGCCCGGTGTCCCTACCCGAACTTCCGGGATAGAACCGGTTCCCCTAGCAGTACTCTGGGGTTGTACCGGAAACCTTTGTGATGCGCCGGAGTTCACCTGTTGTCCCTACGGGCACGCGGTGTTAGACCCGGCCTCCCTTCCTGACCTTCCAGGGTAGGTCTGGTATCTCTACCTGATGCTCCGGGGTAGGCCTGGTGCCCCTTCCCGATGCTCCGGGGTAGTACCAGTACTTCCACCTGGTACTCTGGGGTATTACCCGTGAACCTCGACGGTACTCCGGAGTAGTACCACTACCTCCACCGGTACTCCAGGGTACAACTGCTGTTCCTACGGGTGCGTGGGATTTGACCCGCCCTTCCTACCTGACCCTCCATGATACGCCCGGTGTCCCTACCCGAAGTTCCGGGATAGAACCGGTTCCCCTAGCAGTACTCTGGGGTTGTACCGGAAACCTTTGTGATGCGCCGGAGTTCACCTGTTGTCCCTACGGGCACGCGGTGTTAGACCCGGCCTCCCTTCCTGACCCTCCAGGGTAGGCCTGGTATCTCTTCCTGAATGCTCCGGGGTAGGCCTGGCGCCCCTTCCCGACGCTCCGGGGTAGTACCAGTACTTCCACCTGGTACTCTGGGGTATTACCCGTGAACCTCGACGGTACTCCGGAGTAGTACCACTACCTCCACCGGTACTCCAGGGTACAACTGCTGTTCCTACGGGTGCGTGGGATTTGATCCGCCCTTCCTACCTGACCCTCCGTGTTAGGCCCGGTGTCCCTACCCGAAGTTCCAGGATAGAACCGGTTCCCCTAGCAGTACTCTGGGGTTGTACCGGAAACCTTTGTGATGCGCCGGAGTTCACCTGTTGTCCCTACGGGCACGCGGTGTGAGACCCGGCCTCCCTTCCTGACCTTCCAGGGTAGGTCTGGTATCTCTACCTGATGCTCCGGGGTAGGCCTGGTGCCCCTTCCCGATGCTCCGGGGTAGTACCAGTACTTCCACCTGGTACTCTGGGGTATTACCCGTGACCCTCGTCGGTACTCCGGAGTAGTACCACTACCTCCACCGGTACTCCAGGGTGCAACTGCTGTTCCTACGGGTGCGTGCGATTTGACCCGCCCTTCCTACCTGACCCTCCATGATACTCCCGGTGTCCCTACCCGAACTTCCGGGATAGAACCGGTTCCCCTAGCAGTACTCTGGGGTTGTACCGGAAACCTTTGTGATGCGCCGGAGTTCACCTGTTGTCCCTACGGGCACGCGGTGTTAGACCCGGCCTCCCTTCCTGACCCTCCAGGGTAGGCCTGTTACCTCTACCTGATGCTCCGGGGTAGTCCTGGTGCCCCTTCCCGACGCTCCGGGGTAGTACCAGTACCCCCACCCGGTACTCTGGGGTATTACCCGTGACCCTCGTCGGTACTCCGGAGTAGTACCACTACCTCCACCGGTACTCCAGGGTGCAACTGCTGTTCCTACGGGTGCGTGCGATTTGACCCGCCCTTCCTACCTGACCCTCCATGATACTCCCGGTGTCCCTACCCGAACTTCCGGGATAGAACCGGTTCCCCTAGCAGTACTCTGGGGTTGTACCGGAAACCTTTGTGATGCGCCGGAGTTCACCTGTTGTCCCTACGGGCACGCGGTGTTAGACCCGGCCTCCCTTCCTGACCTTCCAGGGTAGGCCTGGTATTCCTACCTGATGCTCCGGGATAGGCCTGGCACCCCTTCCCGACGCTATGGGGTAGTACTAGTACCGCCACTCGGTACTCTGGGTTATTACCCGTAACCCTCGTCGGAACTCTGGCGTAGTACCACTACCTCCACCGGTACTCCAGGGTACAACTGCTGTTCCTACGGGTGCGTGGGATTTGACCCGCCCTTCCTACCTGACCCTCCATGATACGCCCGGTGTCCCTACCCGAACTTCCGGGATAGAACCGGTTCCCCTAGCAGTACTCTGGGGTTGTACCGGAAACCTTTGTGATGCGCCGGAGTTCACCTGTTGTCCCTACGGGCACGCGGTGTGAGACCCGGCCTCCCTTCCTGACCTTCCAGGGTAGGTCTGGTATCTCTACCTGATGCTCCGGGGTAGGCCTGGCGCCCCTTCCCGACGCTCCGGGGTAGTACCAGTACTTCCACCTGGTACTCTGGGGTATTACCCGTGACCCTCGTCGGTACTCCGGAGTAGTACCACTACCTCCACCGGTACTCCAGGGTACAACTGCTGTTCCTACGGGTGCGTGGGATTTGACCCGCCCTTCCTACCTGACCCTCCGTGTTAGGCCCGGTGTCCCTACCCGAAGTTCCGGGATAGAACCGGTTCCCCTAGCAGTACTCTGGGGTTGTACCGGAAACCTTTGTGATGCGCCGGAGTTCACCTGTTGTCCCTACGGGCACGCGGTGTTAGACCCGGCCTCCCTTCCTGACCCTCCAGGGTAGGTCTGGTATCTCTACCTGATGCTCCGAGGTAGGCCTGGCGCCCCTTCCCGACGCTCCGGGGTAGTACCAGTACTTCCACCTGGTACTCTGGGGTATTACCCGTGAACCTCGTCGGTACTCCGGAGTAGTACCACTACCTCCACCGGTACTCCAGGGTACAACTGCTGTTCCTACGGGTGCGTGGGATTTGACACGCCCTTCCTACCTGACCCTCCATGATACGCCCGGTGTCCCTACCCGAACTTCCGGGATAGAACCGGTTCCCCTAGCAGTACTCTGGGGTTGTACCGGAAACCTTTGTGATGCGCCGGAGTTCACCTGTTGTCCCTACGGGCACGCGGTGTTAGACCCGGCCTCCCTTCCTGACCCTCCAGGGTAGGCCTGTTACCTCTACCTGATGCTCCGGGGTAGTCCTGGTGCCCCTTCCCGACGCTCCGGGGTAGTACCAGTACCCCCACCCGGTACTCTGGGGTATTACCCGTGACCCTCGTCGGTACTCCGGAGTAGTACCACTACCTCCACCGGTACTCCAGGGTACAACTGCTGTTCCTACGGGTGCGTGGGATTTGACCCGCCCTTCCTACCTGACCCTCCGTGTTAGGCCCGGTGTCCCTACCCGAACTTCCGGGATAGAACCGGTTCCCCTAGCAGTACTCTGGGGTTGTACCGGAAACCTTTGTGATGCGCCGGAGTTCACCTGTTGTCCCTACGGGCACGCGGTGTTAGACCCGGCCTCCCTTCCTGACCTTCCAGGGTAGGTCTGGTATCTCTACCTGATGCTCCGGGGTAGGCCTGGTGCCCCTTCCCGATGCTCCGGGGTAGTACCAGTACCCCCACCCGGTACTCTGGGGTATTACCCGTGACCCTCGTCGGTACTCCGGAGTAGTACCACTACCTCCACCGGTACTCCAGGGTACAACTGCTGTTCCTACGGGTGCGTGGGATTTGACCCGCCCTTCCTACCTGACCCTCCGTGTTAGGCCCGGTGTCCCTACCCGAAGTTCCGGGATAGAACCGGTTCCCCTAGCAGTACTCTGGGGTTGTACCGGAAACCTTTGTGATGCGCCGGAGTTCACCTGTTGTCCCTACGGGCACGCGGTGTTAGACCCGGCCTCCCTTCCTGACCTTCCAGGGTAGGCCTGGTATCTCTACCTGATGCTCCGGGGTAGGCCTGGTGCCCCTTCCCGATGCTCCGGGGTAGTACCAGTACTTCCACCTGGTACTCTGGGGTATTACGCGTGACCCTCGTCGGTACTCCGGAGTAGTACCACTACCTCCACCGGTACTCCAGGGTACAACTGCTGTTCCTACGGGTGCGTGGGATTTGACCCGCCCTTCCTACCTGACCCTCCATGATACGCCCGGTGTCCCTACCCGAACTTCCGGGATAGAACCGGTTCCCCTAGCAGTACTCTGGGGTTGTACCGGAAACCTTTGTGATGCGCCGGAGTTCACCTGTTGTCCCTACGGGCACGCGGTGTGAGACCCGGCCTCCCTTCCTGACCTTCCAGGGTAGGTCTGGTATCTCTACCTGATGCTCCGGGGTAGGCCTGGCGCCCCTTCCCGACGCTCCGGGGTAGTACCAGTACTTCCACCTGGTACTCTGGGGTATTACCCGTGAACCTCGACGGTACTCCGGAGTAGTACCACTACCTCCACCGGTACTCCAGGGTACAACTGCTGTTCCTACGGGTGCGTGGGATTTGACCCGCCCTTCCTACCTGACCCTCCGTGTTAGGCCCGGTGTCCCTACCCGAAGTTCCGGGATAGAACCGGTTCCCCTAGCAGTACTCTGGGGTTGTACCGGAAACCTTTGTGATGCGCCGGAGTTCACCTGTTGTCCCTACGGGCACGCGGTGTTAGACCCGGCCTCCCTTCCTGACCCTCCAGGGTAGGCCTGGTATCTCTTCCTGAATGCTCCGGGGTAGGCCTGGCGCCCCTTCCCGATGCTCCGGGGTAGTACCAGTACTTCCACCTGGTACTCTGGGGTATTACCCGTGAACTCGTCGGTACTCCGGAGTAGTACCACTACCTCCACCGGTACTCCAGGGTGCAACTGCTGTTCCTACGGGTGCGTGCGATTTGACCCGCCCTTCCTACCTGACCCTCCATGATACTCCCGGTGTCCCTACCCGAACTTCCGGGATAGAACCGGTTCCCCTAGCAGTACTCTGGGGTTGTACCGGAAACCTTTGTGATGCGCCGGAGTTCACCTGTTGTCCCTACGGGCACGCGGTGTTAGACCCGGCCTCCCTTCCTGACCTTCCAGGGTAGGCCTGGTATTCCTACCTGATGCTCCGGGATAGGCCTGGCACCCCTTCCCGACGCTATGGGGTAGTACTAGTACCGCCACCCGGTACTCTGGGTTATTACCCGTAACCCTCGTCGGAACTCTGGCGTAGTACCACTACCTCCACCGGTACTCCAGGGTACAACTGCTGTTCCTACGGGTGCGTGGGATTTGACCCGCCCTTCCTACCTGACCCTCCATGTTAGGCCCGGTGTCCCTACCCGAACTTCCGGGATAGAACCGGTTCCCCTAGCAGTACTCTGGGGTTGTACCGGAAACCTTTGTGATGCGCTGGAGTTCACCTGTTGTCCCTACGGGCACGCGGTGTTAGACCCGGCCTCCCTTCCTGACCTTCCAGGGTAGGTCTGGTATCTCTACCTGATGCTCCGGGGTAGGCCTGGCGCCCATTCCCGACGCTCCGGGGTAGTACCAGTACTTCCACCCGGTACTCTGGGGTATTACCCGTGAACCTCGTCGGTACTCCGGAGTAGTACCACTACCTCCACCGGTACTCCAGGGTACAACTGCTGTTCCTACGGGTGCGTGCGATTTGACCCGCCCTTCCTACCTGACCCTCCGTGTTAGGCCCGGTGTCCCTACCCGAACTTCCGGGATAGAACCGGTTCCCCTAGCAGTACTCTGGGGTTGTACAGAAACCTTTGTGATGTGCCGGAGTTCACCTGTTGTCCCTACGGGCACGCGGTGTTAGACCCGGCCTCCCTTCCTGACCCTCCAGGGTAGGCCTGGTATCTCTTCCTGAATGCTCCGGGGTAGGCCTGGCGCCCCTTCTCGATGCTCCGGGGTAGTACTGGTACCCCCACTCGAAACTTTGGGGTAGGAACCGTAACCCTCATCCGAACTCTGGGGTAGTTCCAGTACCAACAGGCGGTACGCTGTGGTACAACTGCTGTTCCTACAGGTGCGTGGGACTTGACCCACCCTTCCACCTGATCCTCCGTGTTAGGCCCGGTGTCCCTACCCGAACTTCCGGGATAGAACCGGTTCCCCTAGCAGTACTCTGGGGTTGTACCGGAAACCTTTGTGATGCGCCGGAGTTCACCTGTTGTCCCTACGGGCACGCGGTGTTAGACCCGGCCTCCCTTCCTGACCTTCCAGGGTTGGTCTGCTATCCCTACCTGATGCTTCAGGGTAGGCCTGGCGCCTCTTCCCGATGCTCCGGGGTAGTACTGGTACCGCCACTCGGAACTTTGGGGTAGGAACCGTAACCCTCATCCGAACGCTGGGGTAGTACCAGTACCTCCAGGCGGTATGCCGTGGTACAACTGCTGTTCCTACAGGTGCGTGGGATTTGAACAACCCTTCCACCTGACCATCCATGATAGGCCCGGTGTCCCTACCCAACATTCCGGGATAGAACCGGTTCCCCTAGCAGTACTCTGGGGTTGTACCGGAAACCTTTGTGATGCGTCGGAGTTCACCTGTTGTCCCTACGGGCACGGGGTGTGAGACCCGGCCTCCCTACCTGACCCACCAGGGTAGGCCTGGTATCTCTACCTGATGCTCCGGGTTAGGCCTGGCGCCCCTTCCCGACGCTCTGGGGTAGTACCAGTACTTCCACTTGGTACTCTGGGGTATTACCCGTGACCCTCGTCGGTACTCCGGAGTAGTACCACTACCTCCACCGGTACTCCAGGGTACAACTGCTGTTCCTACGGGTGCGTGGGATTTGACACGCCCTTCCTACCTGACCCTCCATGATACGCCCGGTGTCCCTACCCGAACTTCCAGGATAGAACCGGTTCCCCTAGCAGTACTCTGGGGTTGTACCGGAAACCTTTGTGATGCGCCGGAGTTCACCTGTTGTCCCTACGGGCACGCGGTGTTAGACCCGGCCTCCCTTCCTGACCCTCCAGGGTAGGCCTGTTACCTCTACCTGATGCTCCGGGGTAGTCCTGGTGCCCCTTCCCGACGCTCCGGGGTAGTACCAGTACCCCCACCCGGTACTTTGGGGTATTACCCATGACCCTCGTCGGTACTCCGGAGTAGTACCACTACCTCCACCGGTACTCCAGGGTACAACTGCTGTTCCTACGGGTGCGTGGGATTTGACCCGCCCTTCCTACCTGACCCTACGTGTTAGGCCCGGTGTCCCTACCCGAACTTCCGGGATAGAACCGGTTCCCCTAGCAGTACTCTGGGGTTGTACCGGAAACCTTTGTGATGCGCCGGAATACACCTGTTGTCCCTACGGGCACGCGGTGTTAGACCCGGCCTCCCTTCCTGACCCTCCAGGGTAGGCCTGGTATCTCTACCTGATGCTCCGGGGTAGGCCTGGTGCCCCTTCCCGATGCTCTGGGGTAGTACCAGTACTTCCACCTGGTACTCTAGGCTATGACCCGTGACGCTCATCGGTACTCCGGAGTAGTACCAGTACCTCCACCGGTACTCCAGGGTACAACTGCTGTTCCTACGGGTGCGTGGGATTTGACCCGCCCTTCCTACCTGACCCTCCGTGTTAGGCCCGGTGTCCCTACCCGAACTTCCGGGATAGAACCGGTTCCCCTAGCAGTACTCTGGGGTTGTACCGGAAACCTTTGTGATGCGCTGGAGTTCACCTGTTGTCCCTACGGGCACGCGGTGTGAGACCCGGCCTCCCTTCCTGACCTTCCAGGGTAGGTCTGGTATCTCTACCTGATGCTCCGGGGTAGGCCTGGCGCCCATTCCCGACGCTCCGGGGTAGTACCAGTACTTCCACCCGGTACTCTGGGGTATTACCCGTGAACCTTGACGGTACTCCGGAGTAGTACCACTACCTCCACCGGTACTCCAGGGTGCAACTGCTGTTCCTACGGGTGCGTGGGATTTGACCCGCCCTTCCTACCTGACCCTCCATGTTATGCCCGGTGTCCCTACCCGAACTTCCGGGATAGAACCGGTTCCCCTAGCAGTACTCTGGGGTTGTACCGGAAACCTTTGTGATGCGCCGGAGTTCACCTGTTGTCCCTACGGGCACGCGGTGTTAGACCCGGCCTCCCTTCCTGACCTTCCAGGGTAGGTCTGGTATCTCTACCTGATGCTCCGGGGTAGGCCTGGCGCCTCTTCCCGATGCTCCGGGGTAGTACTGGTACCGCCACTCGGAACTTTGGGGTAGGAACCGTAACCCTCATCCGAACGCTGGGGTAGTACCAGTACCTCCAGGCGGTATGCCGTGGTACAACTGCTGTTCCTACAGGTGCGTGGGATTTGACCAACCCTTCCACCTGACCATCCATGATAGGCCCGGTGTCCCTACCCAACATTCCGGGATAGAACCGGTTCCCCTAGCAGTACTCTGGGGTTGTACCGGAATCCTTTGTGATGCGTCGGAGTTCACCTGTTGTCCCTACGGGCACGGGGTGTGAGACCCGGCCTCCCTACCTGACCCACCAGGGTAGGCCTGGTATCTCTACCTGATGCTCCGGGGTAGGCCTGGCACCCCTTCCCGACGCTACGGGGTAGTACCAGTACTTCCACCCGGTACTCTGGGGTATTACCCGTGAACCTCGACGGTACTCCGGAGTAGTACCACTACCTCCACCGGTACTCCAGGGTACAACTGCTGTTCCTACGGGTGCGTGGGATTTGACCCGCCCTTCCTACCTGACCCTCCGTGTTAGGCCCGGTGTCCCTACCCGAACTTCCGGGATAGAACCGGTTCCCCTAGCAGTACTCTGGGGTTGTACCGGAAACCTTTGTGATGCGCCGCAGTTCACCTGTTGTCCCTACGGGCACGCGGTGTTAGACCCGGCCTCCCTTCCTGACCCTCCAGGGTAGGCCTGGTATCTCTACCTGATGCTCCGAGGTAGGCCTGGCGCCCCTTCCCGATGCTCCGGGGTAGTACTGGTAACCTCACTGGGAACTTTGGGGTAGGAACCGTAACCCTCATCCGAACTCTGGGGTAGTACCAGTACCTCCAGGCAGTACGCCGTGGTACAACTGCTGTTCCTACAGGTGCGTGGAATTTGACCCACCCTTCCATCTGACCATCCATGATAGGCCCGGTGTCCCTACCCGAACTTCCGGGATAGAACCGGTTCCCCTAGCAGTACTCTGGGGTTGTACCGGAAACCTTTGTGATGCGCCGGAGTTCACCTGTTGTCCCTACGGGCACGCGGTGTTAGACCCGGCCTCCCTTCCTGACCCTCCAGGGTAGGCCTGTTACCTCTACCTGATGCTCCGGGGTAGTCCTGGTGCCCCTTCCCGACGCTCCGGGGTAGTACCAGTACCCCCACCCGGTACTTTGGGGTATTACCCGTGACCCTCGTCGGTACTCCGGAGTAGTATCACTACCTCCACCGGTACTCCAGGGTACAACTGCTGTTCCTACGGGTGCGTGGGATTTGACCCGCCCTTCCTACCTGACCCTCCGTGTTAGGCCCGGTGTCCCTACCCGAACTTCCGGGATAGAACCGGTTCCCCTAGCAGTACTCTGGGGTTGTACAGAAACCTTTGTGATGTGCCGGAGTTCACCTGTTGTCCCTACGGGCACGCGGTGTTAGACCCGGCCTCCCTTCCTGACCCTCCAGGGTAGGCCTGGTATCTCTTCCTGAATGCTCCGGGGTAGGCCTGGCGCCCCTTCTCGATGCTCCGGGGTAGTACTGGTACCCCCACTCGAAACTTTGGGGTAGGAACCGTAACCCTCATCCGAACTCTGGGGTAGTTCCAGTACCAACAGGCGGTACGCTGTGGTACAACTGCTGTTCCTACAGGTGCGTGGGACTTGACCCACCCTTCCACCTGATCCTCCGTGTTAGGCCCGGTGTCCCTACCCGAACTTCCGGGATAGAACCGGTTCCCCTAGCAGTACTCTGGGGTTGTACCGGAAACCTTTGTGATGCGCCGGAGTTCACCTGTTGTCCCTACGGGCACGCGGTGTTAGACCCGGCCTCCCTTCCTGACCTTCCAGGGTTGGTCTGCTATCCCTACCTGATGCTTCAGGGTAGGCCTGGCGCCTCTTCCCGATGCTCCGGGGTAGTACTGGTACCGCCACTCGGAACTTTGGGGTAGGAACCGTAACCCTCATCCGAACGCTGGGGTAGTACCAGTACCTCCAGGCGGTATGCCGTGGTACAACTGCTGTTCCTACAGGTGCGTGGGATTTGAACAACCCTTCCACCTGACCATCCATGATAGGCCCGGTGTCCCTACCCAACATTCCGGGATAGAACCGGTTCCCCTAGCAGTACTCTGGGGTTGTACCGGAAACCTTTGTGATGCGTCGGAGTTCACCTGTTGTCCCTACGGGCACGGGGTGTGAGACCCGGCCTCCCTACCTGACCCACCAGGGTAGGCCTGGTATCTCTACCTGATGCTCCGGGTTAGGCCTGGCGCCCCTTCCCGACGCTCTGGGGTAGTACCAGTACTTCCACTTGGTACTCTGGGGTATTACCCGTGACCCTCGTCGGTACTCCGGAGTAGTACCACTACCTCCACCGGTACTCCAGGGTACAACTGCTGTTCCTACGGGTGCGTGGGATTTGACACGCCCTTCCTACCTGACCCTCCATGATACGCCCGGTGTCCCTACCCGAACTTCCAGGATAGAACCGGTTCCCCTAGCAGTACTCTGGGGTTGTACCGGAAACCTTTGTGATGCGCCGGAGTTCACCTGTTGTCCCTACGGGCACGCGGTGTTAGACCCGGCCTCCCTTCCTGACCCTCCAGGGTAGGCCTGTTACCTCTACCTGATGCTCCGGGGTAGTCCTGGTGCCCCTTCCCGACGCTCCGGGGTAGTACCAGTACCCCCACCCGGTACTTTGGGGTATTACCCATGACCCTCGTCGGTACTCCGGAGTAGTACCACTACCTCCACCGGTACTCCAGGGTACAACTGCTGTTCCTACGGGTGCGTGGGATTTGACCCGCCCTTCCTACCTGACCCTACGTGTTAGGCCCGGTGTCCCTACCCGAACTTCCGGGATAGAACCGGTTCCCCTAGCAGTACTCTGGGGTTGTACCGGAAACCTTTGTGATGCGCCGGAATACACCTGTTGTCCCTACGGGCACGCGGTGTTAGACCCGGCCTCCCTTCCTGACCCTCCAGGGTAGGCCTGGTATCTCTACCTGATGCTCCGGGGTAGGCCTGGTGCCCCTTCCCGATGCTCTGGGGTAGTACCAGTACTTCCACCTGGTACTCTAGGCTATGACCCGTGACGCTCATCGGTACTCCGGAGTAGTACCAGTACCTCCACCGGTACTCCAGGGTACAACTGCTGTTCCTACGGGTGCGTGGGATTTGACCCGCCCTTCCTACCTGACCCTCCGTGTTAGGCCCGGTGTCCCTACCCGAACTTCCGGGATAGAACCGGTTCCCCTAGCAGTACTCTGGGGTTGTACCGGAAACCTTTGTGATGCGCTGGAGTTCACCTGTTGTCCCTACGGGCACGCGGTGTGAGACCCGGCCTCCCTTCCTGACCTTCCAGGGTAGGTCTGGTATCTCTACCTGATGCTCCGGGGTAGGCCTGGCGCCCATTCCCGACGCTCCGGGGTAGTACCAGTACTTCCACCCGGTACTCTGGGGTATTACCCGTGAACCTTGACGGTACTCCGGAGTAGTACCACTACCTCCACCGGTACTCCAGGGTGCAACTGCTGTTCCTACGGGTGCGTGGGATTTGACCCGCCCTTCCTACCTGACCCTCCATGTTATGCCCGGTGTCCCTACCCGAACTTCCGGGATAGAACCGGTTCCCCTAGCAGTACTCTGGGGTTGTACCGGAAACCTTTGTGATGCGCCGGAGTTCACCTGTTGTCCCTACGGGCACGCGGTGTTAGACCCGGCCTCCCTTCCTGACCTTCCAGGGTAGGTCTGGTATCTCTACCTGATGCTCCGGGGTAGGCCTGGCGCCTCTTCCCGATGCTCCGGGGTAGTACTGGTACCGCCACTCGGAACTTTGGGGTAGGAACCGTAACCCTCATCCGAACGCTGGGGTAGTACCAGTACCTCCAGGCGGTATGCCGTGGTACAACTGCTGTTCCTACAGGTGCGTGGGATTTGACCAACCCTTCCACCTGACCATCCATGATAGGCCCGGTGTCCCTACCCAACATTCCGGGATAGAACCGGTTCCCCTAGCAGTACTCTGGGGTTGTACCGGAATCCTTTGTGATGCGTCGGAGTTCACCTGTTGTCCCTACGGGCACGGGGTGTGAGACCCGGCCTCCCTACCTGACCCACCAGGGTAGGCCTGGTATCTCTACCTGATGCTCCGGGGTAGGCCTGGCACCCCTTCCCGACGCTACGGGGTAGTACCAGTACTTCCACCCGGTACTCTGGGGTATTACCCGTGAACCTCGACGGTACTCCGGAGTAGTACCACTACCTCCACCGGTACTCCAGGGTACAACTGCTGTTCCTACGGGTGCGTGGGATTTGACCCGCCCTTCCTACCTGACCCTCCGTGTTAGGCCCGGTGTCCCTACCCGAACTTCCGGGATAGAACCGGTTCCCCTAGCAGTACTCTGGGGTTGTACCGGAAACCTTTGTGATGCGCCGCAGTTCACCTGTTGTCCCTACGGGCACGCGGTGTTAGACCCGGCCTCCCTTCCTGACCCTCCAGGGTAGGCCTGGTATCTCTACCTGATGCTCCGAGGTAGGCCTGGCGCCCCTTCCCGATGCTCCGGGGTAGTACTGGTAACCTCACTGGGAACTTTGGGGTAGGAACCGTAACCCTCATCCGAACTCTGGGGTAGTACCAGTACCTCCAGGCAGTACGCCGTGGTACAACTGCTGTTCCTACAGGTGCGTGGAATTTGACCCACCCTTCCATCTGACCATCCATGATAGGCCCGGTGTCCCTACCCGAACTTCCGGGATAGAACCGGTTCCCCTAGCAGTACTCTGGGGTTGTACCGGAAACCTTTGTGATGCGCCGGAGTTCACCTGTTGTCCCTACGGGCACGCGGTGTTAGACCCGGCCTCCCTTCCTGACCCTCCAGGGTAGGCCTGTTACCTCTACCTGATGCTCCGGGGTAGTCCTGGTGCCCCTTCCCGACGCTCCGGGGTAGTACCAGTACCCCCACCCGGTACTTTGGGGTATTACCCGTGACCCTCGTCGGTACTCCGGAGTAGTATCACTACCTCCACCGGTACTCCAGGGTACAACTGCTGTTCCTACGGGTGCGTGGGATTTGACCCGCCCTTCCTACCTGACCCTCCGTGTTAGGCCCGGTGTCCCTACCCAAACTTCCGGGATAGAACCGGTTCCCCTAGCAGTACTCTGGGGTTGTACCGGAAACCTTTGTGATGCGCCGGAATACACCTGTTGTCCCTACGGGCACGCGGTGTTAGACCCGGCCTCCCTTCCTGACCCTCCAGGGTAGGCCTGGTATCTCTACCTGATGCTCCGGGGTAGGCCTGGTGCCCCTTCCCGATGCTCTGGGGTAGTACCAGTACTTCCACCTGGTACTCTAGGCTATGACCCGTGACGCTCATCGGTACTCCGGAGTAGTACCAGTACCTCCACCGGTACTCCAGGGTACAACTGCTGTTCCTACGGGTGCGTGGGATTTGACCCGCCCTTCCTACCTGACCCTCCGTGTTAGGCCCGGTGTCCCTACCCGAACTTCCGGGATAGAACCGGTTCCCCTAGCAGTACTCTGGGGTTGTACCGGAAACCTTTGTGATGCGCCGGAGTTCACCTGTTGTCCCTACGGGCACGCGGTGTTAGACCCGGCCTCCCTTCCTGACCTTCCAGGGTAGGTCTGGTATCTCTACCTGATGCTCCGGGGTAGGCCTGGTGCCCCTTCCCGACGCTCCGGGGTAGTACCAGTACTTCCACCTGGTACTCTGGGGTATTACCCGTGACCCTCGTCGGTACTCCGGAGTAGTACCACTACCTCCACCGGTACTCCAGGGTGCAACTGCTGTTCCTACGGGTGCGTGGGATTTGACCCGCCCTTCCTACCTGACCCTCCATGATACTCCCGGTGTCCCTACCCGAACTTCCGGGATAGAACCGGTTCCCCTAGCAGTACTCTGGGGTTGTACCGGAAACCTTTGTGATGCGCCGGAGTTCACCTGTTGTCCCTATGGGCACGCGGTGTTAGACCCGGCCTCCCTTCCTGACCCTCCAGGGTAGGCCTGGTATCTCTACCTGATGCTCCGGGGTAGGCCTGGTGCCCCTTCCCGATGCTCTGGGGTAGTACCAGTACTTCCACCTGGTACTCTAGGCTATGACCCGTGGCGCTCATCGGTACTCCGGAGTAGTACCAGTACCTCCACCGGTACTCCAGGGTACAACTGCTGTTCCTACGGGTGCGTGGGATTTGACCCGCCCTTCCTACCTGACCCTCCGTGTTAGGCCCGGTGTCCCTACCCGAACTTCCGGGATAGAACCGGTTCCCCTAGCAGTACTCTGGGGTTGTACCGGAAACCTTTGTGATGCGCTGGAGTTCACCTGTTGTCCCTACGGGCACGCGGTGTGAGACCCGGCCTCCCTTCCTGACCTTCCAGGGTAGGTCTGGTATCTCTACCTGATGCTCCGGGGTAGGCCTGGCGCCCCTTCCCGATGCTCCGGGGTAGTACTGGTACCGCCACTCGAAACTTTGACGTAGGAACCGTAACCCTCATCCGAAATCTGGGGTAGTACCAGTACCTCCAGGCGGTACGCTGTGGTACAACTGCTGTTCCTACAGGTGCGTGGGATTTGACCCACCCTTCCACCTGACCCTCCGTGTTAGGCCCGGTGTCCCTACCCGAACTTCTGGGATAGAACCGGTTCCCCTAGCAGTACTCTGGGGTTTTACCGGAAACCTTTGTGATGCGCCGGAGTTCACCTGTTGTCCCTACGGGCACGCGGTGTTAGACCCGGCCTCCCTTCCTGACCTTCCAGGGTAGGTCTGGTATCTCTAGCTGATGCTCCGGGGTAGGCCTGGCGCCCCTTCCCCACGCTCCGGGGTAGTACCAGTACTTCCACCTGGTACTCTGGGGTATTACCCGTGAACCTCGTCGGTACTCCGGAGTAGTACCACTACCTCCACCGGTACTCCAGGGTACAACTGCTGTTCCTATGGGTGCGTGGGATTTGACCCGCCCTTCCTACCTGACCCTCCGTGTTAGGCCCGGTGTCCCTACCCAAACTTCCGGGATAGAACCGGTTCCCCTAGCAGTACTCTGGGGTTGTACCGGAAACCTTTGTGATGCGCCGGAGTTCACCTGTTGTCCCTACGGGCACGGGGTGTGAGACCCGGCCTCCCTACCTGACCCACCAGGGTAGGCCTGGTATCTCTACCTGATGCTCCGGGGTAGGCCTGGCACCCCTTCCCGACGCTATGGGGTAGTACCAGTACTTCCACCCGGTACTCTGGGGTATTACCCGTGAACCTCGACGGTACTCCGGAGTAGTACCACTACCTCCACCGGTACTCCAGGGTACAACTGCTGTTCCTACGGGTGCGTGGGATTTGACCCGCCCTTCCTACCTGACCCTCCGTGTTAGGCCCGGTGTCCCTACCCGAACTTCCGGGATAGAACCGGTTCCCCTAGCAGTACTCTGGGGTTGTACCGGAAACCTTTGTGATGCGCCGGAGTTCACCTGTTGTCCCTACGGGCATGCGGTGTGAGACCCGGCCTCCCTTCCTGACCTTCCAGGGTAGGTCTGCTATCCCTACCTGATGCTTCAGGGTAGGCCTGGCGCCTCTTCCCGATGCTCCGGGGTAGTACTGGTACCGCCACTCGGAACTTTGGGGTAGGAACCGTAACCCTCATCCGAACGCTGGGTTAGTACCAGTACCTCCAGGCGGTACGCCGTGGTACAACTGCTGTTCCTACAGGTGCGTGGGATTTGACCAACCCTTCCACCTGACCATCCATGATAGGCCCGGTGTCCCTACCCAACATTCCGGGATAGAACCGGTTCCCCTAGCAGTACTCTGGGGTTGTACCGGAAACCTTTGTGATGCGTCGGAGTTCACCTGTTGTCCCTACGGGCACGGGGTGTGAGACCCGGCCTCCCTACCTGACCCACCAGGGTAGGCCTGGTATCTCTACCTGATGCTCCGGGGTAGGCCTGGCACCCCTTCCCGACGCTACGGGGTAGTACCAGTACTTCCACCCGGTACTCTGGGGTATTACCCGTGAACCTCAACGGTACTCCGGAGTAGTACCACTACCTCCACCGGTACTCCAGGGTACAACTGCTGTTCCTACGGGTGCGTGGGATTTGACCCGCCCTTCCTACCTGACCCTCCGTGTTAGGCCCGGTGTCCCTACCCGAACTTCCGGGATAGAACCGGTTCCCCTAGCAGTACTCTGGGGTTGTACCGGAAACCTTTGTGATGCGCCGGAGTTCACCTGTTGTCCCTACGGGCACGCGGTGTTAGACCCGGCCTCCCTTCCTGACCCTCCAGGGTAGGCCTGTTACCTCTACCTGATGCTCCGGGGTAGTCCTGGTGCCCCTTCCCGACGCTCCGGGGTAGTACCAGTACCCCCACCCGGTACTTTGGGGTATTACCCGTGACCCTCGTCGGTACTCCGGAGTAGTACCACTACCTCCACCGGTACTCCAGGGTACAACTGCTGTTCCTACGGGTGCGTGGGATTTGACCCGCCCTTCCTACCTGACCCTCCATGATACGCCCGGTGTCCCTACCCGAAGTTCCGGGATAGAACCGGTTCCCCTAGCAGTACTCTGGGGTTGTACCGGAAACCTTTGTGATGCGCCGGAGTTCACCTGTTGTCCCTACGGGCACGCGGTGTGAGACCCGGCCTCCCTTCCTGACCTTCCAGGGTAGGTCTGGTATCTCTACCTGATGCTCCGGGGTAGGCCTGGCGCCCCTTCCCGACGCTCTGGGGTAGTACCAGTACTTCCACCTGGTACTCTGGGGTATTACCCGTGACCCTCATCGGTACTCCGGAGTAGTACCACTACCTCCACCGGTACTCCAGGGTACAACTGCTGTTCCTACGGGTGCGTGGGATTTGACCCGCCCTTCCTACCTGACCCTCCATGATACGCCCGGTGTCCCTACCCGAAGTTCCGGGATAGAACCGGTTCCCCTAGCAGTACTCTGGGGTTGTACCGGAAACCTTTGTGATGCACCGGAGTTCACCTGTTGTCCCTATGGGCACGTGGTGTTAGACCCGGCCTCCCTTCCTGACCCTCCAGGGTAGGCCTGGTATCTCTACCTGAATGCTCCGGGGTAGGCCTGGCGCCCCTTCCCGACGCTCCGGGGTAGTACCAGTACCCCCACCCGGTACTCTGGGGTATTACCCGTGAACCTCGTCGGTACTCCGGAGTAGTACCACTACCTCCACCGGTACTCCAGGGTACAACTGCTGTTCCTACGGGTGCGTGGGATTTGACACGCCCTTCCTACCTGACCCTCCGTGTTAGGCCCGGTGTCCCTACCCGAAGTTCCGGGATAGAACCGGTTCCCCTAGCAGTACTCTGGGGTTGTACCGGAAACCTTTGTGATGCGCCGGAGTTCACCTGTTGTCCCTACGGGCACGCGGTGTTAGACCCGGCCTCCCTTCCTGACCTTCCAGGGTAGGTCTGGTATCTCTACCTGATGCTCCGGGGTAGGCCTGGTGCCCCTTCCCGACGCTCCGGTGTAGTACCAATACTTCCACCCGGTACTCTGGGGTATTACCCGTGACCCTCGTCGGTACTCCGGAGTAGTACCACTACCTCCACCGGTACTCCAGGGTACAACTGCTGTTCCTACGGGTGCGTGGGATTTGACCCGCCCTTCCTACCTGACCCTCCGTGTTAGGCCCGGTGTCCCTACCCGAAGTTCCGGGATAGAACTGGTTCCCCTAGCAGTACTCTGGGGTTGTACCGGAAACCTTTGTGATGCGCCGGAGTTCACCTATTGTCCCTACGGGCACGCGGTGTTAGACCCGGCCTCCCTTCCTGACCCTCCAGGGTAGGTCTGGTATCTCTACCTGATGCTCCGAGGTAGGCCTGGCGCCCCTTCCCGACGCTCCGGGGTAGTACCAGTACTTCCACCTGGTACTCTGGGGTATTACCCGTGAACCTCGTCGGTACTCCGGAGTAGTACCACTACCTCCACCGGTACTCCAGGGTACAACTGCTGTTCCTACGGGTGCGTGGGATTTGACACGCCCTTCCTACCTGACCCTCCATGATACTCCCGGTGTCCCTACCCGAACTTCCGGGATAGAACCGGTTCCCCTAGCAGTACTCTGGGGTTGTACCGGAAACCTTTGTGATGCGCCGGAGTTCACCTGTTGTCCCTACGGGCACGCGGTGTTAGACCCGGCCTCCCTTCCTGACCCTCCAGGGTAGGCCTGGTATTCCTACCTGATGCTCCGGGGTAGTCCTGGTGCCCCTTCCCGACGCTCCGGGGTAGTACCAGTACCCCCACCCGGTACTCTGGGGTATTACCCGTAACCCTCGTCGGTACTCCGGAGTAGTACCACTACCTCCACCGGTACTCCAGGGTACAACTGCTGTTCCTACGGGTGCGTGGGATTTGACCCGCCCTTCCTACCTGACCCTCCATGTTAGGCCCGGTGTCCCTACCCGAACTTCCGGGATAGAACCGGTTCCCCTAGCAGTACTCTGGGGTTGTACCGGAAACCTTTGTGATGCGCTGGAGTTCACCTGTTGTCCCTACGGGCACGCGGTGTTAGACCCGGCCTCCCTTCCTGAACTTCCAGGGTAGGTCTGGTATCTCTACCTGATGCTCCGGGGTAGGCCTGGCGCCCATTCCCGACGCTCCGGGGTAGTACCAGTACTTCCACCCGGTACTCTGGGGTATTACCCGTGAACCTCGTCGGTACTCCGGAGTAGTACCACTACCTCCACCGGTACTCCAGGGTACAACTGCTGTTCCTACGGGTGCGTGCGATTTGACCCGCCCTTCCTACCTGACCCTCCGTGTTAGGCCCGGTGTCCCTACCCGAACTTCCGGGATAGAACCGGTTCCCCTAGCAGTACTCTGGGGTTGTACAGAAACCTTTGTGATGTGCCGGAGTTCACCTGTTGTCCCTACGGGCACGCGGTGTTAGACCCGGCCTCCCTTCCTGACCCTCCAGGGTAGGCCTGGTATCTCTTCCTGAATGCTCCGGGGTAGGCCTGGCGCCCCTTCCCGATGCTCCGGGGTAGTACTGGTACCCCCACTCGAAACTTTGGGGTAGGAACCGTAACCCTCATCCGAACTCTGGGGTAGTTCCAGTACCAACAGGCGGTACGCTGTGGTACAACTGCTGTTCCTACAGGTGCGTGGGACTTGACCCACCCTTCCACCTGATCCTCCGTGTTAGGCCCGGTGTCCCTACCCGAACTTCCGGGATAGAACCGGTTCCCCTAGCAGTACTCTGGGGTTGTACCGGAAACCTTTGTGATGCGTCGGAGTTCACCTGTTGTCCCTACGGGCACGGGGTGTGAGACCCGGCCTCCCTACCTGACCCACCAGGGTAGGCCTGGTATCTCTACCTGATGCTCCGGGGTAGGCCTGGCACCCCTTCCCGACGCTACGGGGTAGTACCAGTACTTCCACCCGGTACTCTGGGGTATTACCCGTGAACCTCGACGGTACTCCGGAGTAGTACCACTACCTCCACCGGTACTCCAGGGTACAACTGCTGTTCCTACGGGTGCGTGGGATTTGACCCGCCCTTCCTACCTGACCCTCCGTGTTAGGCCCGGTGTCCCTACCCGAAGTTCCGGGATAGAACCGGTTCCCCTAGCAGTACTCTGGGGTTGTACCGGAAACCTTTGTGATGCGCCGGAGTTCACCTGTTGTCCCTACGGGCACGCGGTGTTAGACCCGGCCTCCCTTCCTGACCTTCCAGGGTAGGTCTGGTATCTCTACCTGATGCTCCGGGGTAGGCCTGGCGCCCCTTCCCGACGCTCCGGGGTAGTACCAGTACTTCCACCTGGTACTCTGGGGTATTACCCGTGACCCTCGTCGGTACTCCGGAGTAGTACCACTACCTCCACCGGTACTCCAGGGTACAACTGCTGTTCCTACGGGTGCGTGGGATTTGACACGCCCTTCCTACCTGACCCTCCATGATACTCCCGGTGTCCCTACCCGAAGTTCCGGGATAGAACCGGTTCCCCTAGCAGTACTCTGGGGTTGTACCGGAAACCTTTGTGATTCACCGGAGTTCACCTGTTGTCCCTATGGGCACGTGGTGTTAGACCCGGCCTCGCTTCCTGACCCTCCAGGGTAGGCCTGGTATCTCTTCCTGAATGCTCCGGGGTAGGCCTGGCGCCCCTTCCCGACGCTCCGGGGTAGTACTGGTACCCCCACTCGAAACTTTGGGGTAGGAACCGTAACCCTCATCCGAACTCTGGGGTAGTACCAGTACCTCCAGGCGGTACGCCGTGGTACAACTGCTGTTCCTACAGGTGCGTGGGATTTGACCCACCCTTCCACCTGACCCTCCGTGTTAGGCCCGGTGTCCCTACCCGAAGTTCCGGGATAGAACCGGTTCCCCTAGCAGTACTCTGGGGTTGTACCGGAAACCTTTGTGATGCGCCGGAGTTCACCTGTTGTCCCTACGGGCACGCGGTGTTAGACCCGGCCTCCCTTCCTGACCTTCCAGGGTAGGTCTGCTATCCCTACCTGATGCTTCAGGGTAGGCCTGGCGCCTCTTCCCGATGCTCCGGGGTAGTACTGGTACCGCCACTCGGAACTTTGGGGTAGGAACCGTAACCCTCATCCGAACGCTGGGGTAGTACCAGTACCTCCAGGCGGTATGCCGTGGTACAACTGCTGTTCCTACAGGTGCGTGGGATTTGACCAACCCTTCCACCTGACCATCCATGATAGGCCCGGTGTCCCTACCCAACATTCCGGGATAGAACCGGTTCCCCTAGCAGTACTCTGGGGTTGTACCGGAAACCTTTGTGATGCGTCGGAGTTCACCTGTTGTCCCTACGGGCACGGGGTGTGAGACCCGGCCTCCCTACCTGACCCACCAGGGTAGGCCTGGTATCTCTACCTGATGCTCCGGGGTAGGCCTGGCACCCCTTCCCGACGCTACGGGGTAGTACCAGTACTTCCACCCGGTACTCTGGGGTATTACCCGTGAACCTCGACGGTACTCCGGAGTAGTACCACTACCTCCACCGGTACTCCAGGGTACAACTGCTGTTCCTATGGGTGCGTGGGATTTGACCCGCCCTTCCTACCTGACCCTCCGTGTTAGGCCCGGTGTCCCTACCCGAAGTTCCAGGATAGAACCGGTTCCCCTAGCAGTACTCTGGGGTTGTACCGGAAACCTTTGTGATGCGCCGGAGTTCACCTGTTGTCCCTACGGGCACGCGGTGTTAGACCCGGCCTCCCTACCTGACCCTCCAGGGTAGGCCTGGTATCTCTACCTGATGCTCCGAGGTAGGCCTGGCGCCCCTTCCCGATGCTCCGGGGTAGTACTGGTAACCTCACTGGGAACTTTGGGGTAGGAACCGTAACCCTCATCCGAACTCTGGGGTAGTACCAGTACCTCCAGGCAGTACGCCGTGGTACAACTGCTGTTCCTACAGGTGCGTGGAATTTGACCCACCCTTCCATCTGACCATCCATGATAGGCCCGGTGTCCCTACCCAATATTCCGGGATAGAACCGGTTCCCCTAGCAGTACTCTGGGGTTGTACCGGAAACCTTTGTGATGCGCCGGAGTTCACCTGTTGTCCCTACGGGCACGCGGTGTTAGACCCGGCCTCCCTTCCTGACCCTCCAGGGTAGGCCTGGTATCTCTACCTGATGCTCCGAGGTAGGCCTGGCGCCCCTTCCCGATGCTCCGGGGTAGTACTGGTACCCCCACTGGGAACTTTGGGGTAGGAACCGTAACCCTCATCCGAACTCTGGCGTAGTACCAGTACCTCCAGGCGGTACGCCGTGGTACAACTGCTGTTCCTACAGGTGCGTGGGATTTGACCCGCCCTTCCTACCTGACCCTCCGTGTTAGGCCCGGTGTCCCTACCCGAACTTCCGGGATAGAACCGGTTCCCCTAGCAGTACTCTGGGGTTGTACCGGAAACCTTTGTGATGCGCCGGAGTTCACCTGTTGTCCCTACGGGCACGCGGTGTTAGACCCGGCCTCCCTTCCTGACCCTCCAGGGTAGGCCTGGTATCTCTACCTGATGCTCCGGGTTAGGCCTGGCGCCCCTTCCCGACGCTCTGGGGTAGTACCAGTACTTCCACTTGGTACTCTGGGGTATTACCCGTGACCCTCGTCGGTACTCCGGAGTAGTACCACTACCTCCACCGGTACTCCAGGGTACAACTGCTGTTCCTATGGGTGCGTGGGATTTGACCCGCCCTTCCTACCTGACCCTCCATGATACGCCCGGTGTCCCTACCCGAACTTCCAGGATAGAACCGGTTCCCCTAGCAGTACTCTGGGGTTGTACCGGAAACCTTTGTGATGCGCCGGAGTTCACCTGTTGTCCCTACGGGCACGCGGTGTTAGACCCGGCCTCCCTTCCTGACCCTCCAGGGTAGGCCTGTTACCTCTACCTGATGCTCCGGGGTAGTCCTGGTGCCCCTTCCCGACGCTCCGGGGTAGTACCAGTACCCCCACCCGGTACTTTGGGGTATTACCCATGACCCTCGTCGGTACTCCGGAGTAGTACCACTACCTCCACCGGTACTCCAGGGTACAACTGCTGTTCCTACGGGTGCGTGGGATTTGACCCGCCCTTCCTACCTGACCCTACGTGTTAGGCCCGGTGTCCCTACCCGAACTTCCGGGATAGAACCGGTTCCCCTAGCAGTACTCTGGGGTTGTACCGGAAACCTTTGTGATGCGCCGGAGTTCACCTGTTGTCCCTACGGGCACGCGGTGTTAGACCCGGCCTCCCTTCCTGACCCTCCAGGGTAGGCCTGGTATCTCTACCTGATGTTCCGGGGTAGGCCTGGTGCCCCTTCCCGATGCTCTGGGGTAGTACCAGTACTTCCACCTGGTACTCTAGGCTATGACCCGTGACGCTCATCGGTACTCCGGAGTAGTACCAGTACCTCCACCGGTACTCCAGGGTACAACTGCTGTTCCTACGGGTGCGTGGGATTTGACCCGCCCTTCCTACCTGACCCTCCGTGTTAGGCCCGGTGTCCCTACCCGAACTTCCGGGATAGAACCGGTTCCCCTAGCAGTACTCTGGGGTTGTACCGGAAACCTTTGTGATGCGCTGGAGTTCACCTGTTGTCCCTACGGGCACGCGGTGTGAGACCCGGCCTCCCTTCCTGACCTTCCAGGGTAGGTCTGGTATCTCTACCTGATGCTCCGGGGTAGGCCTGGCGCCCCTTCCCGACGCTCCGGGGTAGTACCAGTACCCCCACCCGGTACTCTGGGGTATTACCCGTGAACCTCGACGGTACTCCGGAGTAGTACCACTACCTCCACCGGTACTCCAGGGTGCAACTGCTGTTCCTACGGGTGCGTGGGATTTGACCCGCCCTTCCTACCTGACCCTCCATGTTAGGCCCGGTGTCCCTACCCGAACTTCCGGGATAGAACCGGTTCCCCTAGCAGTACTCTGGGGTTGTACCGGAAACCTTTGTGATGCGCCGGAGTTCACCTGTTGTCCCTACGGGCACGCGGTGTTAGACCCGGCCTCCCTTCCTGACCTTCCAGGGTAGGTCTGGTATCTCTACCTGATGCTCCGGGGTAGGCCTGGTGCCCCTTCCCGATGCTCCGGGGTAGTACCAGTACTTCCACCTGGTACTCTGGGGTATTACCCGTGACCCTCGTCGGTACTCCGGAGTAGTACCACTACCTCCACCGGTACTCCAGGGTACAACTGCTGTTCCTACGGGTGCGTGGGATTTGACACGCCCTTCCTACCTGACCCTCCATGATACGCCCGGTGTCCCTACCCGAAGTTCCGGGATAGAACCGGTTCCCCTAGCAGTACTCTGGGGTTGTACCGGAAACCTTTGTGATGCGCCGGAGTTCACCTGTTGTCCCTACGGGCACGCGGTGTTAGACCCGGCCTCCCTTCCTGACCTTCCAGGGTAGGTCTGCTATCCCTACCTGATGCTTCAGGGTAGGCCTGGCGCCTCTTCCCGATGCTCCGGGGTAGTACTGGTACCGCCACTCGGAACTTTGGGGTAGGAACCGTAACCCTCATCCGAACGCTGGGGTAGTACCAGTACCTCCAGGCGGTATGCCGTGGTACAACTGCTGTTCCTACAGGTGCGTGGGATTTGACCAACCCTTCCACCTGACCATCCATGATAGGCCCGGTGTCCCTACCCAACATTCCGGGATAGAACCGGTTCCCCTAGCAGTACTCTGGGGTTGTACCGGAATCCTTTGTGATGCGTCGGAGTTCACCTGTTGTCCCTACGGGCACGGGGTGTGAGACCCGGCCTCCCTACCTGACCCACCAGGGTAGGTCTGGTATCTCTACCTGATGCTCCGGGGTAGGCCTGGCACCCCTTCCCCACGCTACGGGGTAGTACCAGTACTTCCACCCGGTACTCTGGGGTATTACCCGTGAACCTCGACGGTACTCCGGAGTAGTACCACTACCTCCACCGGTACTCCAGGGTACAACTGCTGTTCCTACGGGTGCGTGGGATTTGACACGCCCTTCCTACCTGACCCTCCGTGTTAGGCCCGGTGTCCCTACCCGAACTTCCGGGATAGAACCGGTTCCCCTAGCAGTACTCTGGGGTTGTACCGGAAACCTTTGTGATGCGCCGGAGTTCACCTGTTGTCCCTACGGGCACGCGGTGTTAGACCCGGCCTCCCTTCCTGACCCTCCAGGGTAGGCCTGGTATCTCTACCTGATGCTCCGAAATAGGCCTGGCGCCCCTTCCCGATGCTCCGGGGTAGTACTGGTAACCTCACTGGGAACTTTGGGGTAGGAACCGTAACCCTCATCCGAACTCTGGGGTAGTACCAGTACCTCCAGGCAGTACGCCGTGGTACAACTGCTGTTCCTACAGGTGCGTGGAATTTGACCCACCCTTCCATCTGACCATCCATGATAGGCCCGGTGTCCCTACCCAACATTCACGGATAGAACCGGTTCCCCTAGCAGTACTCTGGGGTTGTACCGGAAACCTTTGTGATGCGCCGGAGTTCACCTGTTGTCCCTACGGGCACGCGGTGTTAGACCCGGCCTCCCTTCCTGACCCTCCAGGGTAGGCCTGGTATCTCTACCTGATGCTCCGAGGTAGGCCTGGCGCCCCTTCCCGATGCTCCGGGGTAGTACTGGTACCCCCACTGGGAACTTTGGGGTAGGAACCGTAACCCTCATCCGAACTCTGGGGTAGTACCAGTACCTCCAGGCGGTACGCCGTGGTACAACTGCTGTTCCTACAGGTGCGTGGGATTTGACCCGCCCTTCCTACCTGACCCTCCGTGTTAGGCCCGGTGTCCCTACCCGAACTTCCGGGATAGAACCGGTTCCCCTAGCAGTACTCTGGGGTTGTACCGGAAACCTTTGTGATGCGCCGGAGTTCACCTGTTGTCCCTACGGGCACGCGGTGTTAGACCCGGCCTCCCTTCCTGACCCTCCAGGGTAGGCCTGTTACCTCTACCTGATGCTCCGGGGTAGTCCTGGTGCCCCTTCCCGACGCTCCGGGGTAGTACCAGTACCCCCACCCGGTACTTTGGGGTATTACCCGTGACCCTCGTCGGTACTCCGGAGTAGTATCACTACCTCCACCGGTACTCCAGGGTACAACTGCTGTTCCTACGGGTGCGTGGGATTTGACCCGCCCTTCCTACCTGACCCTACGTGTTAGGCCCGGTGTCCCTACCCGAACTTCCGGGATAGAACCGGTTCCCCTAGCAGTACTCTGGGGTTGTACCGGAAACCTTTGTGATGCGCCGGAATACACCTGTTGTCCCTACGGGCACGCGGTGTTAGACCCGGCCTCCCTTCCTGACCCTCCAGGGTAGGCCTGGTATCTCTACCTGATGCTCCGGGGTAGGCCTGGTGCCCCTTCCCGATGCTCTGGGGTAGTACCAGTACTTCCACCTGGTACTCTAGGCTATGACCCGTGGCGCTCATCGGTACTCCGGAGTAGTACCAGTACCTCCACCGGTACTCCAGGGTACAACTGCTGTTCCTACGGGTGCGTGGGATTTGACCCGCCCTTCCTACCTGACCCTCCGTGTTAGGCCCGGTGTCCCTACCCGAACTTCCGGGATAGAACCGGTTCCCCTAGCAGTACTCTGGGGTTGTACCGGAAACCTTTGTGATGCGCTGGAGTTCACCTGTTGTCCCTACGGGCACGCGGTGTGAGACCCGGCCTCCCTTCCTGACCTTCCAGGGTAGGTCTGGTATCTCTACCTGATGCTCCGGGGTAGGCCTGGCGCCCCTTCCCGATGCTCCGGGGTAGTACTGGTACCGCCACTCGAAACTTTGGGGTAGGAACCGTAACCCTCATCCGAAATCTGGGGTAGTACCAGTACCTCCAGGCGGTACGCTGTGGTACAACTGCTGTTCCTACAGGTGCGTGGGATTTGACCCACCCTTCCACCTGACCCTCCGTGTTAGGCCCGGTGTCCCTACCCGAACTTCCGGGATAGAACCGGTTCCCCTAGCAGTACTCTGGGGTTTTACCGGAAACCTTTGTGATGCGCCGGAGTTCACCTGTTGTCCCTACGGGCACGCGGTGTTAGACCCGGCCTCCCTTCCTGACCTTCCAGGGTAGGTCTGGTATCTCTAGCTGATGCTCCGGGGTAGGCCTGGCGCCCCTTCCCGACGCTCCGGGGTAGTACCAGTACTTCCACCTGGTACTCTGGGGTATTACCCGTGAACCTCGTCGGTACTCCGGAGTAGTACCACTACCTCCACCGGTACTCCAGGGTACAACTGCTGTTCCTATGGGTGCGTGGGATTTGACCCGCCCTTCCTACCTGACCCTCCGTGTTAGGCCCGGTGTCCCTACCCAAACTTCCGGGATAGAACCGGTTCCCCTAGCAGTACTCTGGGGTTGTACCGGAAACCTTTGTGATGCGCTGGAGTTCACCTGTTGTCCCTACGGGCACGCGGTGTGAGACCCGGCCTCCCTTCCTGACCTTCCAGGGTAGGTCTGGTATCTCTACCTGATGCTCCGGGGTAGGCCTGGCGCCCCTTCCCGACGCTCCGGGGTAGTACCAGTACTTCCACCTGGTACTCTGGGGTATTACCCGTGAACCTCGTCGGTACTCCGGAGTAGTGCCACTACCTCCACCGGTACTCCAGGGTACAACTGCTGTTCCTATGGGTGCGTGGGATTTGACCCGCCCTTCCTACCTGACCCTCCGTGTTAGGCCCGGTGTCCCTACCCGAACTTCCGGGATAGAACCAGTTCCCCTAGCAGTACTCTGGGGTTGTACCGGAAACCTTTGTGATGCGCCGGAGTTCACCTGTTGTCCCTACGGGCACGCGGTGTTAGACCCGGCCTCCCTTCCTGACCTTCCAGGGTAGGCCTGGTATTCCTACCTGATGCTCCGGGATAGGCCTGGCACCCCTTCCCGACGCTATGGGGTAGTACTAGTACCGCCACCCGGTACTCTGGGTTATTACCCGTAACCCTCATCGGAACTCTGGCGTAGTACCACTACCTCCACCGGTACTCCAGGGTACAACTGCTGTTCCTACGGGTGCGTGGGATTTGACCCGCCCTTCCTACCTGACCCTCCATGATACGCCCGGTGTCCCTACCCGAAGTTCCAGGATAGAACCGGTTCCCCTAGCAGTACTCTGGGGTTGTACCGGAAACCTTTGTGATGCGCCGGAGTTCACCTGTTGTCCCTACGGGCACAGGGTGTGAGACCCGGCCTCCCTACCTGACCCACCAGGGTAGGCCTGGTATCTCTACCTGATGCTCCGGGGTAGGCCTGGCACCCCTTCCCGACGCTACGGGGTAGTACCAGTACTTCCACCCGGTACTCTGGGGTATTACCCGTGAACCTCGACGGTACTCCGGAGTAGTACCACTACCTCCACCGGTACTCCAGGGTACAACTGCTGTTCCTACGGGTGCATGGGATTTGACCCGCCCTTCCTACCTGACCCTCCGTGTTAGGCCCGGTGTCCCTACCCGAACTTCCGGGATAGAACCGGTTCCCCTAGCAGTACTCTGGGGTTGTACCGGAAACCTTTGTGATGCGCCGGAGTTCACCTGTTGTCCCTACGGGCACGCGGTGTTAGACCCGGCCTCCCTTCCTGACCCTCCAGGGTAGGCCTGGTATCTCTACCTGATGCTCCGAGGTAGGCCTGGCGCCCATTCCCGATGCTCCGGGGTAGTACTGGTACCCCCACTGGGAACTTTGGGCTAGGAACCGTAACCCTCATCCGAACTCTGGGGTAGTACCAGTACCTCCAGGCGGTACGCCGTGGTACAACTGCTGTTCCTACAGGTGCGTGGAATTTGACCCGCCCTTCCTACCTGACCCTCCGTGTTAGGCCCGGTGTCCCTACCCGAACTTCCGGGATAGAACCGGTTCCCCTAGCAGTACTCTGGGGTTGTACCGGAAACCTTTGTGATGCGCCGGAGTTCACCTGTTGTCCCTACGGGCACGCGGTGTTAGACCCGGCCTCCCTTCCTGACCCTCCTGGGTAGGCCTGGTATCTCTACCTGATGCTCTGGGGTAGGCCTGGCGCCCCTTCCCGACGCTCCGGGGTAGTACCAGTACCCCCACCCGGTACTCTGGGGTATTACCCGTGACCCTCGTCGGTACTCCGGAGTAGTACCACTACCTCCACCGGTACTCCGGGGTACAACTGCTGTTCCTACGGGTGCGTGGGATTTGACCCGCCCTTCCTACCTGACCCTCCGTGTTAGGCCCGGTGTCCCTACCCGAACTTCCAGGATAGAACCGGTTCCCCTAGCAGTACTCTGGGGTTGTACCGGAAACCTTTGTGATGCGCCGGAGTTCACCTGTTGTCCCTACGGGCATGCGGTGTTAGACCCGGCCTCCCTTCCTGACCTTCCAGGGTAGGCCTGTTACCTCTACCTGATGCTCCGGGGTAGTCCTGGTGCCCCTTCCCGACGCTCCGGGGTAGTACCAGTACCCCCACCCGGTACTCTGGGGTATTACCCGTGACCCTCGTCGGTACTCCGGAGTAGTACCACTACCTCCACCGGTACTCCAGGGTACAACTGCTGTTCCTACGGGTGCGTGGGATTTGACCCGCCCTTCCTACCTGACCCTCCGTGTTAGGCCCGGTGTCCCTACCCGAAGTTCCGGGATAGAACCGGTTCCCCTAGCAGTACTCTGGGGTTGTACCGGAAACCTTTGTGATGCGCCGGAGTTCACCTGTTGTCCCTACGGGCACGCGGTGTTAGACCCGGCCTCCCTTCCTGACCTTCCAGGGTAGGTCTGGTATCTCTACCTGATGCTCCGGGGTAGGCCTGGTGCCCCTTCCCGATGCTCCGGGGTAGTACCAGTACCCCCACCCGGTACTCTGGGGTATTACCCGTGACCCTCGTCGGTACTCCGGAGTAGTACCACTACCTCCACCGGTACTCCAGGGTACAACTGCTGTTCCTACGGGTGCGTGGGATTTGACCCGCCCTTCCTACCTGACCCTCCGTGTTAGGCCCGGTGTCCCTACCCGAACTTCCGGGATAGAACCGGTTCCCCTAGCAGTACTCTGGGGTTGTACCGGAAACCTTTGTGATGCGCCGGAGTTCACCTGTTGTCCCTACGGGCACGCGGTGTTAGACCCGGCCTCCCTTCCTGACCTTCCAGGGTAGGTCTGGTATCTCTACCTGATGCTCCGGGGTAGGCCTGGCGCCCCTTCCCGATGCTCCGGGGTAGTACCAGTACTTCCACCCGGTACTCTGGGGTATTACCCGTGACCCTCGTCGGTACTCCGGAGTAGTACCACTACCTCCACCGGTACTCCAGGGTGCAACTGCTGTTCCTACGGGTGCGTGCGATTTGACCCGCCCTTCCTACCTGACCCTCCATGATACTCCCGGTGTCCCTACCCGAACTTCCGGGATAGAACCGGTTCCCCTAGCAGTACTCTGGGGTTGTACCGGAAACCTTTGTGATGCGCCGGAGTTCACCTGTTGTCCCTACGGGCACGCGGTGTTAGACCCGGCCTCCCTTCCTGACCTTCCAGGGTAGGCCTGGTATTCCTACCTGATGCTCCGGGATAGGCCTGGCACCCCTTCCCGACGCTATGGGGTAGTACTAGTACCGCCACCCGGTACTCTGGGTTATTACCCGTAACCCTCGTCGGAACTCTGGCGTAGTACCACTACCTCCACCGGTACTCCAGGGTACAACTGCTGTTCCTACGGGTGCGTGGGATTTGACCCGCCCTTCCTACCTGACCCTCCATGATACGCCCGGTGTCCCTACCCGAACTTCCGGGATAGAACCGGTTCCCCTAGCAGTACTCTGGGGTTGTACCGGAAACCTTTGTGATGCGCCGGAGTTCACCTGTTGTCCCTACGGGCACGCGGTGTGAGACCCGGCCTCCCTTCCTGACCCTCCAGGGTAGGCCTGGTATCTCTTCCTGAATGCTCCGGGGTAGGCCTGGCGCCCCTTCCCGACGCTCCGGGGTAGTACCAGTACTTCCACCTGGTACTCTGGGGTATTACCCGTGAACCTCGACGGTACTCCGGAGTAGTACCACTACCTCCACCGGTACTCCAGGGTACAACTGCTGTTCCTACGGGTGCGTGGGATTTGACCCGCCCTTCCTACCTGACCTTCCGTGTTAGGCCCGGTGTCCCTACCCGAAGTTCCAGGATAGAACCGGTTCCCCTAGCAGTACTCTGGGGTTGTACCGGAAACCTTTGTGATGCGCCGGAGTTCACCTGTTGTCCCTACGGGCACGCGGTGTGAGACCCGGCCTCCCTTCCTGACCTTCCAGGGTAGGTCTGGTATCTCTACCTGATGCTCCGGGGTAGGCCTGGTGCCCCTTCCCGATGCTCCGGGGTAGTACCAGTGCTTCCACCTGGTACTCTGGGGTGTTACCCGTGACCCTCGTCGGTACTCCGGAGTAGTACCACTACCTCCACCGGTACTCCAGGGTGCAACTGCTGTTCCTACGGGTGCGTGGGATTTGACCCGCCCTTCCTACCTGACCCTCCATGATACTCCCGGTGTCCCTACCCGAACTTCCGGGATAGAACCGGTTCCCCTAGCAGTACTCTGGGGTTGTACCGGAAACCTTTGTGATGCGCCGGAGTTCACCTGTTGTCCCTACGGGCACGCGGTGTTAGACCCGGCCTCCCTTCCTGACCTTCCAGGGTAGGTCTGCTATCCCTACCTGATGCTTCAGGGTAGGCCTGGCGCCTCTTCCCGATGCTCCGGGGTAGTACTGGTACCGCCACTCGGAACTTTGGGGTAGGAACCGTAACCCTCATCCGAACGCTGGGGTAGTACCAGTACCTCCAGGCGGTACGCCGTGGTACAACTGCTGTTCCTACAGGTGCGTGGGATTTGACCAACCCTTCCACCTGACCATCCATGATAGGCCCGGTGTCCCTACCCAACATTCCGGGATAGAACCGGTTCCCCTAGCAGTACTCTGGGGTTGTACCGGAATCCTTTGTGATGCGTCGGAGTTCACCTGTTGTCCCTACGGGCACGGGGTGTGAGACCCGGCCTCCCTACCTGACCCACCAGGGTAGGCCTGGTATCTCTACCTGATGCTCCGGGGTAGGCCTGGCACCCCTTCCCGACGCTATGGGGTAGTACCAGTACTTCCACCCGGTACTCTGGGGTATTACCCGTGAACCTCAACGGTACTCCGGAGTAGTACCACTACCTCCACCGGTACTCCAGGGTACAACTGCTGTTCCTACGGGTGCGTGGGATTTGACCCGCCCTTCCTACCTGACCCTCCGTGTTAGGCCCGGTGTCCCTACCCGAACTTCCGGGATAGAACCGGTTCCCCTAGCAGTACTCTGGGGTTGTACCGGAAACCTTTGTGATGCGCCGGAGTTCACCTGTTGTCCCTACGGGCACGCGGTGTTAGACCCGGCCTCCCTTCCTGACCCTCCAGGGTAGGCCTGGTATCTCTACCTGATGCTCCGAGGTAGGCCTGGCGCCCATTCCCGATGCTCCGGGGTAGTACTGGTACCCCCACTGGGAACTTTGGGCTAGGAACCGTAACCCTCATCCGAACTCTGGGGTAGTACCAGTACCTCCAGGCGGTACGCCGTGGTACAACTGCTGTTCCTACAGGTGCGTGGAATTTGACCCGCCCTTCCTACCTGACCCTCCGTGTTAGGCCCGGTGTCCCTACCCGAACTTCCGGGATAGAACCGGTTCCCCTAGCAGTACTCTGGGGTTGTACCGGAAACCTTTGTGATGCGCCGGAGTTCACCTGTTGTCCCTACGGGCACGCGGTGTTAGACCCGGCCTCCCTTCCTGACCCTCCTGGGTAGGCCTGGTATCTCTACCTGATGCTCTGGGGTAGGCCTGGCGCCCCTTCCCGACGCTCCGGGGTAGTACCAGTACCCCCACCCGGTACTCTGGGGTATTACCCGTGACCCTCGTCGGTACTCCGGAGTAGTACCACTACCTCCACCGGTACTCCGGGGTACAACTGCTGTTCCTACGGGTGCGTGGGATTTGACCCGCCCTTCCTACCTGACCCTCCGTGTTAGGCCCGGTGTCCCTACCCGAACTTCCAGGATAGAACCGGTTCCCCTAGCAGTACTCTGGGGTTGTACCGGAAACCTTTGTGATGCGCCGGAGTTCACCTGTTGTCCCTACGGGCATGCGGTGTTAGACCCGGCCTCCCTTCCTGACCTTCCAGGGTAGGCCTGTTACCTCTACCTGATGCTCCGGGGTAGTCCTGGTGCCCCTTCCCGACGCTCCGGGGTAGTACCAGTACCCCCACCCGGTACTCTGGGGTATTACCCGTGACCCTCGTCGGTACTCCGGAGTAGTACCACTACCTCCACTGGTACTCCAGGGTACAACTGCTGTTCCTACGGGTGCGTGGGATTTGACCCGCCCTTCCTACCTGACCCTCCGTGTTAGGCCCGGTGTCCCTACCCGAACTTCCGGGATAGAACCGGTTCCCCTAGCAGTACTCTGGGGTTGTACCGGAAACCTTTGTGATGCGCCGGAGTTCACCTGTTGTCCCTACGGGCACGCGGTGTGAGACCCGGCCTCCCTTCCTGACCTTCCAGGGTAGGTCTGGTATCTCTACCTGATGCTCCGGGGTAGGCCTGGCGCCCCTTCCCGACGCTCTGGGGTAGTACCAGTACTTCCACCTGGTACTCTGGGGTATTACCCGTGACCCTCATCGGTACTCCGGAGTAGTACCACTACCTCCACCGGTACTCCAGGGTACAACTGCTGTTCCTACGGGTGCGTGGGATTTGACACGGCCTTCCTACCTGACCCTCCGTGTTAGGCCCGGTGTCCCTACCCGAAGTTCCGGGATAGAACCGGTTCCCCTAGCAGTACTCTGGGGTTGTACCGGAAACCTTTGTGATGCGCCGGAGTTCACCTGTTGTCCCTACGGGCACGCGGTGTTAGACCCGGCCTCCCTTCCTGACCTTCCAGGGTAGGTCTGGTATCTCTACCTGATGCTCCGGGGTAGGCCTGGCGCCCCTTCCCGATGCTCCGGGGTAGTACCAGTACTTCCACCCGGTACTCTGGGGTATTACCCGTGACCCTCGTCGGTACTCCGGAGTAGTACCACTACCTCCACCGGTACTCCAGGGTGCAACTGCTGTTCCTACGGGTGCGTGCGATTTGACCCGCCCTTCCTACCTGACCCTCCATGATACTCCCGGTGTCCCTACCCGAACTTCCGGGATAGAACCGGTTCCCCTAGCAGTACTCTGGGGTTGTACCGGAAACCTTTGTGATGCGCCGGAGTTCACCTGTTGTCCCTACGGGCACGCGGTGTTAGACCCGGCCTCCCTTCCTGACCTTCCAGGGTAGGTCTGCTATCCCTACCTGATGCTTCAGGGTAGGCCTGGCGCCTCTTCCCGATGCTCCGGGGTAGTACTGGTACCGCCACTCGGAACTTTGGGGTAGGAACCGTAACCCTCATCCGAACGCTGGGGTAGTACCAGTACCTCCAGGCGGTACGCCGTGGTACAACTGCTGTTCCTACAGGTGCGTGGGATTTGACCAACCCTTCCACCTGACCATCCATGATAGGCCCGGTGTCCCTACCCAACATTCCGGGATAGAACCGGTTCCCCTAGCAGTACTCTGGGGTTGTACCGGAATCCTTTGTGATGCGTCGGAGTTCACCTGTTGTCCCTACGGGCACGGGGTGTGAGACCCGGCCTCCCTACCTGACCCACCAGGGTAGGCCTGGTATCTCTACCTGATGCTCCGGGGTAGGCCTGGCACCCCTTCCCGACGCTATGGGGTAGTACCAGTACTTCCACCCGGTACTCTGGGGTATTACCCGTGAACCTCAACGGTACTCCGGAGTAGTACCACTACCTCCACCGGTACTCCAGGGTACAACTGCTGTTCCTACGGGTGCGTGGGATTTGACCCGCCCTTCCTACCTGACCCTCCGTGTTAGGCCCGGTGTCCCTACCCGAACTTCCGGGATAGAACCGGTTCCCCTAGCAGTACTCTGGGGTTGTACCGGAAACCTTTGTGATGCGCCGGAGTTCACCTGTTGTCCCTACGGGCACGCGGTGTTAGACCCGGCCTCCCTTCCTGACCCTCCAGGGTAGGCCTGGTATCTCTACCTGATGCTTCAGGGTAGGCCTGGCGCCCATTCCCGATGCTCCGGGGTAGTACTGGTACCCCCACTGGGAACTTTGGGCTAGGAACCGTAACCCTCATCCGAACTCTGGGGTAGTACCAGTACCTCCAGGCGGTACGCCGTGGTACAACTGCTGTTCCTACAGGTGCGTGGAATTTGACCCGCCCTTCCTACCTGACCCTCCGTGTTAGGCCCGGTGTCCCTACCCGAACTTCCGGGATAGAACCGGTTCCCCTAGCAGTACTCTGGGGTTGTACCGGAAACCTTTGTGATGCGCCGGAGTTCACCTGTTGTCCCTACGGGCACGCGGTGTTAGACCCGGCCTCCCTTCCTGACCCTCCTGGGTAGGCCTGGTATCTCTACCTGATGCTCTGGGGTAGGCCTGGCGCCCCTTCCCGACGCTCCGGGGTAGTACCAGTACCCCCACCCGGTACTCTGGGGTATTACCCGTGACCCTCGTCGGTACTCCGGAGTAGTACCACTACCTCCACCGGTACTCCGGGGTACAACTGCTGTTCCTACGGGTGCGTGGGATTTGACCCGCCCTTCCTACCTGACCCTCCGTGTTAGGCCCGGTGTCCCTACCCGAACTTCCAGGATAGAACCGGTTCCCCTAGCAGTACTCTGGGGTTGTACCGGAAACCTTTGTGATGCGCCGGAGTTCACCTGTTGTCCCTACGGGCATGCGGTGTTAGACCCGGCCTCCCTTCCTGACCTTCCAGGGTAGGCCTGTTACCTCTACCTGATGCTCCGGGGTAGTCCTGGTGCCCCTTCCCGACGCTCCGGGGTAGTACCAGTACCCCCACCCGGTACTCTGGGGTATTACCCGTGACCCTCGTCGGTACTCCGGAGTAGTACCACTACCTCCACTGGTACTCCAGGGTACAACTGCTGTTCCTACGGGTGCGTGGGATTTGACCCGCCCTTCCTACCTGACCCTCCGTGTTAGGCCCGGTGTCCCTACCCGAACTTCCGGGATAGAACCGGTTCCCCTAGCAGTACTCTGGGGTTGTACCGGAAACCTTTGTGATGCGCCGGAGTTCACCTGTTGTCCCTACGGGCACGCGGTGTGAGACCCGGCCTCCCTTCCTGACCTTCCAGGGTAGGTCTGGTATCTCTACCTGATGCTCCGGGGTAGGCCTGGCGCCCCTTCCCGACGCTCTGGGGTAGTACCAGTACTTCCACCTGGTACTCTGGGGTATTACCCGTGACCCTCATCGGTACTCCGGAGTAGTACCACTACCTCCACCGGTACTCCAGGGTACAACTGCTGTTCCTACGGGTGCGTGGGATTTGACACGGCCTTCCTACCTGACCCTCCGTGTTAGGCCCGGTGTCCCTACCCGAAGTTCCGGGATAGAACCGGTTCCCCTAGCAGTACTCTGGGGTTGTACCGGAAACCTTTGTGATGCGCCGGAGTTCACCTGTTGTCCCTACGGGCACGCGGTGTTAGACCCGGCCTCCCTTCCTGACCTTCCAGGGTAGGTCTGGTATCTCTACCTGATGCTCCGGGGTAGGCCTGGCGCCCCTTCCCGATGCTCCGGGGTAGTACCAGTACTTCCACCCGGTACTCTGGGGTATTACCCGTGACCCTCGTCGGTACTCCGGAGTAGTACCACTACCTCCACCGGTACTCCAGGGTGCAACTGCTGTTCCTACGGGTGCGTGCGATTTGACCCGCCCTTCCTACCTGACCCTCCATGATACTCCCGGTGTCCCTACCCGAACTTCCGGGATAGAACCGGTTCCCCTAGCAGTACTCTGGGGTTGTACCGGAAACCTTTGTGATGCGCCGGAGTTCACCTGTTGTCCCTACGGGCACGCGGTGTTAGACCCGGCCTCCCTTCCTGACCTTCCAGGGTAGGCCTGGTATTCCTACCTGATGCTCCGGGATAGGCCTGGCACCCCTTCCCGACGCTATGGGGTAGTACTAGTACCGCCACCCGGTACTCTGGGTTATTACCCGTAACCCTCGTCGGAACTCTGGCGTAGTACCACTACCTCCACCGGTACTCCAGGGTACAACTGCTGTTCCTACGGGTGCGTGGGATTTGACCCGCCCTTCCTACCTGACCCTCCATGATACGCCCGGTGTCCCTACCCGAACTTCCGGGATAGAACCGGTTCCCCTAGCAGTACTCTGGGGTTGTACCGGAAACCTTTGTGATGCGCCGGAGTTCACCTGTTGTCCCTACGGGCACGCGGTGTGAGACCCGGCCTCCCTTCCTGACCCTCCAGGGTAGGCCTGGTATCTCTTCCTGAATGCTCCGGGGTAGGCCTGGCGCCCCTTCCCGACGCTCCGGGGTAGTACCAGTACTTCCACCTGGTACTCTGGGGTATTACCCGTGAACCTCGACGGTACTCCGGAGTAGTACCACTACCTCCACCGGTACTCCAGGGTACAACTGCTGTTCCTACGGGTGCGTGGGATTTGACCCGCCCTTCCTACCTGACCTTCCGTGTTAGGCCCGGTGTCCCTACCCGAAGTTCCAGGATAGAACCGGTTCCCCTAGCAGTACTCTGGGGTTGTACCGGAAACCTTTGTGATGCGCCGGAGTTCACCTGTTGTCCCTACAGGCACGCGGTGTGAGACCCGGCCTCCCTTCCTGACCTTCCAGGGTAGGTCTGGTATCTCTACCTGATGCTCCGGGGTAGGCCTGGTGCCCCTTCCCGATGCTCCGGGGTAGTACCAGTGCTTCCACCTGGTACTCTGGGGTGTTACCCGTGACCCTCGTCGGTACTCCGGAGTAGTACCACTACCTCCACCGGTACTCCAGGGTGCAACTGCTGTTCCTACGGGTGCGTGGGATTTGACCCGCCCTTCCTACCTGACCCTCCATGATACTCCCGGTGTCCCTACCCGAACTTCCGGGATAGAACCGGTTCCCCTAGCAGTACTCTGGGGTTGTACCGGAAACCTTTGTGATGCGCCGGAGTTCACCTGTTGTCCCTACGGGCATGCGGTGTTAGACCCGGCCTCCCTTCCTGACCTTCCAGGGTAGGTCTGGTATCTCTACCTGATGCTCCGGGGTAGGCCTGGTGCCCCTTCCCGATGCTCCGGGGTAGTACCAGTACCCCCACCTGGTACTCTGGGGTATTACCCGTGAACCTCGTCGGTACTCCGGAGTAGTACCACTACCTCCACCGGTACTCCAGGGTACAACTGCTGTTCCTACGGGTGCGTGGGATTTGACCCGCCCTTCCTACCTGACCCTCCGTGTTAGGCCCGGTGTCCCTACCCGAACTTCCGGGATAGAACCGGTTCCCCTAGCAGTACTCTGGGGTTGTACCGGAAACCTTTGTGATGCGCCGGAGTTCACCTGTTGTCCCTACGGGCACGCGGTGTTAGACCCGGCCTCCCTTCCTGACCCTCCAGGGTAGGCCTGGTATCTCTTCCTGAATGCTCCGGGGTAGGCCTGGCGCCCCTTCCCGATGCTCCGGGGTAGTACCAGTACTTCCACCTGGTACTCTGGGGTATTACCCGTGAACCTCGTCGGTACTCCGGAGTAGTACCACTACCTCCACCGGTACTCCAGGGTACAACTGCTGTTCCTACGGGTGCGTGGGATTTGACCCGCCCTTCCTACCTGACCCTCCATGATACGCCCGGTGTCCCTACCCGAACTTCCGGGATAGAACCGGTTCCCCTAGCAGTACTCTGGGGTTGTACCGGAAACCTTTGTGATGCGCCGGAGTTCACCTGTTGTCCCTACGGGCACGCGGTGTGAGACCCGGCCTCCCTTCCTGACCTTCCAGGGTAGGTCTGGTATCTCTACCTGATGCTCCGGGGTAGGCCTGGCGCCCCTTCCCGACGCTCCGGGGTAGTACCAGTACTTCCACCCGGTACTCTGGGGTATTACCCGTGAACCTCGTCGGTACTCCGGAGTAGTACCACTACCTCCACCGGTACTCCAGGGTACAACTGCTGTTCCTACGGGTGCGTGGGATTTGACCCGCCCTTCCTACCTGACCCTCCGTGTTAGGCCCGGTGTCCCTACCCGAAGTTCCAGGATAGAACCGGTTCCCCTAGCAGTACTCTGGGGTTGTACCGGAAACCTTTGTGATGCGTCGGAGTTCACCTGTTGTCCCTACGGGCACGCGGTGTTAGACCCGGCCTCCCTTCCTGACCTTCCAGGGTAGGTCTGCTATCCCTACCTGATGCTTCAGGGTAGGCCTGGCGCCTCTTCCCGATGCTCCGGGGTAGTACTGGTACCGCCACTCGGAACTTTGGGGTAGGAACCGTAACCCTCATCCGAACGCTGGGGTAGTACCAGTACCTCCAGGCGGTACGCCGTGGTACAACTGCTGTTCCTACAGGTGCGTGGGATTTGACCAACCCTTCCACCTGACCATCCATGATAGGCCCGGTGTCCCTACCCAACATTCCGGGATAGAACCGGTTCCCCTAGCAGTACTCTGGGGTTGTACCGGAAACCTTTGTGATGCGCCGGAGTTCACCTGTTGTCCCTACGGGCACGCGGTGTTAGACCCGGCCTCCCTTCCTGACCTTCCAGGGTAGGTCTGGTATCTCTACCTGATGCTCCGGGGTAGGCCTGGTGCCCCTTCCCGATGCTCCGGGGTAGTACCAGTACCCCCACCCGGTACTCTGGGGTATTACCCGTGACCCTCGTCGGTACTCCGGAGTAGTACCGCTACCTCCACCGGTACTCCAGGGTACAACTGCTGTTCCTACGGGTGCGTGGGATTTGACCCGCCCTTCCTACCTGACCCTCCGTGTTAGGCCCGGTGTCCCTACCCGAACTTCCGGGATAGAACCGGTTCCCCTAGCAGTACTCTGGGGTTGTACCGGAAACCTTTGTGATGCGCCGGAGTTCACCTGTTGTCCCTACGGGCACGCGGTGTTAGACCCGGCCTCCCTTCCTGACCCTCCAGGGTAGGCCTGGTATCTCTACCTGATGCTCCGAGGTAGGCCTGGCGCCCCTTCCCGATGCTCCGGGGTAGTACTGGTACCCCCACTGGGAACTTTGGGCTAGGAACCGTAACCCTCATCCGAACTCTGGGGTAGTACCAGTACCTCCAGGCGGTACGCCGTGGTACAACTGCTGTTCCTACAGGTGCGTGGAATTTGACCCGCCCTTCCTACCTGACCCTCCGTGTTAGGCCCGGTGTCCCTACCCGAACTTCCGGGATAGAACCGGTTCCCCTAGCAGTACTCTGGGGTTGTACCGGAAACCTTTGTGATGCGCCGGAGTTCACCTGTTGTCCCTACGGGCACGCGGTGTTAGACCCGGCCTCCCTTCCTGACCCTCCTGGGTAGGCCTGGTATCTCTACCTGATGCTCTGGGGTAGGCCTGGCGCCCCTTCCCGACGCTCCGGGGTAGTACCAGTACCCCCACCCGGTACTCTGGGGTATTACCCGTGACCCTCGTCGGTACTCCGGAGTAGTACCACTACCTCCACCGGTACTCCGGGGTACAACTGCTGTTCCTACGGGTGCGTGGGATTTGACCCGCCCTTCCTACCTGACCCTCCGTGTTAGGCCCGGTGTCCCTACCCGAACTTCCAGGATAGAACCGGTTCCCCTAGCAGTACTCTGGGGTTGTACCGGAAACCTTTGTGATGCGCCGGAGTTCACCTGTTGTCCCTACGGGCATGCGGTGTTAGACCCGGCCTCCCTTCCTGACCTTCCAGGGTAGGCCTGTTACCTCTACCTGATGCTCCGGGGTAGGCCTGGTGCCCCTTCCCGATGCTCCGGGGTAGTACCAGTACCCCCACCCGGTACTCTGGGGTATTACCCGTGAACCTCGTCGGTACTCCGGAGTAGTACCACTACCTCCACCGGTACTCCAGGGTACAACTGCTGTTCCTACGGGTGCGTGGGATTTGACCCGCCCTTCCTACCTGACCCTCCGTGTTAGGCCCGGTGTCCCTACCCGAAGTTCCGGGATAGAACCGGTTCCCCTAGCAGTACTCTGGGGTTGTACCGGAAACCTTTGTGATGCGCCGGAGTTCACCTGTTGTCCCTACGGGCACGCGGTGTTAGACCCGGCCTCCCTTCCTGACCCTCCAGGGTAGGCCTGTTACCTCTACCTGATGCTCCGGGGTAGTCCTGGTGCCCCTTCCCGACGCTCCGGGGTAGTACCAGTACCCCCACCCGGTACTTTGGGGTATTACCCGTGACCCTCGTCGGTACTCCGGAGTAGTACCACTACCTCCACCGGTACTCCAGGGTACAACTGCTGTTCCTACGGGTGCGTGGGATTTGACCCGCCCTTCCTACCTGACCCTCCGTGTTAGGCCCGGTGTCCCTACCCGAACTTCCGGGATAGAACCGGTTCCCCTAGCAGTACTCTGGGGTTGTACCGGAAACCTTTGTGATGCGCCGGAGTTCACCTGTTGTCCCTACGGGCACGCGGTGTTAGACCCGGCCTCCCTTCCTGACCTTCCAGGGTAGGTCTGGTATCTCTACCTGATGCTCCGGGGTAGGCCTGGTGCCCCTTCCCGATGCTCCGGGGTAGTACCAGTACTTCCACCTGGTACTCTGGGGTATTACCCGTGACCCTCGTCGGTACTCCGGAGTAGTACCACTACCTCCACCGGTACTCCAGGGTGCAACTGCTGTTCCTACGGGTGCGTGCGATTTGACCCGCCCTTCCTACCTGACCCTCCATGATACTCCCGGTGTCCCTACCCGAAGTTCCGGGATAGAACCGGTTCCCCTAGCAGTACTCTGGGGTTGTACCGGAAACCTTTGTGATGCGCCGGAGTTCACCTGTTGTCCCTACGGGCACGCGATGTTAGACCCGGCCTCCCTTCCTGACCTTCCAGGGTAGGTCTGGTATCTCTACCTGATGCTCCGGGGTAGGCCTGGTGCCCCTTCCCGATGCTCCGGGGTAGTACCAGTACCCCCACCCGGTACTCTGGGGTATTACCCGTGACCCTCGTCGGTACTCCGGAGTAGTACCACTACCTCCACCGGTACTCCAGGGTACAACTGCTGTTCCTACGGGTGCGTGGGATTTGACCCGCCCTTCCTACCTGACCCTCCATGATACGCCCGGTGTCCCTACCCGAACTTCCGGGATAGAACCGGTTCCCCTAGCAGTACTCTGGGGTTGTACCGGAAACCTTTGTGATGCGCCGGAGTTCACCTGTTGTCCCTACGGGCACGCGGTGTGAGACCCGGCCTCCCTTCCTGACCTTCCAGGGTAGGTCTGGTATCTCTACCTGATGCTCCGGGGTAGGCCTGGCGCCCCTTCCCGACGCTCCGGGGTAGTACCAGTACTTCCACCCGGTACTCTGGGGTATTACCCGTGAACCTCGTCGGTACTCCGGAGTAGTACCACTACCTCCACCGGTACTCCAGGGTACAACTGCTGTTCCTACGGGTGCGTGGGATTTGACCCGCCCTTCCTACCTGACCCTCCGTGTTAGGCCCGGTGTCCCTACCCGAAGTTCCGGGATAGAACCGGTTCCCCTAGCAGTACTCTGGGGTTGTACCGGAAACCTTTGTGATGCGCCGGAGTTCACCTGTTGTCCCTACGGGCACGCGGTGTTAGACCCGGCCTCCCTTCCTGACCCTCCAGGGTAGGCCTGGTATCTCTTCCTGAATGCTCCGGGGTAGGCCTGGCGCCCCTTCCCGACGCTCCGGGGTAGTACCAGTACTTCCACCTGGTACTCTGGGGTATTACCCGTGAACCTCGACGGTACTCCGGAGTAGTACCACTACCTCCACCGGTACTCCAGGGTACAACTGCTGTTCCTACGGGTGCGTGGGATTTGACCCGCCCTTCCTACCTGACCCTCCGTGTTAGGCCCGGTGTCCCTACCCGAAGTTCCAGGATAGAACCGGTTCCCCTAGCAGTACTCTGGGGTTGTACCGGAAACCTTTGTGATGCGCCGGAGTTCACCTGTTGTCCCTACGGGCACGCGGTGTGAGACCCGGCCTCCCTTCCTGACCTTCCAGGGTAGGTCTGGTATCTCTACCTGATGCTCCGGGGTAGGCCTGGTGCCCCTTCCCGATGCTCCGGGGTAGTACCAGTACTTCCACCTGGTACTCTGGGGTATTACCCGTGACCCTCGTCGGTACTCCGGAGTAGTACCACTACCTCCACCGGTAGTCCAGGGTGCAACTGCTGTTCCTACGGGTGCGTGCGATTTGACCCGCCCTTCCTACCTGACCCTCCATGATACTCCCGGTGTCCCTACCCGAACTTCCGGGATAGAACCGGTTCCCCTAGCAGTACTCTGGGGTTGTACCGGAAACCTTTGTGATGCGCCGGAGTTCACCTGTTGTCCCTACGGGCACGCGGTGTTAGACCCGGCCTCCCTTCCTGACCCTCCAGGGTAGGCCTGGTATCTCTACCTGAATGCTCCGGGGTAGGCCTGGCGCCCCTTCCCGACGCTCCGGGGTAGTACCAGTACCCCCACCCGGTACTCTGGGGTATTACCCGTGAACCTCGTCGGTACTCCGGAGTAGTACCACTACCTCCACCGGTACTCCAGGGTACAACTGCTGTTCCTACGGGTGCGTGGGATTTGACACGCCCTTCCTACCTGACCCTCCGTGTTAGGCCCGGTGTCCCTACCCGAAGTTCCGGGATAGAACCGGTTCCCCTAGCAGTACTCTGGGGTTGTACCGGAAACCTTTGTGATGCGCCGGAGTTCACCTGTTGTCCCTACGGGCACGCGGTGTTAGACCCGGCCTCCCTTCCTGACCTTCCAGGGTAGGTCTGGTATCTCTACCTGATGCTCCGGGGTAGGCCTGGTGCCCCTTCCCGATGCTCCGGGGTAGTACCAGTACCCCCACCCGGTACTCTGGGGTATTACCCGTGACCCTCGTCGGTACTCCGGAGTAGTACCACTACCTCCACCGGTACTCCAGGGTACAACTGCTGTTCCTACGGGTGCGTGGGATTTGACCCGCCCTTCCTACCTGACCCTCCGTGTTAGGCCCGGTGTCCCTACCCGAACTTCCGGGATAGAACCGGTTCCCCTAGCAGTACTCTGGGGTTGTACCGGAAACCTTTGTGATGCGCCGGAGTTCACCTGTTGTCCCTACGGGCACGCGGTGTTAGACCCGGCCTCCCTTCCTGACCTTCCAGGGTAGGTCTGGTATCTCTACCTGATGCTCCGGGGTAGGCCTGGTGCCCCTTCCCGATGCTCCGGGGTAGTACCAGTACTTCCACCTGGTACTCTGGGGTATTACCCGTGACCCTCGTCAGTACTCCGGAGTAGTACCACTACCTCCACCGGTACTCCAGGGTGCAACTGCTGTTCCTACGGGTGCGTGCGATTTGACCCGCCCTTCCTACCTGACCCTCCATGATACTCCCGGTGTCCCTACCCGAACTTCCGGGATAGAACCGGTTCCCCTAGCAGTACTCTGGGGTTGTACCGGAAACCTTTGTGATGCGCCGGAGTTCACCTGTTGTCCCTACGGGCACGCGGTGTTAGACCCGGCCTCCCTTCCTGACCTTCCAGGGTAGGCCTGGTATTCCTACCTGATGCTCCGGGATAGGCCTGGCACCCCTTCCCGACGCTATGGGGTAGTACTAGTACCGCCACTCGGTACTCTGGGTTATTACCCGTAACCCTCGTCGGAACTCTGGCGTAGTACCACTACCTCCACCGGTACTCCAGGGTACAACTGCTGTTCCTACGGGTGCGTGGGATTTGACCCGCCCTTCCTACCTGACCCTCCATGATACGCCCGGTGTCCCTACCCGAACTTCCGGGATAGAACCGGTTCCCCTAGCAGTACTCTGGGGTTGTACCGGAAACCTTTGTGATGCGCCGGAGTTCACCTGTTGTCCCTACGGGCACGCGGTGTGAGACCCGGCCTCCCTTCCTGACCTTCCAGGGTAGGTCTGGTATCTCTACCTGATGCTCCGGGGTAGGCCTGGTGCCCCTTCCCGATGCTCCGGGGTAGTACCAGTACTTCCACCTGGTACTCTGGGGTATTACCCGTGACCCTCGTCGGTACTCCGGAGTAGTACCACTACCTCCACCGGTAGTCCAGGGTGCAACTGCTGTTCCTACGGGTGCGTGCGATTTGACCCGCCCTTCCTACCTGACCCTCCATGATACTCCCGGTGTCCCTACCCGAACTTCCGGGATAGAACCGGTTCCCCTAGCAGTACTCTGGGGTTGTACCGGAAACCTTTGTGATGCGCCGGAGTTCACCTGTTGTCCCTACGGGCACGCGGTGTTAGACCCGGCCTCCCTTCCTGACCCTCCAGGGTAGGCCTGGTATCTCTACCTGAATGCTCCGGGGTAGGCCTGGCGCCCCTTCCCGACGCTCCGGGGTAGTACCAGTACCCCCACCCGGTACTCTGGGGTATTACCCGTGAACCTCGTCGGTACTCCGGAGTAGTACCACTACCTCCACCGGTACTCCAGGGTACAACTGCTGTTCCTACGGGTGCGTGGGATTTGACACGCCCTTCCTACCTGACCCTCCGTGTTAGGCCCGGTGTCCCTACCCGAAGTTCCGGGATAGAACCGGTTCCCCTAGCAGTACTCTGGGGTTGTACCGGAAACCTTTGTGATGCGCCGGAGTTCACCTGTTGTCCCTACGGGCACGCGGTGTTAGACCCGGCCTCCCTTCCTGACCTTCCAGGGTAGGTCTGGTATCTCTACCTGATGCTCCGGGGTAGGCCTGGTGCCCCTTCCCGATGCTCCGGGGTAGTACCAGTACCCCCACCCGGTACTCTGGGGTATTACCCGTGACCCTCGTCGGTACTCCGGAGTAGTACCACTACCTCCACCGGTACTCCAGGGTACAACTGCTGTTCCTACGGGTGCGTGGGATTTGACCCGCCCTTCCTACCTGACCCTCCGTGTTAGGCCCGGTGTCCCTACCCGAACTTCCGGGATAGAACCGGTTCCCCTAGCAGTACTCTGGGGTTGTACCGGAAACCTTTGTGATGCGCCGGAGTTCACCTGTTGTCCCTACGGGCACGCGGTGTTAGACCCGGCCTCCCTTCCTGACCTTCCAGGGTAGGTCTGGTATCTCTACCTGATGCTCCGGGGTAGGCCTGGTGCCCCTTCCCGATGCTCCGGGGTAGTACCAGTACTTCCACCTGGTACTCTGGGGTATTACCCGTGACCCTCGTCAGTACTCCGGAGTAGTACCACTACCTCCACCGGTACTCCAGGGTGCAACTGCTGTTCCTACGGGTGCGTGCGATTTGACCCGCCCTTCCTACCTGACCCTCCATGATACTCCCGGTGTCCCTACCCGAACTTCCGGGATAGAACCGGTTCCCCTAGCAGTACTCTGGGGTTGTACCGGAAACCTTTGTGATGCGCCGGAGTTCACCTGTTGTCCCTACGGGCACGCGGTGTTAGACCCGGCCTCCCTTCCTGACCTTCCAGGGTAGGCCTGGTATTCCTACCTGATGCTCCGGGATAGGCCTGGCACCCCTTCCCGACGCTATGGGGTAGTACTAGTACCGCCACTCGGTACTCTGGGTTATTACCCGTAACCCTCGTCGGAACTCTGGCGTAGTACCACTACCTCCACCGGTACTCCAGGGTACAACTGCTGTTCCTACGGGTGCGTGGGATTTGACCCGCCCTTCCTACCTGACCCTCCATGATACGCCCGGTGTCCCTACCCGAACTTCCGGGATAGAACCGGTTCCCCTAGCAGTACTCTGGGGTTGTACCGGAAACCTTTGTGATGCGCCGGAGTTCACCTGTTGTCCCTACGGGCACGCGGTGTGAGACCCGGCCTCCCTTCCTGACCTTCCAGGGTAGGCCTGGTATCTCTACCTGATGCTCCGGGGTAGGCCTGGCACCCCTTCCCGACGCTATGGGGTAGTACTAGTACCGCCACTCGGTACTCTGGGTTATTACCCGTAACCCTCGTCGGAACTCTGGCGTAGTACCACTACCTCCACCGGTACTCCAGGGTACAACTGCTGTTCCTACGGGTGCGTGGGATTTGACCCGCCCTTCCTACCTGACCCTCCATGATACGCCCGGTGTCCCTACCCGAACTTCCGGGATAGAACCGGTTCCCCTAGCAGTACTCTGGGGTTGTACCGGAAACCTTTGTGATGCGCCGGAGTTCACCTGTTGTCCCTACGGGCACGCGGTGTGAGACCCGGCCTCCCTTCCTGACCTTCCAGGGTAGGCCTGGTATCTCTACCTGATGCTCCGGGGTAGGCCTGGCGCCCCTTCCCGACGCTCCGGTGTAGTACCAGTACTTCCACCTGGTACTCTGGGGTATTACCCGTGACCCTCGTCGGTACTCCGGAGTAGTACCACTACCTCCACCGGTACTCCAGGGTGCAACTGCTGTTCCTACGGGTGCGTGCGATTTGACCCGCCCTTCCTACCTGACCCTCCATGATACTCCCGGTGTCCCTACCCGAACTTCCGGGATAGAACCGGTTCCCCTAGCAGTACTCTGGGGTTGTACCGGAAACCTTTGTGATGCGCCGGAGTTCACCTGTTGTCCCTACGGGCACGCGGTGTTAGACCCGGCCTCCCTTCCTGACCCTCCAGGGTAGGCCTGTTACCTCTACCTGATGCTCCGGGGTAGTCCTGGTGCCCCTTCCCGACGCTCCGGGGTAGTACCAGTACCCCCACCCGGTACTTTGGGGTATTACCCGTGACCCTCGTCGGTACTCCGGAGTAGTACCACTACCTCCACCGGTACTCCAGGGTACAACTGCTGTTCCTACGGGTGCGTGGGATTTGACCCGCCCTTCCTACCTGACCCTCCGTGTTAGGCCCGGTGTCCCTACCCGAAGTTCCGGGATAGAACCGGTTCCCCTAGCAGTACTCTGGGGTTGTACCGGAAACCTTTGTGATGCGCCGGAGTTCACCTGTTGTCCCTACGGGCACGCGGTGTTAGACCTGGCCTCCCTTCCTGACCTTCCAGGGTAGGTCTGGTATCTCTACCTGATGCTCCGGGGTAGGCCTGGCGCCCCTTCCCAACGCTCTGGGGTAGTACCAGTACTTCCACCTGGTACTCTGGGGTATTACCCGTGACCCTCATCGGTACTCCGGAGTAGTACCACTACCTCCACCGGTACTCCAGGGTACAACTGCTGTTCCTACGGGTGCGTGGGATTTGACACGGCCTTCCTACCTGACCCTCCATGATACGCCCGGTGTCCCTACCCGAAGTTCCGGGATAGAACCGGTTCCCCTAGCAGTACTCTGGGGTTGTACCGGAAACCTTTGTGATGCACCGGAGTTCACCTGTTGTCCCTATGGGCACGTGGTGTTAGACCCGGCCTCCCTTCCTGACCCTCCAGGGTAGGCCTGGTATCTCTACCTGAATGCTCCGGGGTAGGCCTGGCACCCCTTCCCGACGCTCCGGGGTAGTACCAGTACCCCCACCCGGTACTCTGGGGTATTACCCGTGAACCTCGTCGGTACTCCGGAGTAGTACCACTACCTCCACCGGTACTCCAGGGTACAACTGCTGTTCCTACGGGTGCGTGGGATTTGACACGCCCTTCCTACCTGACCCTCCGTGTTAGGCCCGGTGTCCCTACCCGAAGTTCCGGGATAGAACCGGTTCCCCTAGCAGTACTCTGGGGTTGTACCGGAAACCTTTGTGATGCGCCGGAGTTCACCTGTTGTCCCTACGGGCACGCGGTGTTAGACCCGGCCTCCCTTCCTGACCTTCCAGGGTAGGTCTGGTATCTCTACCTGATGCTCCGGGGTAGGCCTGGTGCCCCTTCCCGATGCTCCGGGGTAGTACCAGTACCCCCACCCGGTACTCTGGGGTATTACCCGTGACCCTCATCGGTACTCCGGAGTAGTACCACTACCTCCACCGGTACTCCAGGGTACAACTGCTGTTCCTACGGGTGCGTGGGATTTGACCCGCCCTTCCTACCTGACCCTCCGTGTTAGGCCCGGTGTCCCTACCCGAAGTTCCGGGATAGAACCGGTTCCCCTAGCAGTACTCTGGGGTTGTACCGGAAACCTTTGTGATGCGCCGGAGTTCACCTGTTGTCCCTACGGGCACGCGGTGTTAGACCCGGCCTCCCTTCCTGACCTTCCAGGGTAGGTCTGGTATCTCTACCTGATGCTCCGGGGTAGGCCTGGTGCCCCTTCCCGATGCTCCGGGGTAGTACCAGTACCCCCACCCGGTACTCTGGGGTATTACCCGTGACCCTCGTCGGTACTCCGGAGTAGTACCACTACCTCCACCGGTACTCCAGGGTGCAACTGCTGTTCCTACGGGTGCGTGCGATTTGACCCGCCCTTCCTACCTGACCCTCCATGATACTCCCGGTGTCCCTACCCGAACTTCCGGGATAGAACCGGTTCCCCTAGCAGTACTCTGGGGTTGTACCGGAAACCTTTGTGATGCGCCGGAGTTCACCTGTTGTCCCTACGGGCACGCGGTGTTAGACCCGGCCTCCCTTCCTGACCTTCCAGGGTAGGCCTGGTATTCCTACCTGATGCTCCGGGATAGGCCTGGCACCCCTTCCCGACGCTATGGGGTAGTACTAGTACCGCCACTCGGTACTCTGGGTTATTACCCGTAACCCTCGTCGGAACTCTGGCGTAGTACCACTACCTCCACCGGTACTCCAGGGTACAACTGCTGTTCCTACGGGTGCGTGGGATTTGACCCGCCCTTCCTACCTGACCCTCCATGATACGCCCGGTGTCCCTACCCGAACTTCCGGGATAGAACCGGTTCCCCTAGCAGTACTCTGGGGTTGTACCGGAAACCTTTGTGATGCGCCGGAGTTCACCTGTTGTCCCTACGGGCACGCGGTGTGAGACCCGGCCTCCCTTCCTGACCTTCCAGGGTAGGCCTGGTATCTCTACCTGATGCTCCGGGGTAGGCCTGGCACCCCTTCCCGACGCTATGGGGTAGTACTAGTACCGCCACTCGGTACTCTGGGTTATTACCCGTAACCCTCGTCGGAACTCTGGCGTAGTACCACTACCTCCACCGGTACTCCAGGGTACAACTGCTGTTCCTACGGGTGCGTGGGATTTGACCCGCCCTTCCTACCTGACCCTCCATGATACGCCCGGTGTCCCTACCCGAACTTCCGGGATAGAACCGGTTCCCCTAGCAGTACTCTGGGGTTGTACCGGAAACCTTTGTGATGCGCCGGAGTTCACCTGTTGTCCCTACGGGCACGCGGTGTGAGACCCGGCCTCCCTTCCTGACCTTCCAGGGTAGGCCTGGTATCTCTACCTGATGCTCCGGGGTAGGCCTGGCGCCCCTTCCCGACGCTCCGGTGTAGTACCAGTACTTCCACCTGGTACTCTGGGGTATTACCCGTGACCCTCGTCGGTACTCCGGAGTAGTACCACTACCTCCACCGGTACTCCAGGGTACAACTGCTGTTCCTACGGGTGCGTGGGATTTGACCCGCCCTTCCTACCTGACCCTCCGTGTTAGGCCCGGTGTCCCTACCCGAAGTTCCGGGATAGAACCGGTTCCCCTAGCAGTACTCTGGGGTTGTACCGGAAACCTTTGTGATGCGCCGGAGTTCACCTGTTGTCCCTACGGGCACGCGGTGTTAGACCCGGCCTCCCTTCCTGACCCTCCAGGGTAGGTCTGGTATCTCTACCTGATGCTCCGAGGTAGGCCTGGCGCCCCTTCCCGACGCTCCGGGGTAGTACCAGTACTTCCACCTGGTACTCTGGGGTATTACCCGTGAACCTCGTCGGTACTCCGGAGTAGTACCACTACCTCCACCGGTACTCCAGGGTACAACTGCTGTTCCTACGGGTGCGTGGGATTTGACCCGCCCTTCCTACCTGACCTTCCGTGTTAGGCCCGGTGTCCCTACCCGAAGTTCCAGGATAGAACCGGTTCCCCTAGCAGTACTCTGGGGTTGTACCGGAAACCTTTGTGATGCGCCGGAGTTCACCTGTTGTCCCTACGGGCACGCGGTGTGAGACCCGGCCTCCCTTCCTGACCTTCCAGGGTAGGTCTGGTATCTCTACCTGATGCTCCGGGGTAGGCCTGGTGCCCCTTCCCGATGCTCCGGGGTAGTACCAGTACTTCCACCTGGTACTCTGGGGTGTTACCCGTGACCCTCGTCGGTACTCCGGAGTAGTACCACTACCTCCACCGGTACTCCAGGGTGCAACTGCTGTTCCTACGGGTGCGTGGGATTTGACCCGCCCTTCCTACCTGACCCTCCATGATACTCCCGGTGTCCCTACCCGAACTTCCGGGATAGAACCGGTTCCCCTAGCAGTACTCTGGGGTTGTACCGGAAACCTTTGTGATGCGCCGGAGTTCACCTGTTGTCCCTACGGGCACGCGGTGTTAGACCCGGCCTCCCTTCCTGACCCTCCAGGGTAGGTCTGGTATCTCTACCTGATGCTCCGAGGTAGGCCTGGCGCCCCTTCCCGACGCTCCGGGGTAGTACCAGTACTTCCACCTGGTACTCTGGGGTATTACCCGTGAACCTCGTCGGTACTCCGGAGTAGTACCACTACCTCCACCGGTACTCCAGGGTACAACTGCTGTTCCTACGGGTGCGTGGGATTTGACCCGCCCTTCCTACCTGACCTTCCGTGTTAGGCCCGGTGTCCCTACCCGAAGTTCCAGGATAGAACCGGTTCCCCTAGCAGTACTCTGGGGTTGTACCGGAAACCTTTGTGATGCGCCGGAGTTCACCTGTTGTCCCTACGGGCACGCGGTGTGAGACCCGGCCTCCCTTCCTGACCTTCCAGGGTAGGTCTGGTATCTCTACCTGATGCTCCGGGGTAGGCCTGGTGCCCCTTCCCGATGCTCCGGGGTAGTACCAGTACTTCCACCTGGTACTCTGGGGTGTTACCCGTGACCCTCGTCGGTACTCCGGAGTAGTACCACTACCTCCACCGGTACTCCAGGGTGCAACTGCTGTTCCTACGGGTGCGTGGGATTTGACCCGCCCTTCCTACCTGACCCTCCATGATACTCCCGGTGTCCCTACCCGAACTTCCGGGATAGAACCGGTTCCCCTAGCAGTACTCTGGGGTTGTACCGGAAACCTTTGTGATGCGCCGGAGTTCACCTGTTGTCCCTACGGGCACGCGGTGTGAGACCCGGCCTCCCTTCCTGACCTTCCAGGGTAGGTCTGGTATCTCTACCTGATGCTCCGGGGTAGGCCTGGCGCCCCTTCCCGACGCTCCGGGGTAGTACCAGTACTTCCACCTGGTACTCTGGGGTATTACCCGTGAACCTCGACGGTACTCCGGAGTAGTACCACTACCTCCACCGGTACTCCAGGGTACAACTGCTGTTCCTACGGGTGCGTGGGATTTGACCCGCCCTTCCTACCTGACCCTCCGTGTTAGGCCCGGTGTCCCTACCCGAAGTTCCGGGATAGAACCGGTTCCCCTAGCAGTACTCTGGGGTTGTACCGGAAACCTTTGTGATGCGCCGGAGTTCACCTGTTGTCCCTACGGGCACGCGGTGTTAGACCCGGCCTCCCTTCCTGACCCTCCAGGGTAGGCCTGGTATCTCTTCCTGAATGCTCCGGGGTAGGCCTGGCGCCCCTTCCCGACGCTCCGGGGTAGTACCAGTACTTCCACCTGGTACTCTGGGGTATTACCCGTGAACCTCGTCGGTACTCCGGAGTAGTACCACTACCTCCACCGGTACTCCAGGGTACAACTGCTGTTCCTACGGGTGCGTGGGATTTGACCCGCCCTTCCTACCTGACCTTCCGTGTTAGGCCCGGTGTCCCTACCCGAAGTTCCAGGATAGAACCGGTTCCCCTAGCAGTACTCTGGGGTTGTACCGGAAACCTTTGTGATGCGCCGGAGTTCACCTGTTGTCCCTACGGGCACGCGGTGTGAGACCCGGCCTCCCTTCCTGACCTTCCAGGGTAGGTCTGGTATCTCTACCTGATGCTCCGGGGTAGGCCTGGTGCCCCTTCCCGATGCTCCGGGGTAGTACCAGTACTTCCACCTGGTACTCTGGGGTGTTACCCGTGACCCTCGTCGGTACTCCGGAGTAGTACCACTACCTCCACCGGTACTCCAGGGTGCAACTGCTGTTCCTACGGGTGCGTGGGATTTGACCCGCCCTTCCTACCTGACCCTCCATGATACTCCCGGTGTCCCTACCCGAACTTCCGGGATAGAACCGGTTCCCCTAGCAGTACTCTGGGGTTGTACCGGAAACCTTTGTGATGCGCCGGAGTTCACCTGTTGTCCCTACGGGCACGCGGTGTTAGACCCGGCCTCCCTTCCTGACCCTCCAGGGTAGGTCTGGTATCTCTACCTGATGCTCCGAGGTAGGCCTGGCGCCCCTTCCCGACGCTCCGGGGTAGTACCAGTACTTCCACCTGGTACTCTGGGGTATTACCCGTGAACCTCGTCGGTACTCCGGAGTAGTACCACTACCTCCACCGGTACTCCAGGGTACAACTGCTGTTCCTACGGGTGCGTGGGATTTGACCCGCCCTTCCTACCTGACCTTCCGTGTTAGGCCCGGTGTCCCTACCCGAAGTTCCAGGATAGAACCGGTTCCCCTAGCAGTACTCTGGGGTTGTACCGGAAACCTTTGTGATGCGCCGGAGTTCACCTGTTGTCCCTACGGGCACGCGGTGTGAGACCCGGCCTCCCTTCCTGACCTTCCAGGGTAGGTCTGGTATCTCTACCTGATGCTCCGGGGTAGGCCTGGTGCCCCTTCCCGATGCTCCGGGGTAGTACCAGTACTTCCACCTGGTACTCTGGGGTGTTACCCGTGACCCTCGTCGGTACTCCGGAGTAGTACCACTACCTCCACCGGTACTCCAGGGTGCAACTGCTGTTCCTACGGGTGCGTGGGATTTGACCCGCCCTTCCTACCTGACCCTCCATGATACTCCCGGTGTCCCTACCCGAACTTCCGGGATAGAACCGGTTCCCCTAGCAGTACTCTGGGGTTGTACCGGAAACCTTTGTGATGCGCCGGAGTTCACCTGTTGTCCCTACGGGCACGCGGTGTTAGACCCGGCCTCCCTTCCTGACCCTCCAGGGTAGGCCTGTTACCTCTACCTGATGCTCCGGGGTAGTCCTGGTGCCCCTTCCCGACGCTCCGGGGTAGTACCAGTACCCCCACCCGGTACTCTGGGGTATTACCCGTGACCCTCGTCGGTACTCCGGAGTAGTACCACTACCTCCACCGGTACTCCAGGGTACAACTGCTGTTCCTACGGGTGCGTGGGATTTGACCCGCCCTTCCTACCTGACCCTCCGTGTTAGGCCCGGTGTCCCTACCCGAACTTCCGGGATAGAACCGGTTCCCCTAGCAGTACTCTGGGGTTGTACCGGAAACCTTTGTGATGCGCCGGAGTTCACCTATTGTCCCTACGGGCACGCGGTGTTAGACCCGGCCTCCCTTCCTGACCTTCCAGGGTAGGTCTGGTATCTCTACCTGATGCTCCGGGGTAGGCCTGGTGCCCCTTCCCGATGCTCCGGGGTAGTACCAGTACCCCCACCCGGTACTCTGGGGTATTACCCGTGACCCTCGTCGGTACTCCGGAGTAGTACCACTACCTCCACCGGTACTCCAGGGTACAACTGCTGTTCCTACGGGTGCGTGGGATTTGACCCGCCCTTCCTACCTGACCCTCCGTGTTAGGCCCGGTGTCCCTACCCGAAGTTCCGGGATAGAACCGGTTCCCCTAGCAGTACTCTGGGGTTGTACCGGAAACCTTTGTGATGCGCCGGAGTTCACCTGTTGTCCCTACGGGCACGCGGTGTTAGACCCGGCCTCCCTTCCTGACCTTCCAGGGTAGGTCTGGTATCTCTACCTGATGCTCCGGGGTAGGCCTGGTACCCCTTCCCGATGCTCCGGGGTAGTACCAGTACTTCCACCTGGTACTCTGGGGTATTACGCGTGACCCTCGTCGGTACTCCGGAGTAGTACCACTACCTCCACCGGTACTCCAGGGTACAACTGCTGTTCCTACGGGTGCGTGGGATTTGACCCGCCCTTCCTACCTGACCCTCCATGATACGCCCGGTGTCCCTACCCGAACTTCCGGGATAGAACCGGTTCCCCTAGCAGTACTCTGGGGTTGTACCGGAAACCTTTGTGATGCGCCGGAGTTCACCTGTTGTCCCTACGGGCACGCGGTGTGAGACCCGGCCTCCCTTCCTGACCTTCCAGGGTAGGTCTGGTATCTCTACCTGATGCTCCGGGGTAGGCCTGGCGCCCCTTCCCGACGCTCCGGGGTAGTACCAGTACTTCCACCTGGTACTCTGGGGTATTACCCGTGAACCTCGACGGTACTCCGGAGTAGTACCACTACCTCCACCGGTACTCCAGGGTACAACTGCTGTTCCTACGGGTGCGTGGGATTTGACCCGCCCTTCCTACCTGACCCTCCGTGTTAGGCCCGGTGTCCCTACCCGAAGTTCCGGGATAGAACCGGTTCCCCTAGCAGTACTCTGGGGTTGTACCGGAAACCTTTGTGATGCGCCGGAGTTCACCTGTTGTCCCTACGGGCACGCGGTGTTAGACCCGGCCTCCCTTCCTGACCCTCCAGGGTAGGCCTGGTATCTCTTCCTGAATGCTCCGGGGTAGGCCTGGCGCCCCTTCCCGACGCTCCGGGGTAGTACCAGTACTTCCACCTGGTACTCTGGGGTATTACCCGTGAACCTCGTCGGTACTCCGGAGTAGTACCACTACCTCCACCGGTACTCCAGGGTACAACTGCTGTTCCTACGGGTGCGTGGGATTTGACCCGCCCTTCCTACCTGACCCTCCGTGTTAGGCCCGGTGTCCCTACCCGAAGTTCCGGGATAGAACCGGTTCCCCTAGCAGTACTCTGGGGTTGTACCGGAAACCTTTGTGATGCGCCGGAGTTCACCTGTTGTCCCTACGGGCACGCGGTGTTAGACCCGGCCTCCCTTCCTGACCCTCCAGGGTAGGCCTGTTACCTCTACCTGATGCTCCGGGGTAGGCCTGGTGCCCCTTCCCGATGCTCCGGGGTAGTACCAGTACTTCCACCTGGTACTCTGGGGTGTTACCCGTGACCCTCGTCGGTACTCCGGAGTAGTACCACTACCTCCACCGGTACTCCAGGGTGCAACTGCTGTTCCTACGGGTGCGTGGGATTTGACCCGCCCTTCCTACCTGACCCTCCATGATACTCCCGGTGTCCCTACCCGAAGTTCCGGGATAGAACCGGTTCCCCTAGCAGTACTCTGGGGTTGTACCGGAAACCTTTGTGATGCGCCGGAGTTCACCTGTTGTCCCTACGGGCACGCGGTGTTAGACCCAGCCTCCCTTCCTGACCCTCCAGGGTAGGCCTGTTACCTCTACCTGATGCTCCGGGGTAGTCCTGGTGCCCCTTCCCGACGCTCCGGGGTAGTACCAGTACCCCCACCCGGTACTTTGGGGTATTACCCGTGACCCTCGTCGGTACTCCGGAGTAGTACCACTACCTCCACCGGTACTCCAGGGTACAACTGCTGTTCCTACGGGTGCGTGGGATTTGACCCGCCCTTCCTACCTGACCCTCCGTGTTAGGCCCGGTGTCCCTACCCGAACTTCCGGGATAGAACCGGTTCCCCTAGCAGTACTCTGGGGTTGTACCGGAAACCTTTGTGATGCGCCGGAGTTCACCTGTTGTCCCTACGGGCACGCGGTGTTAGACCCGGCCTCCCTTCCTGACCTTCCAGGGTAGGTCTGGTATCTCTACCTGATGCTCCGGTGTAGGCCTGGTGCCCCTTCCCGATGCTCCGGGGTAGTACCAGTACCCCCACCCGGTACTCTGGGGTATTACACGTGACCCTCGTCGGTACTCCGGAGTAGTACCACTACCTCCACCGGTACTCCAGGGTACAACTGCTGTTCCTACGGGTGCGTGGGATTTGACCCGCCCTTCCTACCTGACCCTCCGTGTTAGGCCCGGTGTCCCTACCCGAACTTCCGGGATAGAACCGGTTCCCCTAGCAGTACTCTGGGGTTGTACCGGAAACCTTTGTGATGCGCCGGAGTTCACCTGTTGTCCCTACGGGCACGCGGTGTTAGACCCGGCCTCCCTTCCTGACCTTCCAGGGTAGGTCTGGTATCTCTACCTGATGCTCCGGGGTAGGCCTGGTGCCCCTTCCCGATGCTCCGGGGTAGTACCAGTACTTCCACCTGGTACTCTGGGGTATTACCCGTGACCCTCGTCGGTACTCCGGAGTAGTACCACTACCTCCACCGGTACTCCAGGGTACAACTGCTGTTCCTACGGGTGCGTGGGATTTGACCCGCCCTTCCTACCTGACCCTCCATGATACGCCCGGTGTCCCTACCCGAACTTCCGGGATAGAACCGGTTCCCCTAGCAGTACTCTGGGGTTGTACCGGAAACCTTTGTGATGCGCCGGAGTTCACCTGTTGTCCCTACGGGCACGCGGTGTGAGACCCGGCCTCCCTTCCTGACCTTCCAGGGTAGGTCTGGTATCTCTACCTGATGCTCCGGGGTAGGCCTGGCGCCCCTTCCCGACGCTCCGGGGTAGTACCAGTACTTCCACCCGGTACTCTGGGGTATTACCCGTGAACCTCGTCGGTACTCCGGAGTAGTACCACTACCTCCACCGGTACTCCAGGGTACAACTGCTGTTCCTACGGGTGCGTGGGATTTGACCCGCCCTTCCTACCTGACCCTCCGTGTTAGGCCCGGTGTCCCTACCCGAACTTCCGGGATAGAACCGGTTCCCCTAGCAGTACTCTGGGGTTGTACCGGAAACCTTTGTGATGCGCCGGAGTTCACCTGTTGTCCCTACGGGCACGCGGTGTTAGACCCGGCCTCCCTTCCTGACCTTCCAGGGTAGGCCTGGTATCTCTTCCTGAATGCTCCGGGGTAGGCCTGGCGCCCCTTCCCGACGCTCCGGGGTAGTACCAGTACTTCCACCTGGTACTCTGGGGTATTACCCGTGAACCTCGACGGTACTCCGGAGTAGTACCACTACCTCCACCGGTACTCCAGGGTACAACTGCTGTTCCTACGGGTGCGTGGGATTTGACCCGCCCTTCCTACCTGACCCTCCGTGTTAGGCCCGGTGTCCCTACCCGAAGTTCCAGGATAGAACCGGTTCCCCTAGCAGTACTCTGGGGTTGTACCGGAAACCTTTGTGATGCGCCGGAGTTCACCTGTTGTCCCTACGGGCACGCGGTGTGAGACCCGGCCTCCCTTCCTGACCTTCCAGGGTAGGTCTGGTATCTCTACCTGATGCTCCGGGGTAGGCCTGGTGCCCCTTCCCGATGCTCCGGGGTAGTACCAGTACTTCCACCTGGTACTCTGGGGTATTACCCGTGACCCTCGTCGGTACTCCGGAGTAGTACCACTACCTCCACCGGTACTCCAGGGTGCAACTGCTGTTCCTACGGGTGCGTGGGATTTGACACGGCCTTCCTACCTGACCCTCCATGATACGCCCGGTGTCCCTACCCGAAGTTCCGGGATAGAACCGGTTCCCCTAGCAGTACTCTGGGGTTGTACCGGAAACCTTTGTGATGCACCGGAGTTCACCTGTTGTCCCTATGGGCACGTGGTGTTAGACCCGGCCTCCCTTCCTGACCCTCCAGGGTAGGCCTGGTATCTCTACCTGAATGCTCCGGGGTAGGCCTGGCGCCCCTTCCCGACGCTCCGGGGTAGTACCAGTACCCCCACCCGGTACTCTGGGGTATTACCCGTGAACCTCGTCGGTACTCCGGAGTAGTACCACTACCTCCACCGGTACTCCAGGGTACAACTGCTGTTCCTACGGGTGCGTGGGATTTGACACGCCCTTCCTACCTGACCCTCCGTGTTAGGCCCGGTGTCCCTACCCGAACTTCCGGGATAGAACCGGTTCCCCTAGCAGTACTCTGGGGTTGTACCGGAAACCTTTGTGATGCGCCGGAGTTCACCTGTTGTCCCTACGGGCACGCGGTGTTAGACCCGGCCTCCCTTCCTGACCTTCCAGGGTAGGTCTGGTATCTCTACCTGATGCTCCGGGGTAGGCCTGGTGCCCCTTCCCGATGCTCCGGGGTAGTACCAGTACCCCCACCCGGTACTCTGGGGTATTACCCGTGACCCTCATCGGTACTCCGGAGTAGTACCACTACCTCCACCGGTACTCCAGGGTACAACTGCTGTTCCTACGGGTGCGTGGGATTTGACCCGCCCTTCCTACCTGACCCTCCATGATACGCCCGGTGTCCCTACCCGAACTTCCGGGATAGAACCGGTTCCCCTAGCAGTACTCTGGGGTTGTACCGGAAACCTTTGTGATGCGCCGGAGTTCACCTGTTGTCCCTACGGGCACGCGGTGTTAGACCCGGCCTCCCTTCCTGACCTTCCAGGGTAGGTCTGGTATCTCTACCTGATGCTCCGGGGTAGGCCTGGCGCCCCTTCCCGATGCTCCGGGGTAGTACCAGTACCCCCACCCGGTACTCTGGGGTATTACCCGTGACCCTCGTCGGTACTCCGGAGTAGTACCACTACCTCCACCGGTACTCCAGGGTGCAACTGCTGTTCCTACGGGTGCGTGGGATTTGACCCGCCCTTCCTACCTGACCCTCCGTGTTAGGCCCGGTGTCCCTACCCGAAGTTCCGGGATAGAACCGGTTCCCCTAGCAGTACTCTGGGGTTGTACCGGAAACCTTTGTGATGCGCCGGAGTTCACCTGTTGTCCCTACGGGCACGCGGTGTTAGACCCGGCCTCCCTTCCTGACCTTCCAGGGTAGGCCTGGTATTCCTACCTGATGCTCCGGGATAGGCCTGGCACCCCTTCCCGACGCTATGGGGTAGTACTAGTACCGCCACTCGGTACTCTGGGTTATTACCCGTAACCCTCGTCGGAACTCTGGCGTAGTACCACTACCTCCACCGGTACTCCAGGGTACAACTGCTGTTCCTACGGGTGCGTGGGATTTGACCCGCCCTTCCTACCTGACCCTCCATGATACGCCCGGTGTCCCTACCCGAACTTCCGGGATAGAACCGGTTCCCCTAGCAGTACTCTGGGGTTGTACCGGAAACCTTTGTGATGCGCCGGAGTTCACCTGTTGTCCCTACGGGCACGCGGTGTGAGACCCGGCCTCCCTTCCTGACCTTCCAGGGTAGGTCTGGTATCTCTACCTGATGCTCCGGGGTAGGCCTGGCGCCCCTTCCCGACGCTCCGGTGTAGTACCAGTACTTCCACCCGGTACTCTGGGGTATTACCCGTGACCCTCGTCGGTACTCCGGAGTAGTACCACTACCTCCACCGGTACTCCAGGGTACAACTGCTGTTCCTACGGGTGCGTGGGATTTGACCCGCCCTTCCTACCTGACCCTCCGTGTTAGGCCCGGTGTCCCTACCCGAAGTTCCGGGATAGAACCGGTTCCCCTAGCAGTACTCTGGGGTTGTACCGGAAACCTTTGTGATGCGCCGGAGTTCACCTGTTGTCCCTACGGGGACGCGGTGTTAGACCCGGCCTCCCTTCCTGACCCTCCAGGGTAGGTCTGGTATCTCTACCTGATGCTCCGAGGTAGGCCTGGCGCCCCTTCCCGACGCTCCGGGGTAGTACCAGTACTTCCACCTGGTACTCTGGGGTATTACCCGTGAACCTCGTCGGTACTCCGGAGTAGTACCACTACCTCCACCGGTACTCCAGGGTACAACTGCTGTTCCTACGGGTGCGTGGGATTTGACACGCCCTTCCTACCTGACCCTCCATGATACGCCCGGTGTCCCTACCCGAACTTCCGGGATAGAACCGGTTCCCCTAGCAGTACTCTGGGGTTGTACCGGAAACCTTTGTGATGCGCCGGAGTTCACCTGTTGTCCCTACGGGCACGCGGTGTTAGACCCGGCCTCCCTTCCTGACCCTCCAGGGTAGGCCTGTTACCTCTACCTGATGCTCCGGGGTAGTCCTTGTGCCCCTTCCCGACGCTCCGGGGTAGTACCAGTACCCCCACCCGGTACTCTGGGGTATTACCCGTGACCCTCGTCGGTACTCCGGAGTAGTACCACTACCTCCACCGGTACTCCAGGGTACAACTGCTGTTCCTACGGGTGCGTGGGATTTGACCCGCCCTTCCTACCTGACCCTCCGTGTTAGGCCCGGTGTCCCTACCCGAAGTTCCGGGATAGAACCGGTTCCCCTAGCAGTACTCTGGGGTTGTACCGGAAACCTTTGTGATGCGCCGGAGTTCACCTGTTGTCCCTACGGGCACGCGGTGTTAGACCCGGCCTCCCTTCCTGACCTTCCAGGGTAGGTCTGGTATCTCTACCTGATGCTCCGGGGTAGGCCTGGTACCCCTTCCCGATGCTCCGGGGTAGTACCAGTACTTCCACCTGGTACTCTGGGGTATTACGCGTGACCCTCGTCGGTACTCCGGAGTAGTACCACTACCTCCACCGGTACTCCAGGGTACAACTGCTGTTCCTACGGGTGCGTGGGATTTGACCCGCCCTTCCTACCTGACCCTCCATGATACGCCCGGTGTCCCTACCCGAACTTCCGGGATAGAACCGGTTCCCCTAGCAGTACTCTGGGGTTGTACCGGAAAACTTTGTGATGCGCCGGAGTTCACCTGTTGTCCCTACGGGCACGCGGTGTTAGACCCGGCCTCCCTTCCTGACCCTCCAGGGTAGGCCTGGTATCTCTTCCTGAATGCTCCGGGGTAGGCCTGGCGCCCCTTCCCGATGCTCCGGGGTAGTACCAGTACTTCCACCTGGTACTCTGGGGTATTACCCGTGAACCTCGTCGGTACTCCGGAGTAGTACCACTACCTCCACCGGTACTCCAGGGTGCAACTGCTGTTCCTACGGGTGCGTGCGATTTGACCCGCCCTTCCTACCTGACCCTCCATGATACTCCCGGTGTCCCTACCCGAACTTCCGGGATAGAACCGGTTCCCCTAGCAGTACTCTGGGGTTGTACCGGAAACCTTTGTGATGCGCCGGAGTTCACCTGTTGTCCCTACGGGCACGCGGTGTTAGACCCGGCCTCCCTTCCTGACCTTCCAGGGTAGGCCTGGTATTCCTACCTGATGCTCCGGGATAGGCCTGGCACCCCTTCCCGACGCTATGGGGTAGTACTAGTACCGCCACCCGGTACTCTGGGTTATTACCCGTAACCCTCGTCGGAACTCTGGCGTAGTACCACTACCTCCACCGGTACTCCAGGGTACAACTGCTGTTCCTACGGGTGCGTGGGATTTGACCCGCCCTTCCTACCTGACCCTCCATGTTAGGCCCGGTGTCCCTACCCGAACTTCCGGGATAGAACCGGTTCCCCTAGCAGTACTCTGGGGTTGTACCGGAAACCTTTGTGATGCGCTGGAGTTCACCTGTTGTCCCTACGGGCACGCGGTGTTAGACCCGGCCTCCCTTCCTGACCTTCCAGGGTAGGTCTGGTATCTCTACCTGATGCTCCGGGGTAGGCCTGGCGCCCATTCCCGACGCTCCGGGGTAGTACCAGTACTTCCACCCGGTACTCTGGGGTATTACCCGTGAACCTCGTCGGTACTCCGGAGTAGTACCACTACCTCCACCGGTACTCCAGGGTACAACTGCTGTTCCTACGGGTGCGTGCGATTTGACCCGCCCTTCCTACCTGACCCTCCGTGTTAGGCCCGGTGTCCCTACCCGAACTTCCGGGATAGAACCGGTTCCCCTAGCAGTACTCTGGGGTTGTACAGAAACCTTTGTGATGTGCCGGAGTTCACCTGTTGTCCCTACGGGCACGCGGTGTTAGACCCGGCCTCCCTTCCTGACCCTCCAGGGTAGGCCTGGTATCTCTTCCTGAATGCTCCGGGGTAGGCCTGGCGCCCCTTCCCGATGCTCCGGGGTAGTACTGGTACCCCCACTCGAAACTTTGGGGTAGGAACCGTAACCCTCATCCGAACTCTGGGGTAGTTCCAGTACCAACAGGCGGTACGCTGTGGTACAACTGCTGTTCCTACAGGTGCGTGGGACTTGACCCACCCTTCCACCTGATCCTCCGTGTTAGGCCCGGTGTCCCTACCCGAACTTCCGGGATAGAACCGGTTCCCCTAGCAGTACTCTGGGGTTGTACCGGAAACCTTTGTGATGCGTCGGAGTTCACCTGTTGTCCCTACGGGCACGGGGTGTGAGACCCGGCCTCCCTACCTGACCCACCAGGGTAGGCCTGGTATCTCTACCTGATGCTCCGGGGTAGGCCTGGCACCCCTTCCCGACGCTACGGGGTAGTACCAGTACTTCCACCCGGTACTCTGGGGTATTACCCGTGAACCTCGACGGTACTCCGGAGTAGTACCACTACCTCCACCGGTACTCCAGGGTACAACTGCTGTTCCTACGGGTGCGTGGGATTTGACCCGCCCTTCCTACCTGACCCTCCGTGTTAGGACCGGTGTCCCTACCCGAAGTTCCGGGATAGAACCGGTTCCCCTAGCAGTACTCTGGGGTTGTACCGGAAACCTTTGTGATGCGCCGGAGTTCACCTGTTGTCCCTACGGGCACGCGGTGTTAGACCCGGCCTCCCTTCCTGACCTTCCAGGGTAGGTCTGGTATCTCTACCTGATGCTCCGGGGTAGGCCTGGCGCCCCTTCCCGACGCTCCGGGGTAGTACCAGTACTTCCACCTGGTACTCTGGGGTATTACCCGTGAACCTCGTCGGTACTCCGGAGTAGTACCACTACCTCCACCGGTACTCCAGGGTACAACTGCTGTTCCTACGGGTGCGTGGGATTTGACACGCCCTTCTACCTGACCCTCCATGATACTCCCGGTGTCCCTACCCAATATTCCGGGATAGAATCGGTTCCCCTAGCAGTACTCTGGGGTTGTACCGGAAACCTTTGTGATGCGCCGGAGTTCACCTGTTGTCCCTACGGGCACGCGGTGTTAGACCCGGCCTCCCTTCCTGACCCTCCAGGGTAGGCCTTGTATCTCTTCCTGAATGCTCCGGGGTAGGCCTGGCGCCCCTTCCCGACGCTCCGGGGTAGTACCAGTACTTCCACCTGGTACTCTGGGGTATTACCCGTGAACCTCGACGGTACTCCGGAGTAGTACCACTACCTCCACCGGTACTCCAGGGTACAACTGCTGTTCCTACGGGTGCGTGGGATTTGACCCGCCCTTCCTACCTGACCCTCCGTGTTAGGCCCGGTGTCCCTACCCGAAGTTCCAGGATAGAACCGGTTCCCCTAGCAGTACTCTGGGGTTGTACCGGAAACCTTTGTGATGCGCCGGAGTTCACCTGTTGTCCCTACGGGCACGCGGTGTGAGACCCGGCCTCCCTTCCTGACCTTCCAGGGTAGGTCTGGTATCTCTACCTGATGCTCCGGGGTAGGCCTGGTGCCCCTTCCCGATGCTCCGGGGTAGTACCAGTACTTCCACCTGGTACTCTGGGGTATTACCCGTGACCCTCGTCGGTACTCCGGAGTAGTACCACTACCTCCACCGGTACTCCAGGGTGCAACTGCTGTTCCTACGGGTGCGTGCGATTTGACCCGCCCTTCCTACCTGACCCTCCGTGTTAGGCCCGGTGTCCCTACCCGAAGTTCCGGGATAGAACCGGTTCCCCTAGCAGTACTCTGGGGTTGTACCGGAAACCTTTGTGATGCGCCGGAGTTCACCTGTTGTCCCTACGGGCACGCGGTGTTAGACCCGGCCTCCCTTCCTGACCCTCCAGGGTAGGCCTGGTATCTCTTCCTGAATGCTCCGGGGTAGGCCTGGCGCCCCTTCCCGACGCTATGGGGTAGTACCAGTACTTCCACCCGGTACTCTGGGGTATTACCCGTGAACCTCGACGGTACTCCGGAGTAGTACCACTACCTCCACCGGTACTCCAGGGTACAACTGCTGTTCCTACGGGTGCGTGGGATTTGACCCGCCCTTCCTACCTGACCCTCCGTGTTAGGCCCGGTGTCCCTACCCGAAGTTCCGGGATAGAACCGGTTCCCCTAGCAGTACTCTGGGGTTGTACCGGAAACCTTTGTGATGCGCCGGAGTTCACCTGTTGTCCCTACGGGCACGCGGTGTGAGACCCGGCCTCCCTTCCTGACCTTCCAGGGTAGGTCTGGTATCTCTACCTGATGCTCCGGGGTAGGCCTGGCGCCCCTTCCCGACGCTCTGGGGTAGTACCAGTACTTCCACCTGGTACTCTGGGGTATTACCCGTGACCCTCATCGGTACTCCGGAGTAGTACCACTACCTCCACCGGTACTCCAGGGTACAACTGCTGTTCCTACGGGTGCGTGGGATTTGACACGGCCTTCCTACCTGACCCTCCATGATACGCCCGGTATCCCTACCCGAAGTTCCGGGATAGAACCGGTTCCCCTAGCAGTACTCTGGGGTTGTACCGGAAACCTTTGTGATGCACCGGAGTTCACCTGTTGTCCCTATGGGCACGTGGTGTTAGACCCGGCCTCCCTTCCTGACCCTCCAGGGTAGGCCTGGTATCTCTACCTGAATGCTCCGGGGTAGGCCTGGCGCCCCTTCCCGACGCTCCGGGGTAGTACCAGTACCCCCACCCGGTACTCTGGGGTATTACCCGTGAACCTCGTCGGTACTCCGGAGTAGTACCACTACCTCCACCGGTACTCCAGGGTACAACTGCTGTTCCTACGGGTGCGTGGGATTTGACCCGCCCTTCCTACCTGACCCTCCGTGTTAGGCCCGGTGTCCCTACCCGAAGTTCCGGGATAGAACCGGTTCCCCTAGCAGTACTCTGGGGTTGTACCGGAAACCTTTGTGATGCGCCGGAGTTCACCTGTTGTCCCTACGGGCACGCGGTGTTAGACCCGGCCTCCCTTCCTGACCTTCCAGGGTAGGTCTGGTATCTCTACCTGATGCTCCGGGGTAGGCCTGGTGCCCCTTCCCGATGCTCCGGGGTAGTACCAGTACCCCCACCCGGTACTCTGGGGTATTACCCGTGACCCTCATCGGTACTCCGGAGTAGTACCACTACCTCCACCGGTACTCCAGGGTACAACTGCTGTTCCTACGGGTGCGTGGGATTTGACACGCCCTTCCTACCTGACCCTCCGTGTTAGGCCCGGTGTCCCTACCCGAACTTCCGGGATAGAACCGGTTCCCCTAGCAGTACTCTGGGGTTGTACCGGAAACCTTTGTGATGCGCCGGAGTTCACCTGTTGTCCCTACGGGCACGCGGTGTTAGACCCGGCCTCCCTTCCTGACCTTCCAGGGTAGGTCTGGTATCTCTACCTGATGCTCCGGGGTAGGCCTGGCGCCCCTTCCCGATGCTCCGGGGTAGTACCAGTACCCCCACCCGGTACTCTGGGGTATTACCCGTGACCCTCGTCGGTACTCCGGAGTAGTACCACTACCTCCACCGGTACTCCAGGGTGCAACTGCTGTTCCTACGGGTGCGTGCGATTTGACCCGCCCTTCCTACCTGACCCTCCATGATACTCCCGGTGTCCCTACCCGAACTTCCGGGATAGAACCGGTTCCCCTAGCAGTACTCTGGGGTTGTACCGGAAACCTTTGTGATGCGCCGGAGTTCACCTGTTGTCCCTACGGGCACGCGGTGTTAGACCCGGCCTCCCTTCCTGACCTTCCAGGGTAGGCCTGGTATTCCTACCTGATGCTCCGGGATAGGCCTGGCACCCCTTCCCGACGCTATGGGGTAGTACTAGTACCGCCACTCGGTACTCTGGGTTATTACCCGTAACCCTCGTCGGAACTCTGGCGTAGTACCACTACCTCCACCGGTACTCCAGGGTACAACTGCTGTTCCTACGGGTGCGTGGGATTTGACACGCCCTTCCTACCTGACCCTCCATGATACGCCCGGTGTCCCTACCCGAACTTCCGGGATAGAACCGGTTCCCCTAGCAGTACTCTGGGGTTGTACCGGAAACCTTTGTGATGCGCCGGAGTTCACCTGTTGTCCCTACGGGCACGCGGTGTGAGACCCGGCCTCCCTTCCTGACCTTCCAGGGTAGGTCTGGTATCTCTACCTGATGCTCCGGGGTAGGCCTGGCGCCCCTTCCCGACGCTCCGGTGTAGTACCAGTACTTCCACCCGGTACTCTGGGGTATTACCCGTGACCCTCGTCGGTACTCCGGAGTAGTACCACTACCTCCACCGGTACTCCAGGGTACAACTGCTGTTAATACGGGTGCGTGGGATTTGACCCGCCCTTCCTACCTGACCCTCCGTGTTAGGCCCGGTGTCCCTACCCGAACTTCCGGGATAGAACCGGTTCCCCTAGCAGTACTCTGGGGTTGTACCGGAAACCTTTGTGATGCGCCGGAGTTCACCTGTTGTCCCTACGGGCACGCGGTGTTAGACCCGGCCTCCCTTCCTGACCCTCCATGGTAGGTCTGGTATCTCTACCTGATGCTCCGAGGTAGGCCTGGCGCCCCTTCCCGACGCTCCGGGGTAGTACCAGTACTTCCACCTGGTACTCTGGGGTATTACCCGTGAACCTCGTCGGTACTCCGGAGTAGTACCACTACCTCCACCGGTACTCCAGGGTACAACTGCTGTTCCTACGGGTGCGTGGGATTTGACACGCCCTTCCTACCTGACCCTCCATGATACGCCCGGTGTCCCTACCCGAACTTCCGGGATAGAACCGGTTCCCCTAGCAGTACTCTGGGGTTGTACCGGAAACCTTTGTGATGCGCCGGAGTTCACCTGTTGTCCCTACGGGCACGCGGTGTTAGACCCGGCCTCCCTTCCTGACCCTCCAGGGTAGGCCTGTTACCTCTACCTGATGCTCCGGGGTAGTCCTGGTGCCCCTTCCCGACGCTCCGGGGTAGTACCAGTACCCCCACCCGGTACTCTGGGGTATTACCCGTGACCCTCGTCGGTACTCCGGAGTAGTACCACTACCTCCACCGGTACTCCAGGGTACAACTGCTGTTCCTACGGGTGCGTGGGATTTGACCCGCCCTTCCTACCTGACCCTCCGTGTTAGGCCCGGTGTCCCTACCCGAAGTTCCGGGATAGAACCGGTTCCCCTAGCAGTACTCTGGGGTTGTACCGGAAACCTTTGTGATGCGCCGGAGTTCACCTGTTGTCCCTACGGGCACGCGGTGTTAGACCCGGCCTCCCTTCCTGACCTTCCAGGGTAGGTCTGGTATCTCTACCTGATGCTCCGGGGTAGGCCTGGTACCCCTTCCCGATGCTCCGCGGTAGTACCAGTACTTCCACCTGGTACTCTGGGGTATTACGCGTGACCCTCGTCGGTACTCCGGAGTAGTACCACTACCTCCACCGGTACTCCAGGGTACAACTGCTGTTCCTACGGGTGCATGGGATTTGACCCGCCCTTCCTACCTGACCCTCCATGATACGCCCGGTGTCCCTACCCGAACTTCCGGGATAGAACCGGTTCCCCTAGCAGTACTCTGGGGTTGTACCGGAAACCTTTGTGATGCGCCGGAGTTCACCTGTTGTCCCTACGGGCACGCGGTGTTAGACCCGGCCTCCCTTCCTGACCCTCCAGGGTAGGCCTGGTATCTCTTCCTGAATGCTCCGGGGTAGGCCTGGCGCCCCTTCCCGATGCTCCGGGGTAGTACCAGTACTTCCACCTGGTACTCTGGGGTATTACCCGTGAACCTCGTCGGTACTCCGGAGTAGTACCACTACCTCCACCGGTACTCCAGGGTGCAACTGCTGTTCCTACGGGTGCGTGCGATTTGACCCGCCCTTCCTACCTGACCCTCCATGATACTCCCGGTGTCCCTACCCGAACTTCCGGGATAGAACCGGTTCCCCTAGCAGTACTCTGGGGTTGTACCGGAAACCTTTGTGATGCGCCGGAGTTCACCTGTTGTCCCTACGGGCACGCGGTGTTAGACCCGGCCTCCCTTCCTGACCTTCCAGGGTAGGCCTGGTATTCCTACCTGATGCTCCGGGATAGGCCTGGCACCCCTTCCCGACGCTATGGGGTAGTACTAGTACCGCCACCCGGTACTCTGGGTTATTACCCGTAACCCTCGTCAGAACTCTGGCGTAGTACCACTACCTCCACCGGTACTCCAGGGTACAACTGCTGTTCCTACGGGTGCGTGGGATTTGACCCGCCCTTCCTACCTGACCCTCCATGTTAGGCCCGGTGTCCCTACCCGAACTTCCGGGATAGAACCGGTTCCCCTAGCAGTACTCTGGGGTTGTACCGGAAACCTTTGTGATGCGCTGGAGTTCACCTGTTGTCCCTACGGGCACGCGGTGTTAGACCCGGCCTCCCTTCCTGACCTTCCAGGGTAGGTCTGGTATCTCTACCTGATGCTCCGGGGTAGGCCTGGCGCCCATTCCCGACGCTCCGGGGTAGTACCAGTACTTCCACCCGGTACTCTGGGGTATTACCCGTGAACCTCGTCGGTACTCCGGAGTAGTACCACTACCTCCACCGGTACTCCAGGGTACAACTGCTGTTCCTACGGGTGCGTGCGATTTGACCCGCCCTTCCTACCTGACCCTCCGTGTTAGGCCCGGTGTCCCTACCCGAACTTCCGGGATAGAACCGGTTCCCCTAGCAGTACTCTGGGGTTGTACAGAAACCTTTGTGATGTGCCGGAGTTCACCTGTTGTCCCTACGGGCACGCGGTGTTAGACCCGGCCTCCCTTCCTGACCCTCCAGGGTAGGCCTGGTATCTCTTCCTGAATGCTCCGGGGTAGGCCTGGCGCCCCTTCCCGACGCTCCGGGGTAGTACCAGTACCCCCACCCGGTACTCTGGGGTATTACCCGTGAACCTCGTCGGTACTCCGGAGTAGTACCACTACCTCCACCGGTACTCCAGGGTACAACTGCTGTTCCTACGGGTGCGTGGGATTTGACCCGCCCTTCCTACCTGACCCTCCGTGTTAGGCCCGGTGTCCCTACCCGAACTTCCGGGATAGAACCGGTTCCCCTAGCAGTACTCTGGGGTTGTACCGGAAACCTTTGTGATGCGCCGGAGTTCACCTGTTGTCCCTACGGGCACGCGGTGTTAGACCCGGCCTCCCTTCCTGACCTTCCAGGGTAGGTCTGGTATCTCTACCTGATGCTCCGGGGTAGGCCTGGCGCCCCTTCCCGATGCTCCGGGGTAGTACCAGTACCCCCACCCGGTACTCTGGGGTATTACCCGTGACCCTCGTCGGTACTCCGGAGTAGTACCACTACCTCCACCGGTACTCCAGGGTGCAACTGCTGTTCCTACGGGTGCGTGGGATTTGACCCGCCCTTCCTACCTGACCCTCCATGATACGCCCGGTGTCCCTACCCGAAGTTCCGGGATAGAACCGGTTCCCCTAGCAGTACTCTGGGGTTGTACCGGAAACCTTTGTGATGCGCCGGAGTTCACCTGTTGTCCCTACGGGCACGCGGTGTTAGACCCGGCCTCCCTTCCTGACCTTCCAGGGTAGGCCTGGTATTCCTACCTGATGCTCCGGGATAGGCCTGGCACCCCTTCCCGACGCTATGGGGTAGTACTAGTACCGCCACTCGGTACTCTGGGTTATTACCCGTAACCCTCGTCGGAACTCTGGCGTAGTACCACTACCTCCACCGGTACTCCAGGGTACAACTGCTGTTCCTACGGGTGCGTGGGATTTGACCCGCCCTTCCTACCTGACCCTCCATGATACGCCCGGTGTCCCTACCCGAACTTCCGGGATAGAACCGGTTCCCCTAGCAGTACTCTGGGGTTGTACCGGAAACCTTTGTGATGCGCCGGAGTTCACCTGTTGTCCCTACGGGCACGCGGTGTGAGACCCGGCCTCCCTTCCTGACCTTCCAGGGTAGGTCTGGTATCTCTACCTGATGCTCCGGGGTAGGCCTGGCGCCCCTTCCCGACGCTCCGGTGTAGTACCAGTACTTCCACCCGGTACTCTGGGGTATTACCCGTGACCCTCGTCGGTACTCCGGAGTAGTACCACTACCTCCACCGGTACTCCAGGGTACAACTGCTGTTCCTACGGGTGCGTGGGATTTGACCCGCCCTTCCTACCTGACCCTCCGTGTTAGGCCCGGTGTCCCTACCCGAAGTTCCGGGATAGAACCGGTTCCCCTAGCAGTACTCTGGGGTTGTACCGGAAACCTTTGTGATGCGCCGGAGTTCACCTGTTGTCCCTACGGGGACGCGGTGTTAGACCCGGCCTCCCTTCCTGACCCTCCAGGGTAGGTCTGGTATCTCTACCTGATGCTCCGAGGTAGGCCTGGCGCCCCTTCCCGACGCTCCGGGGTAGTACCAGTACTTCCACCTGGTACTCTGGGGTATTACCCGTGAACCTCGTCGGTACTCCGGAGTAGTACCACTACCTCCACCGGTACTCCAGGGTACAACTGCTGTTCCTACGGGTGCGTGGGATTTGACACGCCCTTCCTACCTGACCCTCCATGATACGCCCGGTGTCCCTACCCGAACTTCCGGGATAGAACCGGTTCCCCTAGCAGTACTCTGGGGTTGTACCGGAAACCTTTGTGATGCGCCGGAGTTCACCTGTTGTCCCTACGGGCACGCGGTGTTAGACCCGGCCTCCCTTCCTGACCCTCCAGGGTAGGCCTGTTACCTCTACCTGATGCTCCGGGGTAGTCCTTGTGCCCCTTCCCGACGCTCCGGGGTAGTACCAGTACCCCCACCCGGTACTCTGGGGTATTACCCGTGACCCTCGTCGGTACTCCGGAGTAGTACCACTACCTCCACCGGTACTCCAGGGTACAACTGCTGTTCCTACGGGTGCGTGGGATTTGACCCGCCCTTCCTACCTGACCCTCCGTGTTAGGCCCGGTGTCCCTACCCGAACTTCCGGGATAGAACCGGTTCCCCTAGCAGTACTCTGGGGTTGTACCGGAAACCTTTGTGATGCGCCGGAGTTCACCTGTTGTCCCTACGGGCACGCGGTGTTAGACCCGGCCTCCCTTCCTGACCTTCCAGGGTAGGTCTGGTATCTCTACCTGATGCTCCGGGGTAGGCCTGGTGCCCCTTCCCGATGCTCCGGGGTAGTACCAGTACCCCCACCCGGTACTCTGGGGTATTACCCGTGACCCTCGTCGGTACTCCGGAGTAGTACCACTACCTCCACCGGTACTCCAGGGTACAACTGCTGTTCCTACGGGTGCGTGGGATTTGACCCGCCCTTCCTACCTGACCCTCCGTGTTAGGCCCGGTGTCCCTACCCGAACTTCCGGGATAGAACCGGTTCCCCTAGCAGTACTCTGGGGTTGTACCGGAAACCTTTGTGATGCGCCGGAGTTCACCTGTTGTCCCTACGGGCACGCGGTGTTAGACCCGGCCTCCCTTCCTGACCTTCCAGGGTAGGTCTGGTATCTCTACCTGATGCTCCGGGGTAGGCCTGGTACCCCTTCCCGATGCTCCGGGGTAGTACCAGTACTTCCACCTGGTACTCTGGGGTATTACGCGTGACCCTCGTCGGTACTCCGGAGTAGTACCACTACCTCCACCGGTACTCCAGGGTACAACTGCTGTTCCTACGGGTGCGTGGGATTTGACCCGCCCTTCCTACCTGACCCTCCATGATACGCCCGGTGTCCCTACCCGAACTTCCGGGATAGAACCGGTTCCCCTAGCAGTACTCTGGGGTTGTACCGGAAACCTTTGTGATGCGCCGGAGTTCACCTGTTGTCCCTACGGGCACGCGGTGTTAGACCCGGCCTCCCTTCCTGACCCTCCAGGGTAGGCCTGGTATCTCTTCCTGAATGCTCCGGGGTAGGCCTGGCGCCCCTTCCCGATGCTCCGGGGTAGTACCAGTACTTCCACCTGGTACTCTGGGGTATTACCCGTGAACCTCGTCGGTACTCCGGAGTAGTACCACTACCTCCACCGGTACTCCAGGGTGCAACTGCTGTTCCTACGGGTGCGTGCGATTTGACCCGCCCTTCCTACCTGACCCTCCATGATACTCCCGGTGTCCCTACCCGAACTTCCGGGATAGAACCGGTTCCCCTAGCAGTACTCTGGGGTTGTACCGGAAACCTTTGTGATGCGCCGGAGTTCACCTGTTGTCCCTACGGGCACGCGGTGTTAGACCCGGCCTCCCTTCCTGACCTTCCAGGGTAGGCCTGGTATTCCTACCTGATGCTCCGGGATAGGCCTGGCACCCCTTCCCGACGCTATGGGGTAGTACTAGTACCGCCACCCGGTACTCTGGGTTATTACCCGTAACCCTCGTCGGAACTCTGGCGTAGTACCACTACCTCCACCGGTACTCCAGGGTACAACTGCTGTTCCTACGGGTGCGTGGGATTTGACCCGCCCTTCCTACCTGACCCTCCATGTTAGGCCCGGTGTCCCTACCCGAACTTCCGGGATAGAACCGGTTCCCCTAGCAGTACTCTGGGGTTGTACCGGAAACCTGTGTGATGCGCTGGAGTTCACCTGTTGTCCCTACGGGCACGCGGTGTTAGACCCGGCCTCCCTTCCTGACCTTCCAGGGTAGGTCTGGTATCTCTACCTGATGCTCCGGGGTAGGCCTGGCGCCCATTCCCGACGCTCCGGGGTAGTACCAGTACTTCCACCCGGTACTCTGGGGTATTACCCGTGAACCTCGTCGGTACTCCGGAGTAGTACCACTACCTCCACCGGTACTCCAGGGTACAACTGCTGTTCCTACGGGTGCGTGCGATTTGACCCGCCCTTCCTACCTGACCCTCCGTGTTAGGCCCGGTGTCCCTACCCGAACTTCCGGGATAGAACCGGTTCCCCTAGCAGTACTCTGGGGTTGTACAGAAACCTTTGTGATGTGCCGGAGTTCACCTGTTGTCCCTACGGGCACGCGGTGTTAGACCCGGCCTCCCTTCCTGACCCTCCAGGGTAGGCCTGGTATCTCTTCCTGAATGCTCCGGGGTAGGCCTGGCGCCCCTTCCCGATGCTCCGGGGTAGTACTGGTACCCCCACTCGAAACTTTGGGGTAGGAACCGTAACCCTCATCCGAACTCTGGGGTAGTTCCAGTACCAACAGGCGGTACGCTGTGGTACAACTGCTGTTCCTACAGGTGCGTGGGACTTGACCCACCCTTCCACCTGATCCTCCGTGTTAGGCCCGGTGTCCCTACCCGAACTTCCGGGATAGAACCGGTTCCCCTAGCAGTACTCTGGGGTTGTACCGGAAACCTTTGTGATGCGTCGGAGTTCACCTGTTGTCCCTACGGGCACGGGGTGTGAGACCCGGCCTCCCTACCTGACCCACCAGGGTAGGCCTGGTATCTCTACCTGATGCTCCGGGGTAGGCCTGGCACCCCTTCCCGACGCTACGGGGTAGTACCAGTACTTCCACCCGGTACTCTGGGGTATTACCCGTGAACCTCGACGGTACTCCGGAGTAGTACCACTACCTCCACCGGTACTCCAGGGTACAACTGCTGTTCCTACGGGTGCGTGGGATTTGACCCGCCCTTCCTACCTGACCCTCCGTGTTAGGCCCGGTGTCCCTACCCGAAGTTCCGGGATAGAACCGGTTCCCCTAGCAGTACTCTGGGGTTGTACCGGAAACCTTTGTGATGCGCCGGAGTTCACCTGTTGTCCCTACGGGCACGCGGTGTGAGACCCGGCCTCCCTTCCTGACCTTCCAGGGTAGGTCTGGTATCTCTACCTGATGCTCCGGGGTAGGCCTGGTGCCCCTTCCCGATGCTCCGGGGTAGTACCAGTACTTCCACCTGGTACTCTGGGGTATTACCCGTGACCCTCGTCGGTACTCCGGAGTAGTACCACTACCTCCACCGGTACTCCAGGGTGCAACTGCTGTTCCTACGGGTGCGTGCGATTTGACCCGCCCTTCCTACCTGACCCTCCATGATACTCCCGGTGTCCCTACCCGAACTTCCGGGATAGAACCGGTTCCCCTAGCAGTACTCTGGGGTTGTACCGGAAACCTTTGTGATGCGCCGGAGTTCACCTGTTGTCCCTACGGGCACGCGGTGTTAGACCCGGCCACCCTTCCTGACCCTCCAGGGTAGGCCTGTTACCTCTACCTGATGCTCCGGGGTAGTCCTGGTGCCCCTTCCCGACGCTCCGGGGTAGTACCAGTACCCCAACCCGGTACTTTGGGGTATTACCCGTGACCCTCGTCGGTACTCCGGAGTAGTACCACTACCTCCACCGGTACTCCAGGGTACAACTGCTGTTCCTACGGGTGCGTGGGATTTGACCCGCCCTTCCTACCTGACCCTCCGTGTTAGGCCCGGTGTCCCTACCCGAAGTTCCGGGATAGAACCGGTTCCCCTAGCAGTACTCTGGGGTTGTACCGGAAACCTTTGTGATGCGCCGGAGTTCACCTGTTGTCCCTACGGGCACGCGGTGTGAGACCCGGCCTCCCTTCCTGACCTTCCAGGGTAGGTCTGGTATCTCTACCTGATGCTCCGGGGTAGGCCTGGCGCCCCTTCCCGACGCTCTGGGGTAGTACCAGTACTTCCACCTGGTACTCTGGGGTATTACCCGTGACCCTCATCGGTACTCCGGAGTAGTACCACTACCTCCACCGGTACTCCAGGGTACAACTGCTGTTCCTACGGGTGCGTGGGATTTGACACGCCCTTCCTACCTGACCCTCCATGATACGCCCGGTGTCCCTACCCGAAGTTCCGGGATAGAACCGGTTCCCCTAGCAGTACTCTGGGGTTGTACCGGAAACCTTTGTGATGCACCGGAGTTCACCTGTTGTCCCTATGGGCACGTGGTGTTAGACCCGGCCTCCCTTCCTGACCCTCCAGGGTAGGCCTGGTATCTCTTCCTGAATGCTCCGGGGTAGGCCTGGCGCCCCTTCCCGACGCTCCGGGGTAGTACCAGTACCCCCACCCGGTACTCTGGGGTATTACCCGTGAACCTCGTCGGTACTCCGGAGTAGTACCACTACCTCCACCGGTACTCCAGGGTACAACTGCTGTTCCTACGGGTGCGTGGGATTTGACACGCCCTTCCTACCTGACCCTCCGTGTTAGGCCCGGTGTCCCTACCCGAAGTTCCGGGATAGAACCGGTTCCCCTAGCAGTACTCTGGGGTTGTACCGGAAACCTTTGTGATGCGCCGGAGTTCACCTGTTGTCCCTACGGGCACGCGGTGTTAGACCCGGCCTCCCTTCCTGACCTTCCAGGGTAGGTCTGGTATCTCTACCTGATGCTCCGGGGTAGGCCTGGTGCCCCTTCCCGATGCTCCGGGGTAGTACCAGTACCCCCACCCGGTACTCTGGGGTATTACCCGTGACCCTCATCGGTACTCCGGAGTAGTACCACTACCTCCACCGGTACTCCAGGGTACAACTGCTGTTCCTACGGGTGCGTGGGATTTGACACGCCCTTCCTACCTGACCCTCCGTGTTAGGCCCGGTGTCCCTACCCGAACTTCCGGGATAGAACCGGTTCCCCTAGCAGTACTCTGGGGTTGTACCGGAAACCTTTGTGATGCGCCGGAGTTCACCTGTTGTCCCTACGGGCACGCGGTGTTAGACCCGGCCTCCCTTCCTGACCTTCCAGGGTAGGTCTGGTATCTCTACCTGATGCTCCGGGGTAGGCCTGGCGCCCCTTCCCGATGCTCCGGGGTAGTACCAGTACCCCCACCCGGTACTCTGGGGTATTACCCGTGACCCTCGTCGGTACTCCGGAGTAGTACCACTACCTCCACCGGTACTCCAGGGTGCAACTGCTGTTCCTACGGGTGCGTGCGATTTGACCCGCCCTTCCTACCTGACCCTCCATGATACTCCCGGTGTCCCTACCCGAACTTCCGGGATAGAACCGGTTCCCCTAGCAGTACTCTGGGGTTGTACCGGAAACCTTTGTGATGCGCCGGAGTTCACCTGTTGTCCCTACGGGCACGCGGTGTTAGACCCGGCCTCCCTTCCTGACCTTCCAGGGTAGGCCTGGTATTCCTACCTGATGCTCCGGGATAGGCCTGGCACCCCTTCCCGACGCTATGGGGTAGTACTAGTACCGCCACTCGGTACTCTGGGTTATTACCCGTAACCCTCGTCGGAACTCTGGCGTAGTACCACTACCTCCACCGGTACTCCAGGGTACAACTGCTGTTCCTACGGGTGCGTGGGATTTGACCCGCCCTTCCTACCTGACCCTCCATGATACGCCCGGTGTCCCTACCCGAACTTCCGGGATAGAACCGGTTCCCCTAGCAGTACTCTGGGGTTGTACCGGAAACCTTTGTGATGCGCCGGAGTTCACCTGTTGTCCCTACGGGCACGCGGTGTGAGACCCGGCCTCCCTTCCTGACCTTCCAGGGTAGGTCTGGTATCTCTACCTGATGCTCCGGGGTAGGCCTGGCGCCCCTTCCCGACGCTCCGGTGTAGTACCAGTACTTCCACCCGGTACTCTGGGGTATTACCCGTGACCCTCGTCGGTACTCCGGAGTAGTACCACTACCTCCACCGGTACTCCAGGGTACAACTGCTGTTCCTACGGGTGCGTGGGATTTGACCCGCCCTTCCTACCTGACCCTCCGTGTTAGGCCCGGTGTCCCTACCCGAAGTTCCGGGATAGAACCGGTTCCCCTAGCAGTACTCTGGGGTTGTACCGGAAACCTTTGTGATGTGCCGGAGTTCACCTGTTGTCCCTACGGGCACGCGGTGTTAGACCCGGCCTCCCTTCCTGACCCTCCAGGGTAGGCCTGTTACCTCTACCTGATGCTCCGGGGTAGTCCTGGTGCCCCTTCCCGACGCTCCGGGGTAGTACCAGTACCCCCACCCGGTACTCTGGGGTATTACCCGTGACCCTCGTCGGTACTCCGGAGTAGTACCACTACCTCCACCGGTACTCCAGGGTACAACTGCTGTTCCTACGGGTGCGTGGGATTTGACCCGCCCTTCCTACCTGACCCTCCGTGTTAGGCCCGGTGTCCCTACCCGAACTTCCGGGATAGAACCGGTTCCCCTAGCAGTACTCTGGGGTTGTACCGGAAACCTTTGTGATGCGCCGGAGTTCACCTGTTGTCCCTACGGGCACGCGGTGTTAGACCCGGCCTCCCTTCCTGACCTTCCAGGGTAGGTCTGGTATCTCTACCTGATGCTCCGGGGTAGGCCTGGTGCCCCTTCCCGATGCTCCGGGGTAGTACCAGTACCCCCACCCGGTACTCTGGGGTATTACCCGTGACCCTCGTCGGTACTCCGGAGTAGTACCACTACCTCCACCGGTACTCCAGGGTACAACTGCTGTTCCTACGGGTGCGTGGGATTTGACCCGCCCTTCCTACCTGACCCTCCGTGTTAGGCCCGGTGTCCCTACCCGAAGTTCCGGGATAGAACCGGTTCCCCTAGCAGTACTCTGGGGTTGTACCGGAAACCTTTGTGATGCGCCGGAGTTCACCTGTTGTCCCTACGGGCACGCGGTGTTAGACCCGGCCTCCCTTCCTGACCTTCCAGGGTAGGTCTGGTATCTCTACCTGATGCTCCGGGGTAGGCCTGGTACCCCTTCCCGATGCTCCGGGGTAGTACCAGTACTTCCACCTGGTACTCTGGGGTATTACGCGTGACCCTCGTCGGTACTCCGGAGTAGTACCACTACCTCCACCGGTACTCCAGGGTACAACTGCTGTTCCTACGGGTGCATGGGATTTGACCCGCCCTTCCTACCTGACCCTCCATGATACGCCCGGTGTCCCTAGCCGAACTTCCGGGATAGAACCGGTTCCCCTAGCAGTACTCTGGGGTTGTACCGGAAACCTTTGTGATGCGCCGGAGTTCACCTGTTGTCCCTACGGGCACGCGGTGTTAGACCCGGCCTCCCTTCCTGACCCTCCAGGGTAGGCCTGGTATCTCTTCCTGAATGCTCCGGGGTAGGCCTGGCGCCCCTTCCCGACGCTCCGGGGTAGTACCAGTACTTCCACCTGGTACTCTGGGGTATTACCCGTGAACCTCGTCGGTACTCCGGAGTAGTACCACTACCTCCACCGGTACTCCAGGGTGCAACTGCTGTTCCTACGGGTGCGTGCGATTTGACCCGCCCTTCCTACCTGACCCTCCATGATACTCCCGGTGTCCCTACCCGAACTTCCGGGATAGAACCGGTTCCCCTAGCAGTACTCTGGGGTTGTACCGGAAACCTTTGTGATGCGCCGGAGTTCACCTGTTGTCCCTACGGGCACGCGGTGTTAGACCCGGCCTCCCTTCCTGACCTTCCAGGGTAGGCCTGGTATTCCTACCTGATGCTCCGGGATAGGCCTGGCACCCCTTCCCGACGCTATGGGGTAGTACTAGTACCGCCACCCGGTACTCTGGGTTATTACCCGTAACCCTCGTCGGAACTCTGGCGTAGTACCACTACCTCCACCGGTACTCCAGGGTACAACTGCTGTTCCTACGGGTGCGTGGGATTTGACCCGCCCTTCCTACCTGACCCTCCATGTTAGGCCCGGTGTCCCTACCCGAACTTCCGGGATAGAACCGGTTCCCCTAGCAGTACTCTGGGGTTGTACCGGAAACCTTTGTGATGCGCTGGAGTTCACCTGTTGTCCCTACGGGCACGCGGTGTTAGACCCGGCCTCCCTTCCTGACCTTCCAGGGTAGGTCTGGTATCTCTACCTGATGCTCCGGGGTAGGCCTGGCGCCCCTTCCCGACGCTCCGGGGTAGTACCAGTACTTCCACCCGGTACTCTGGGGTATTACCCGTGAACCTCGTCGGTACTCCGGAGTAGTACCACTACCTCCACCGGTACTCCAGGGTACAACTGCTGTTCCTACGGGTGCGTGCGATTTGACCCGCCCTTCCTACCTGACCCTCCGTGTTAGGCCCGGTGTCCCTACCCGAACTTCCGGGATAGAACCGGTTCCCCTAGCAGTACTCTGGGGTTGTACAGAAACCTTTGTGATGTGCCGGAGTTCACCTGTTGTCCCTACGGGCACGCGGTGTTAGACCCGGCCTCCCTTCCTGACCCTCCAGGGTAGGACTGGTATCTCTTCCTGAATGCTCCGGGGTAGGCCTGGCGCCCCTTCCCGATGCTCCGGGGTAGTACTGGTACCCCCACTCGAAACTTTGGGGTAGGAACCGTAACCCTCATCCGAACTCTGGGGTAGTTCCAGTACCAACAGGCGGTACGCTGTGGTACAACTGCTGTTCCTACAGGTGCGTGGGACTTGACCCACCCTTCCACCTGATCCTCCGTGTTAGGCCCGGTGTCCCTACCCGAACTTCCGGGATAGAACCGGTTCCCCTAGCAGTACTCTGGGGTTGTACCGGAAACCTTTGTGATGCGTCGGAGTTCACCTGTTGTCCCTACGGGCACGCGGTGTGAGACCCGGCCTCCCTACCTGACCCACCAGGGTAGGCCTGGTATCTCTACCTGATGCTCCGGGGTAGGCCTGGCACCCCTTCCCGACGCTACGGGGTAGTACCAGTACTTCCACCCGGTACTCTGGGGTATTACCCGTGAACCTCGACGGTACTCCGGAGTAGTACCACTACCTCCACCGGTACTCCAGGGTACAACTGCTGTTCCTACGGGTGCGTGGGATTTGACCCGCCCTTCCTACCTGACCCTCCGTGTTAGGCCCGGTGTCCCTACCCGAAGTTCCGGGATAGAACCGGTTCCCCTAGCAGTACTCTGGGGTTGTACCGGAAACCTTTGTGATGCGCCGGAGTTCACCTGTTGTCCCTACGGGCACGCGGTGTTAGACCCGGCCTCCCTTCCTGACCTTCCAGGGTAGGTCTGGTATCTCTACCTGATGCTCCGTGGTAGGCCTGGCGCCCCTTCCCGACGCTCCGGGGTAGTACCAGTACTTCCACCTGGTACTCTGGGGTATTACCCGTGACCCTCGTCGGTACTCCGGAGTAGTACCACTACCTCCACCGGTACTCCAGGGTACAACTGCTGTTCCTACGGGTGCGTGGGATTTGACACGCCCTTCTACCTGACCCTCCATGATACTCCCGGTGTCCCTACCCAATATTCCGGGATAGAACCGGTTCCCCTAGCAGTACTCTGGGGTTGTACCGGAAACCTTTGTGATGCGCCGGAGTTCACCTGTTGTCCCTACGGGCACGCGGTGTTAGACCCGGCCTCCCTTCCTGACCTTCCAGGGTAGGTCTGGTATCTCTACCTGATGCTCCGTGGTAGGCCTGGCGCCCCTTCCCGACGCTCCGGGGTAGTACCAGTACTTCCACCTGGTACTCTGGGGTATTACCCGTGACCCTCGTCGGTACTCCGGAGTAGTACCACTACCTCCACCGGTACTCCAGGGTACAACTGCTGTTCCTACGGGTGCGTGGGATTTGACACGCCCTTCTACCTGACCCTCCATGATACTCCCGGTGTCCCTACCCAATATTCCGGGATAGAACCGGTTCCCCTAGCAGTACTCTGGGGTTGTACCGGAAACCTTTGTGATGCGCCGGAGTTCACCTGTTGTCCCTACGGGCACGCGGTGTTAGACCCGGCCTCCCTACCTGACCCACCAGGGTAGGCCTGGTATCTCTACCTGATGCTCCGAGGTAGGCCTGGCGCCCCTTCCCGATGCTCCGGGGTAGGACTGGTACCCCCACTGGGAACTTTGGGGTAGGAACCGTAACCCTCATCCGAACTCTGGGGTAGTACCAGTACCTCCAGGCGGTACGCCGTGGTACAACTGCTGTTCCTACAGGTGCGTGGGATTTGACCCGCCCTTCCTACCTGACCCTCCGTGTTAGGCCCGGTGTCCCTACCCGAACTTCCGGGATAGAACCGGTTCCCCTAGCAGTACTCTGGGGTTGTACCGGAAACCTTTGTGATGCGCCGGAGTTCACCTGTTGTCCCTACGGGCACGCGGTGTTAGACCCGGCCTCCCTTCCTGACCCTCCAGGGTAGGCCTGGTATCTCTACCTGATGCTCCGGGTTAGGCCTGGCGCCCCTTCCCGACGCTCTGGGGTAGTACCAGTACTTCCACTTGGTACTCTGGGGTATTACCCGTGACCCTCGTCGGTACTCCGGAGTAGTACCACTACCTCCACCGGTACTCCAGGGTACAACTGCTGTTCCTACGGGTGCGTGGGATTTGACACGCCCTTCCTACCTGACCCTCCATGATACGCCCGGTGTCCCTACCCGAACTTCCAGGATAGAACCGGTTCCCCTAGCAGTACTCTGGGGTTGTACCGGAAACCTTTGTGATGCGCCGGAGTTCACCTGTTGTCCCTACGGGCACGCGGTGTTAGACCCGGCCTCCCTTCCTGACCCTCCAGGGTAGGCCTGTTACCTCTACCTGATGCTCCGGGGTAGTCCTGGTGCCCCTTCCCGACGCTCCGGGGTAGTACCAGTACCCCCACCCGGTACTTTGGGGTATTACCCATGACCCTCGTCGGTACTCCGGAGTAGTACCACTACCTCCACCGGTACTCCAGGGTAAAACTGCTGTTCCTACGGGTGCGTGGGATTTGACCCGCCCTTCCTACCTGACCCTACGTGTTAGGCCCGGTGTCCCTACCCGAACTTCCGGGATAGAACCGGTTCCCCTAGCAGTACTCTGGGGTTGTACCGGAAACCTTTGTGATGCGCCGGAATACACCTGTTGTCCCTACGGGCACGCGGTGTTAGACCCGGCCTCCCTTCCTGACCCTCCAGGGTAGGCCTGGTATCTCTACCTGATGCTCCGGGGTAGGCCTGGTGCCCCTTCCCGATGCTCTGGGGTAGTACCAGTACTTCCACCTGGTACTCTAGGCTATGACCCGTGACGCTCATCGGTACTCCAGAGTAGTACCAGTACCTCCACCGGTACTCCAGGGTACAACTGCTGTTCCTACGGGTGCGTGGGATTTGACCCGCCCTTCCTACCTGACCCTCCGTGTTAGGCCCGGAGTCCCTACCCGAACTTCCGGGATAGAACCGGTTCCCCTAGCAGTACTCTGGGGTTGTACCGGAAACCTTTGTGATGCGCTGGAGTTCACCTGTTGTCCCTACGGGCACGCGGTGTGAGACCCGGCCTCCCTTCCTGACCTTCCAGGGTAGGTCTGGTATCTCTACCTGATGCTCCGGGGTAGGCCTGGCGCCCCTTCCCGATGCTCCGGGGTAGTACTGGTACCCCCACTGGGAACTTTGGGGTAGGAACCGTAACCCTCATCCGAACTCTGGGGTAGTACCAGTACCTCCAGGCGGTACGCCGTGGTACAACTGCTGTTCCTACAGGTGCGTGGGATTTGACCCGCCCTTCCTACCTGACCCTCCGTGTTAGGCCCGGTGTCCCTACCCGAACTTCCGGGATAGAACCGGTTCCCCTAGCAGTACTCTGGGGTTGTACCGGAAACCTTTGTGATGCGCCGGAGTTCACCTGTTGTCCCTACGGGCACGCGGTGTTAGACCCGGCCTCCCTTCCTGACCCTCCAGGGTAGGCCTGTTACCTCTACCTGATGCTCCGGGGTAGTCCTGGTGCCCCTTCCCGACGCTCCGGGGTAGTACCAGTACCCCCACCCGGTACTTTGGGGTATTACCCGTGACCCTCGTCGGTACTCCGGAGTAGTATCACTACCTCCACCGGTACTCCAGGGTACAACTGCTGTTCCTACGGGTGCGTGGGATTTGACCCGCCCTTCCTACCTGACCCTCCGTGTTAGGCCCGGTGTCCCTACCCGAACTTCCGGGATAGAACCGGTTCCCCTAGCAGTACTCTGGGGTTGTACCGGAAACCTTTGTGATGCGCCGGAATACACCTGTTGTCCCTACGGGCACGCGGTGTTAGACCCGGCCTCCCTTCCTGACCCTCCAGGGTAGGCCTGGTATCTCTACCTGATGCTCCGGGGTAGGCCTGCCGCCCCTTCCCGATGCTCCGGGGTAGTACCAGTACTTCCACCTGGTACTCTAGGCTATGACCCGTGACGCTCATCGGTACTCCGGAGTAGTACCAGTACCTCCACCGGTACTCCAGGGTACAACTGCTGTTCCTACGGGTGCGTGGGATTTGACCCGCCCTTCCTACCTGACCCTCCGTGTTAGGCCCGGTGTCCCTACCCGAACTTCCGGGATAGAACCGGTTCCCCTAGCAGTACTCTGGGGTTGTACCGGAAACCTTTGTGATGCGCCGGAGTTCACCTGTTGTCCCTACGGGCACGCGGTGTTAGACCCGGCCTCCCTTCCTGACCTTCCAGGGTAGGTCTGGTATCTCTACCTGATGCTCCGGGGTAGGCCTGGTGCCCCTTCCCGATGCTCCGGGGTAGTACCAGTACTTCCACCTGGTACTCTGGGGTATTACCCGTGACCCTCGTCGGTACTCCGGAGTAGTACCACTACCTCCACCGGTACTCCAGGGTGCAACTGCTGTTCCTACGGGTGCGTGGGATTTGACCCGCCCTTCCTACCTGACCCTCCATGATACTCCCGGTGTCCCTACCCGAACTTCCGGGATAGAACCGGTTCCCCTAGCAGTACTCTGGGGTTGTACCGGAAACCTTTGTGATGCGCCGGAGTTCACCTGTTGTCCCTATGGGCACGCGGTGTTAGACCCGGCCTCCCTTCCTGACCCTCCAGGGTAGGCCTGGTATCTCTACCTGATGCTCCGGGGTAGGCCTGGTGCCCCTTCCCGATGCTCCGGGGTAGTACCAGTACTTCCACCTGGTACTCTAGGCTATGACCCGTGGCGCTCATCGGTACTCCGGAGTAGTACCAGTACCTCCACCGGTACTCCAGGGTACAACTGCTGTTCCTACGGGTGCGTGGGATTTGACCCGCCCTTCCTACCTGACCCTCCGTGTTAGGCCCGGTGTCCCTACCCGAACTTCCGGGATAGAACCGGTTCCCCTAGCAGTACTCTGGGGTTGTACCGGAAACCTTTGTGATGCGCTGGAGTTCACCTGTTGTCCCTACGGGCACGCGGTGTGAGACCCGGCCTCCCTTCCTGACCTTCCAGGGTAGGTCTGGTATCTCTACCTGATGCTCCGGGGTAGGCCTGGCGCCCCTTCCCGATGCTCCGGGGTAGTACTGGTACCGCCACTCGAAACTTTGACGTAGGAACCGTAACCCTCATCCGAAATCTGGGGTAGTACCAGTACCTCCAGGCGGTACGCTGTGGTACAACTGCTGTTCCTACAGGTGCGTGGGATTTGACCCACCCTTCCACCTGACCCTCCGTGTTAGGCCCGGTGTCCCTACCCGAACTTCCGGGATAGAACCGGTTCCCCTAGCAGTACTCTGGGGTTGTACCGGAAACCTTTGTGATGCGCCGGAGTTCACCTGTTGTCCCTACGGGCACGGGGTGTGAGACCCGGCCTCCCTACCTGACCCACCAGGGTAGGCCTGGTATCTCTACCTGATGCTCCGGGGTAGGCCTGGCACCCCTTCCCGACGCTACGGGGTAGTACCAGTACTTCCACCCGGTACTCTGGGGTATTACCCGTGAACCTCGACGGTACTCCGGAGTAGTACCACTACCTCCACCGGTACTCCAGGGTACAACTGCTGTTCCTACGGGTGCGTGGGATTTGACCCGCCCTTCCTACCTGACCCTCCGTGTTAGGCCCGGTGTCCCTACCCGAAGTTCCGGGATAGAACCGGTTCCCCTAGCAGTACTCTGGGGTTGTACCGGAAACCTTTGTGATGCGCCGGAGTTCACCTGTTGTCCCTACGGGCACGCGGTGTGAGACCCGGCCTCCCTTCCTGACCTTCCAGGGTAGGTCTGGTATCTCTACCTGATGCTCCGGGGTAGGCCTGGCGCCCCTTCCCGACGCTCTGGGGTAGTACCAGTACTTCCACCTGGTACTCTGGGGTATTACCCGTGACCCTCATCGGTACTCCGGAGTAGTACCACTACCTCCACCGGTACTCCAGGGTACAACTGCTGTTCCTACGGGTGCGTGGGATTTGACACGGCCTTCCTACCTGACCCTCCATGATACGCCCGGTGTCCCTACCCGAAGTTCCGGGATAGAACCGGTTCCCCTAGCAGTACTCTGGGGTTGTACCGGAAACCTTTGTGATGCACCGGAGTTCACCTGTTGTCCCTATGGGCACGTGGTGTTAGACCCGGCCTCCCTTCCTGACCCTCCAGGGTAGGCCTGGTATCTCTTCCTGAATGCTCCGGGGTAGGCCTGGCGCCCCTTCCCTACGCTCCGGGGTAGTACTGGTACCCCCACTCGAAACTTTTGGTAGGAACCGTAACCCTCATCCAAACTCTGGGGTAGTACCAGTACCTCCAGGCGGTACGCCGTGGTACAACTGCTGTTCCTACAGGTGCGTGGGATTTGACCCACCCTTCCACCTGACCCTCCGTGTTAGGCCCGGTGTCCCTACCCGAACTTCCGGGATAGAACCGGTTCCCCTAGCAGTACTCTGGGGTTGTACCGGAAACCTTTGTGATGCGTCGGAGTTCACCTGTTGTCCCTACGGGCACGCGGTGTTAGACCCGGCCTCCCTTCCTGACCTTCCAGGGTAGGTCTGCTATCCCTACCTGATGCTTCAGGGTAGGCCTGGCGCCTCTTCCCGATGCTCCGGGGTAGTACTGGTACCGCCACTCGGAACTTTGGGGTAGGAACCGTAACCCTCATCCGAACGCTGGGGTAGTACCAGTACCTCCAGGCGGTACGCCGTGGTACAACTGCTGTTCCTACAGGTGCGTGGGATTTGACCAACCCTTCCACCTGACCATCCATGATAGGCCCGGTGTCCGTACCCAACATTCCGGGATAGAACCGGTTCCCCTAGCAGTACTCTGGGGTTGTACCGGAAACCTTTGTGATGCGTCGGAGTTCACCTGTTGTCCCTACGGGCACGGGGTGTGAGACCCGGCCTCCCTACCTGACCCACCAGGGTAGGCCTGGTATCTCTACCTGATGCTCCGGGGTAGGCCTGGCACCCCTTCCCGACGCTATGGGGTAGTACCAGTACTTCCACCCGGTACTCTGGGGTATTACCCGTGAACCTCAACGGTACTCCGGAGTAGTACCACTACCTCCACCGGTACTCCAGGGTACAACTGCTGTTCCTACGGGTGCGTGGGATTTGACCCGCCCTTCCTACCTGACCCTCCGTGTTAGGCCCGGTGTCCCTACCCGAACTTCCGGGATAGAACCGGTTCCCCTAGCAGTACTCTGGGGTTGTACCGGAAACCTTTGTGATGCGCCGGAGTTCACCTGTTGTCCCTACGGGCACGCGGTGTTAGACCCGGCCTCCCTTCCTGACCCTCCAGGGTAGGCCTGTTACCTCTACCTGATGCTCCGGGGTAGTCCTGGTGCCCCTTCCCGACGCTCCGGGGTAGTACCAGTACCCCCACCCGCTACTTTGGGGTATTACCCGTGACCCTCGTCGGTACTCCGGAGTAGTACCACTACCTCCACCGGTACTCCAGGGTACAACTGCTGTTCCTACGGGTGCGTGGGATTTGACCCGCCCTTCCTACCTGACCCTCCGTGTTAGGCCCGGTGTCCCTACCCGAAGTTCCGGGATAGAACCGGTTCCCCTAGCAGTACTCTGGGGTTGTACCGGAAACCTTTGTGATGCGCCGGAGTTCACCTGTTGTCCCTACGGGCACGCGGTGTGAGACCCGGCCTCCCTTCCTGACCTTCCAGGGTAGGTTTGGTATCTCTACCTGATGCTCCGGGGTAGGCCTGGCGCCCCTTCCCGACGCTCTGGGGTAGTACCAGTACTTCCACCTGGTACTCTGGGGTATTACCCGTGACCCTCATCGGTACTCCGGAGTAGTACCACTACCTCCACCGGTACTCCAGGGTACAACTGCTGTTCCTACGGGTGCGTGGGATTTGACACGGCCTTCCTACCTGACCCTCCATGATACGCCCGGTGTCCCTACCCGAAGTTCCGGGATAGAACCGGTTCCCCTAGCAGTACTCTGGGGTTGTACCGGAAACCTTTGTGATGTGCCGGAGTTCACCTGTTGTCCCTACGGGCACGCGGTGTTAGACCCGGCCTCCCTTCCTGACCTTCCAGGGTAGGTCTGGTATCTCTACCTGATGCTCCGGGGTAGGCCTGGTGCCCCTTCCCGATGCTCCGGGGTAGTACCAGTACCCCCACCCGGTACTCTGGGGTATTACCCGTGACCCTCATCGGTACTCCGGAGTAGTACCACTACCTCCACCGGTACTCCAGGGTACAACTGCTGTTCCTACGGGTGCGTGGGATTTGACCCGCCCTTCCTACCTGACCCTCCGTGTTAGGCCCGGTGTCCCTACCCGAACTTCCGGGATAGAACCGGTTCCCCTAGCAGTACTCTGGGGTTGTACCGGAAACCTTTGTGATGCGCCGGAGTTCACCTGTTGTCCCTACGGGCACGCGGTGTTAGACCCGGCCTCCCTTCCTGACCTTCCAGGGTAGGTCTGGTATCTCTACCTGATGCTCCGGGGTAGGCCTGGTGCCCCTTCCCGACGCTCCGGGGTAGTACCAGTACCCCCACCCGGTACTCTGGGGTATTACCCGTGACCCTCGTCGGTACTCCGGAGTAGTACCACTACCTCCACCGGTACTCCAGGGTGCAACTGCTGTTCCTACGGGTGCGTGCGATTTGACCCGCCCTTCCTACCTGACCCTCCATGATACTCCCGGTGTCCCTACCCGAACTTCCGGGATAGAACCGGTTCCCCTAGCAGTACTCTGGGGTTGTACCGGAAACCTTTGTGATGCGCCGGAGTTCACCTGTTGTCCCTACGGGCACGCGGTGTTAGACCCGGCCTCCCTTCCTGACCTTCCAGGGTAGGCCTGGTATTCCTACCTGATGCTCCGGGATAGGCCTGGCACCCCTTCCCGACGCTATGGGGTAGTACTAGTACCGCCACTCGGTACTCTGGGTTATTACCCGTAACCCTCGTCGGAACTCTGGCGTAGTACCACTACCTCCACCGGTACTCCAGGGTACAACTGCTGTTCCTACGGGTGCGTGGGATTTGACCCGCCCTTCCTACCTGACCCTCCATGATACGCCCGGTGTCCCTACCCGAACTTCCGGGATAGAACCGGTTCCCCTAGCAGTACTCTGGGGTTGTACCGGAAACCTTTGTGATGCGCCGGAGTTCACCTGTTGTCCCTACGGGCACGCGGTGTGAGACCCGGCCTCCCTTCCTGACCTTCCAGGGTAGGTCTGGTATCTCTACCTGATGCTCCGGGGTAGGCCTGGCGCCCCTTCCCGACGCTCCGGTGTAGTACCAGTACTTCCACCCGGTACTCTGGGGTATTACCCGTGACCCTCGTCGGTACTCCGGAGTAGTACCACTACCTCCACCGGTACTCCAGGGTACAACTGCTGTTCCTACGGGTGCGTGGGATTTGACCCGCCCTTCCTACCTGACCCTCCGTGTTAGGCCCGGTGTCCCTACCCGAAGTTCCGGGATAGAACCGGTTCCCCTAGCAGTACTCTGGGGTTGTACCGGAAACCTTTGTGATGCGCCGGAGTTCACCTGTTGTCCCTACGGGCACGCGGTGTTAGACCCGGCCTCCCTTCCTGACCCTCCAGGGTAGGTCTGGTATCTCTACCTGATGCTCCGAGGTAGGCCTGGCGCCCCTTCCCGACGCTCCGGGGTAGTACCAGTACTTCCACCTGGTACTCTGGGGTATTACCCGTGAACCTCGTCGGTACTCCGGAGTAGTACCACTACCTCCACCGGTACTCCAGGGTACAACTGCTGTTCCTACGGGTGCGTGGGATTTGACACGCCCTTCCTACCTGACCCTCCATGATACGCCCGGTGTCCCTACCCGAACTTCCGGGATAGAACCGGTTCCCCTAGCAGTACTCTGGGGTTGTACCGGAAACCTTTGTGATGCGCCGGAGTTCACCTGTTGTCCCTACGGGCACGCGGTGTTAGACCCGGCCTCCCTTCCTGACCCTCCAGGGTAGGCCTGTTACCTCTACCTGATGCTCCGGGGTAGTCCTGGTGCCCCTTCCCGACGCTCCGGGGTAGTACCAGTACCCCCACCCGGTACTCTGGGGTATTACCCGTGACCCTCGTCGGTACTCCGGAGTAGTACCACTACCTCCACCGGTACTCCAGGGTACAACTGCTGTTCCTACGGGTGCGTGGGATTTGACCCGCCCTTCCTACCTGACCCTCCGTGTTAGGCCCGGTGTCCCTACCCGAACTTCCGGGATAGAACCGGTTCCCCTAGCAGTACTCTGGGGTTGTACCGGAAACCTTTGTGATGCGCCGGAGTTCACCTGTTGTCCCTACGGGCACGCGGTGTTAGACCCGGCCTCCCTTCCTGACCTTCCAGGGTAGGTCTGGTATCTCTACCTGATGCTCCGGGGTAGGCCTGGTGCCCCTTCCCGATGCTCCGGGGTAGTACCAGTACCCCCACCCGGTACTCTGGGGTATTACCCGTGACCCTCGTCGGTACTCCGGAGTAGTACCACTACCTCCACCGGTACTCCAGGGTACAACTGCTGTTCCTACGGGTGCGTGGGATTTGACCCGCCCTTCCTACCTGACCCTCCGTGTTAGGCCCGGTGTCCCTACCCGAAGTTCCGGGATAGAACCGGTTCCCCTAGCAGTACTCTGGGGTTGTACCGGAAACCTTTGTGATGCGCCGGAGTTCACCTGTTGTCCCTACGGGCACGCGGTGTTAGACCCGGCCTCCCTTCCTGACCTTCCAGGGTAGGTCTGGTATCTCTACCTGATGCTCCGGGGTAGGCCTGGTACCCCTTCCCGATGCTCCGGGGTAGTACCAGTACTTCCACCTGGTACTCTGGGGTATTACGCGTGACCCTCGTCGGTACTCCGGAGTAGTACCACTACCTCCACCGGTACTCCAGGGTACAACTGCTGTTCCTACGGGTGCGTGGGATTTGACCCGCCCTTCCTACCTGACCCTCCATGATACGCCCGGTGTCCCTACCCGAACTTCCGGGATAGAACCGGTTCCCCTAGCAGTACTCTGGGGTTGTACCGGAAACCTTTGTGATGCGCCGGAGTTCACCTGTTGTCCCTACGGGCACGCGGTGTGAGACCCGGCCTCCCTTCCTGACCTTCCAGGGTAGGTCTGGTATCTCTACCTGATGCTCCGGGGTAGGCCTGGCGCCCCTTCCCGACGCTCCGGGGTAGTACCAGTACTTCCACCTGGTACTCTGGGGTATTACCCGTGAACCTCGACGGTACTCCGGAGTAGTACCACTACCTCCACCGGTACTCCAGGGTACAACTGCTGTTCCTACGGGTGCGTGGGATTTGACCCGCCCTTCCTACCTGACCCTCCGTGTTAGGCCCGGTGTCCCTACCCGAAGTTCCGGGATAGAACCGGTTCCCCTAGCAGTACTCTGGGGTTGTACCGGAAACCTTTGTGATGCGCCGGAGTTCACCTGTTGTCCCTACGGGCACGCGGTGTTAGACCCGGCCTCCCTTCCTGACCCTCCAGGGTAGGCCTGGTATCTCTTCCTGAATGCTCCGGGGTAGGCCTGGCGCCCCTTCCCGATGCTCCGGGGTAGTACCAGTACTTCCACCTGGTACTCTGGGGTATTACCCGTGAACCTCGACGGTACTCCGGAGTAGTACCACTACCTCCACCGGTACTCCAGGGTACAACTGCTGTTCCTACGGGTGCGTGGGATTTGACCCGCCCTTCCTACCTGTCCCTCCGTGTTAGGCCCGGTGTCCCTACCCGAAGTTCCAGGATAGAACCGGTTCCCCTAGCAGTACTCTGGGGTTGTACCGGAAACCTTTGTGATGCGCCGGAGTTCACCTGTTGTCCCTACGGGCACGCGGTGTGAGACCCGGCCTCCCTTCCTGACCTTCCAGGGTAGGTCTGGTATCTCTACCTGATGCTCCGGGGTAGGCCTGGTGCCCCTTCCCGACGCTCCGGGGTAGTACCAGTACTTCCACCTGGTACTCTGGGGTATTACCCGTGACCCTCGTCGGTACTCCGGAGTAGTACCACTACCTCCACCGGTACTCCAGGGTGCAACTGCTGTTCCTACGGGTGCGTGCGATTTGACCCGCCCTTCCTACCTGACCCTCCATGATACTCCCGGTGTCCCTACCCGAACTTCCGGGATAGAACCGGTTCCCCTAGCAGTACTCTGGGGTTGTACCGGAAACCTTTGTGATGCGCCGGAGTTCACCTGTTGTCCCTACGGGCACGCGGTGTTAGACCCGGCCTCCCTTCATGACCTTCCAGGGTAGGCCTGGTATTCCTACCTGATGCTCCGGGATAGGCCTGGCACCCCTTCCCGACGCTATGGGGTAGTACTAGTACCGCCACCCGGTACTCTGGGTTATTACCCGTAACCCTCGTCGGAACTCTGGCGTAGTACCACTACCTCCACCGGTACTCCAGGGTACAACTGCTGTTCCTACGGGTGCGTGGGATTTGACCCGCCCTTCCTACCTGACCCTCCATGTTAGGCCCGGTGTCCCTACCCGAACTTCCGGGATAGAACCGGTTCCCCTAGCAGTACTCTGGGGTTGTACAGAAACCTCTGTGATGTGCCGGAGTTCACCTGTTGTCCCTACGGGCACGCGGTGTTAGACCCGGCCTCCCTTCCTGACCCTCCAGGGTAGGCCTGGTATCTCTTCCTGAATGCTCCGGGGTAGGCCTGGCGCCCCTTCCCGATGCTCCGGGGTAGTACTGGTACCCCCACTCGAAACTTTGGGGTAGGAACCGTAACCCTCATCCGAACTCTGGGGTAGTTCCAGTACCAACAGGCGGTACGCTGTGGTACAACTGCTGTTCCTACAGGTGCGTGGGACTTGACCCACCCTTCCACCTGATCCTCCGTGTTAGGCCCGGTGTCCCTACCCGAACTTCCGGGATAGAACCGGTTCCCCTAGCAGTACTCTGGGGTTGTACCGGAAACCTTTGTGATGCGTCGGAGTTCACCTGTTGTCCCTACGGGCACGGGGTGTGAGACCCGGCCTCCCTACCTGACCCACCAGGGTAGGCCTGGTATCTCTACCTGATGCTCCGGGGTAGGCCTGGCACCCCTTCCCGACGCTACGGGGTAGTACCAGTACTTCCACCCGGTACTCTGGGGTATTACCCGTGAACCTCGACGGTACTCCGGAGTAGTACCACTACCTCCACCGGTACTCCAGGGTACAACTGCTGTTCCTACGGGTGCGTGGGATTTGACCCGCCCTTCCTACCTGACCCTCCGTGTTAGGCCCGGTGTCCCTACCCGAAGTTCCGGGATAGAACCGGTTCCCCTAGCAGTACTCTGGGGTTGTACCGGAAACCTTTGTGATGCGCCGGAGTTCACCTGTTGTCCCTACGGGCACGCGGTGTTAGACCCGGCCTTCCTTCCTGACCTTCCAGGGTAGGTCTGGTATCTCTACCTGATGCTCCGGGGTAGGCCTGGCGCCCCTTCCCGACGCTCCGGGGTAGTACCAGTACTTCCACCTGGTACTCTGGGGTATTACCCGTGACCCTCGTCGGTACTCCGGAGTAGTACCACTACCTCCACCGGTACTCCAGGGTACAACTGCTGTTCCTACGGGTGCGTGGGATTTGACACGCCCTTCCTACCTGACCCTCCATGATACTCCCGGTGTCCCTACCCGAAGTTCCGGGATAGAACCGGTTCCCCTAGCAGTACTCTGGGGTTGTACCGGAAACCTTTGTGATTCACCGGAGTTCACCTGTTGTCCCTATGGGCACGTGGTGTTAGACCCGGCCTCGCTTCCTGACCCTCCAGGGTAGGCCTGGTATCTCTTCCTGAATGCTCCGGGGTAGGCCTGGCGCCCCTTCCCGGCGCTCCGGGGTAGTACTGGTACCCCCACTCGAAACTTTGGGGTAGGAACCGTAACCCTCATCCGAACTCTGGGGTAGTACCAGTACCTCCAGGCGGTACGCCGTGGTACAACTGCTGTTCCTACAGGTGCGTGGGATTTGACCCACCCTTCCACCTGACCCTCCGTGTTAGGCCCGGTGTCCCTACCCGAACTTCCGGGATAGAACCGGTTCCCCTAGCAGTACTCTGGGGTTGTACCGGAAACCTTTGTGATGCGCCGGAGTTCACCTGTTGTCCCTACGGGCACGCGGTGTTAGACCCGGCCTCCCTTCCTGACCTTCCAGGGTAGGTCTGCTATCCCTACCTGATGCTTCAGGGTAGGCCTGGCGCCTCTTCCCGATGCTCCGGGGTAGTACTGGTACCGCCACTCGGAACTTTGGGGTAGGAACCGTAACCCTCATCCGAACGCTGGGGTAGTACCAGTACCTCCAGGCGGTATGCCGTGGTACAACTGCTGTTCCTACAGGTGCGTGGGATTTGACCAACCCTTCCACCTGACCATCCATGATAGGCCCGGTGTCCCTACCCAACATTCCGGGATAGAACCGGTTCCCCTAGCAGTACTCTGGGGTTGTACCGGAAACCTTTGTGATGCGTCGGAGTTCACCTGTTGTCCCTACGGGCACGGGGTGTGAGACCCGGCCTCCCTACCTGACCCACCAGGGTAGGCCTGGTATCTCTACCTGATGCTCCGGGGTAGGCCTGGCACCCCTTCCCGACGCTACGGGGTAGTACCAGTACTTCCACCCGGTACTCTGGGGTATTACCCGTGAACCTCGACGGTACTCCGGAGTAGTACCACTACCTCCACCGGTACTCCAGGGTACAACTGCTGTTCCTACGGGTGCGTGGGATTTGACCCGCCCTTCCTACCTGACCCTCCGTGTTAGGCCCGGTGTCCCTACCCGAACTTCCGGGATAGAACCGGTTCCCCTAGCAGTACTCTGGGGTTGTACCGGAAACCTTTGTGATGCGCCGGAGTTCACCTGTTGTCCCTACGGGCACGCGGTGTTAGACCCGGCCTCCCTTCCTGACCCTCCAGGGTAGGCCTGGTATCTCTACCTGATGCTCCGAGGTAGGCCTGGCGCCCCTTCCCGATGCTCCGGGGTAGTACTGGTAACCTCACTGGGAACTTTGGGGTAGGAACCGTAACCCTCATCCGAACTCTGGGGTAGTACCAGTACCTCCAGGCAGTACGCCGTGGTACAACTGCTGTTCCTACAGGTGCGTGGAATTTGACCCACCCTTCCATCTGACCATCCATGATAGGCCCGGTGTCCCTACCCAATATTCCGGGATAGAACCGGTTCCCCTAGCAGTACTCTGGGGTTGTACCGGAAACCTTTGTGATGCGCCGGAGTTCACCTGTTGTCCCTACGGGCACGCGGTGTTAGACCCGGCCTCCCTTCCTGACCCTCCAGGGTAGGCCTGGTATCTCTACCTGATGCTCCGAGGTAGGCCTGGCGCCCCTTCCCGATGCTCCGGGGTAGTACTGGTACCCCCACTGGGAACTTTGGGGTAGGAACCGTAACCCTCATCCGAACTCTGGGGTAGTACCAGTACCTCCAGGCGGTACGCCGTGGTACAACTGCTGTTCCTACAGGTGCGTGGGATTTGACCCGCCCTTCCTACCTGACCCTCCGTGTTAGGCCCGGTGTCCCTACCCGAACTTCCGGGATAGAACCGGTTCCCCTAGCAGTACTCTGGGGTTGTACCGGAAACCTTTGTGATGCGCCGGAGTTCACCTGTTGTCCCTACGGGCACGCGGTGTTAGACCCGGCCTCCCTTCCTGACCCTCCAGGGTAGGCCTGGTATCTCTACCTGATGCTCCGGGTTAGGCCTGGCGCCCCTTCCCGACGCTCTGGGGTAGTACCAGTACTTCCACTTGGTACTCTGGGGTATTACCCGTGACCCTCGTCGGTACTCCGGAGTAGTACCACTACCTCCACCGGTACTCCAGGGTACAACTGCTGTTCCTACGGGTGCGTGGGATTTGACACGCCCTTCCTACCTGACCCTCCATGATACGCCCGGTGTCCCTACCCGAACTTCCGGGATAGAACCGGTTCCCCTAGCAGTACTCTGGGGTTGTACCGGAAACCTTTGTGATGCGCCGGAGTTCACCTGTTGTCCCTACGGGCACGCGGTGTTAGACCCGGCCTCCCTTCCTGACCCTCCAGGGTAGGCCTGGTATCTCTACCTGATGCTCCGAGGTAGGCCTGGCGCCCCTTCCCGATGCTCCGGGGTAGTACTGGTAACCTCACTGGGAACTTTGGGGTAGGAACCGTAACCCTCATCCGAACTCTGGGGTAGTACCAGTACCTCCAGGCAGTACGCCGTGGTACAACTGCTGTTCCTACAGGTGCGTGGAATTTGACCCACCCTTCCATCTGACCATCCATGATAGGCCCGGTGTCCCTACCCAATATTCCGGGATAGAACCGGTTCCCCTAGCAGTACTCTGGGGTTGTACCGGAAACCTTTGTGATGCGCCGGAGTTCACCTGTTGTCCCTACGGGCACGCGGTGTTAGACCCGGCCTCCCTTCCTGACCCTCCAGGGTAGGCCTGGTATCTCTACCTGATGCTCCGAGGTAGGCCTGGCGCCCCTTCCCGATGCTCCGGGGTAGTACTGGTACCCCCACTGGGAACTTTGGGGTAGGAACCGTAACCCTCATCCGAACTCTGGGGTAGTACCAGTACCTCCAGGCGGTACGCCGTGGTACAACTGCTGTTCCTACAGGTGCGTGGGATTTGACCCGCCCTTCCTACCTGACCCTCCGTGTTAGGCCCGGTGTCCCTACCCGAACTTCCGGGATAGAACCGGTTCCCCTAGCAGTACTCTGGGGTTGTACCGGAAACCTTTGTGATGCGCCGGAGTTCACCTGTTGTCCCTACGGGCACGCGGTGTTAGACCCGGCCTCCCTTCCTGACCCTCCAGGGTAGGCCTGGTATCTCTACCTGATGCTCCGGGTTAGGCCTGGCGCCCCTTCCCGACGCTCTGGGGTAGTACCAGTACTTCCACTTGGTACTCTGGGGTATTACCCGTGACCCTCGTCGGTACTCCGGAGTAGTACCACTACCTCCACCGGTACTCCAGGGTACAACTGCTGTTCCTACGGGTGCGTGGGATTTGACACGCCCTTCCTACCTGACCCTCCATGATACGCCCGGTGTCCCTACCCGAACTTCCGGGATAGAACCGGTTCCCCTAGCAGTACTCTGGGGTTGTACCGGAAACCTTTGTGATGCGCCGGAGTTCACCGGTTGTCCCTACGGGCACGCGGTGTTAGACCCGGCCTCCCTTCCTGACCCTCCAGGGTAGGCCTGTTACCTCTACCTGATGCTCCGGGGTAGTCCTGGTGCCCCTTCCCGACGCTCCGGGGTAGTACCAGTACCCCCACCCGGTACTTTGGGGTATTACCCGTGACCCTCGTCGGTACTCCGGAGTAGTACCACTACCTCCACCGGTACTCCAGGGTACAACTGCTGTTCCTACGGGTGCGTGGGATTTGACCCGCCCTTCCTACCTGACCCTACGTGTTAGGCCCGGTGTCCCTACCCGAACTTCCGGGATAGAACCGGTTCCCCTAGCAGTACTCTGGGGTTGTACCGGAAACCTTTGTGATGCGCCGGAATACACCTGTTGTCCCTACGGGCACGCGGTGTTAGACCCGGCCTCCCTTCCTGACCCTCCAGGGTAGGCCTGGTATCTCTACCTGATGCTCCGGGGTAGGCCTGGTGCCCCTTCCCGATGCTCTGGGGTAGTACCAGTACTTCCACCTGGTACTCTAGGCTATGACCCGTGACGCTCATCGGTACTCCGGAGTAGTACCAGTACCTCCACCGGTACTCCAGGGTACAACTGCTGTTCCTACGGGTGCGTGGGATTTGACCCGCCCTTCCTACCTGACCCTCCGTGTTAGGCCCGGTGTCCCTACCCGAACTTCCGGGATAGAACCGGTTCCCCTAGCAGTACTCTGGGGTTGTACCGGAAACCTTTGTGATGCGCTGGAGTTCACCTGTTGTCCCTACGGGCACGCGGTGTGAGACCCGGCCTCCCTTCCTGACCTTCCAGGGTAGGTCTGGTATCTCTACCTGATGCTCCGGGGTAGGCCTGGCGCCCATTCCCGACGCTCCGGGGTAGTACCAGTACTTCCACCCGGTACTCTGGGGTATTACCCGTGAACCTCGACGGTACTCCGGAGTAGTACCACTACCTCCACCGGTACTCCAGGGTGCAACTGCTGTTCCTACGGGTGCGTGGGATTTGACCCGCCCTTCCTACCTGACCCTCCATGTTAGGCCCGGTGTCCCTACCCGAACTTCCGGGATAGAACCGGTTCCCCTAGCAGTACTCTGGGGTTGTACCGGAAACCTTTGTGATGCGCCGGAGTTCACCTGTTGTCCCTACGGGCACGCGGTGTTAGACCCGGCCTCCCTTCCTGACCTTCCAGGGTAGGTCTGGTATCTCTACCTGATGCTCCGGGGTAGGCCTGGTGCCCCTTCCCGATGCTCCGGGGTAGTACCAGTACTTCCACCTGGTACTCTGGGGTATTACCCGTGACCCTCGTCGGTACTCCGGAGTAGTACCACTACCTCCACCGGTACTCCAGGGTGCAACTGCTGTTCCTACGGGTGCGTGGGATTTGACCCGCCCTTCCTACCTGACCCTCCATGATACTCCCGGTGTCCCTACCCGAACTTCCGGGATAGAACCGGTTCCCCTAGCAGTACTCTGGGGTTGTACCGGAAACCTTTGTGATGCGCCGGAGTTCACCTGTTGTCCCTACGGGCACGCGGTGTGAGACCCGGCCTCCCTTCCTGACCTTCCAGGGTAGGTCTGGTATCTCTACCTGATGCTCCGGGGTAGGCCTGGCACCCCTTCCCGACGCTCCGGGGTAGTACCAGTACTTCCACCTGGTACTCTGGGGTATTACCCGTGACCCTCATCGGTACTCCGGAGTAGTACCACTACCTCCACCGGTACTCCAGGGTACAACTGCTGTTCCTACGGGTGCATGGGATTTGACCCGCCCTTCCTACCTGACCCTCCGTGTTAGGCCCGGTGTCCCTACCCGAAGTTCCGGGATAGAACCGGTTCCCCTAGCAGTACTCTGGGGTTGTACCGGAAACCTTTGTGATGCGCCGGAGTTCACCTGTTGTCCCTACGGGCACGCGGTGTTAGACCCGGCCTCCCTTCCTGACCTTCCAGGGTAGGTCTGCTATCCCTACCTGATGCTTCAGGGTAGGCCTGGCGCCTCTTCCCGATGCTCTGGGGTAGTACTGGTACCGCCACTCGGAACTTTGGGGTAGGAACCGTAACCCTCATCCGAACGCTGGGGTAGTACCAGTACCTCCAGGCGGTATGCCGTGGTACAACTGCTGTTCCTACAGGTGCGTGGGATTTGACCAACCCTTCCACCTGACCATCTATGATAGGCCCGGTGTCCCTACCCAACATTCCGGGATAGAACCGGTTCCCCTAGCAGTACTCTGGGGTTGTACCGGAATCCTTTGTGATGCGTCGGAGTTCACCTGTTGTCCCTACGGGCACGGGGTGTGAGACCCGGCCTCCCTACCTGACCCACCAGGGTAGGCCTGGTATCTCTACCTGATGCTCCGGGGTAGGCCTGGCACCCCTTCCCCACGCTACGGGGTAGTACCAGTACTTCCACCCGGTACTCTGGGGTATTACCCGTGAACCTCGACGGTACTCCGGAGTAGTACCACTACCTCCACCGGTACTCCAGGGTACAACTGCTGTTCCTACGGGTGCGTGGGATTTGACCCGCCCTTCCTACCTGACCCTCCGTGTTAGGCCCGGTGTCCCTACCCGAACTTCCGGGATAGAACCGGTTCCCCTAGCAGTACTCTGGGGTTGTACCGGAAACCTTTGTGATGCGCCGGAGTTCACCTGTTGTCCCTACGGGCACGCGGTGTTAGACCCGGCCTCCCTTCCTGACCCTCCAGGGTAGGCCTGGTATCTCTACCTGATGCTCCGAGGTAGGCCTGGCGCCCCTTCCCGATGCTCCGGGGTAGTACTGGTAACCTCACTGGGAACTTTGGGGTAGGAACCGTAACCCTCATCCGAACTCTGGGGTAGTACCAGTACCTCCAGGCAGTACGCCGTGGTACAACTGCTGTTCCTACAGGTGCGTGGAATTTGACCCACCCTTCCATCTGACCATCCATGATAGGCCCGGTGTCCCTACCCAACATTCCGGGATAGAACCGGTTCCCCTAGCAGTACTCTGGGGTTGTACCGGAAACCTTTGTGATGCGCCGGAGTTCACCTGTTGTCCCTACGGGCACGCGGTGTTAGACCCGGCCTCCCTTCCTGACCCTCCAGGGTAGGCCTGGTATCTCTACCTGATGCTCCGAGGTAGGCCTGGCGCCCCTTCCCGATGCTCCGGGGTAGTACTGGTACCCCCACTGGGAACTTTGGGGTAGGAACCGTAACCCTCATCCGAACTCTGGGGTAGTACCAGTACCTCCAGGCGGTACGCCGTGGTACAACTGCTGTTCCTACAGGTGCGTGGGATTTGACCCGCCCTTCCTACCTGACCCTCCGTGTTAGGCCCGGTGTCCCTACCCGAACTTCCGGGATAGAACCGGTTCCCCTAGCAGTACTCTGGGGTTGTACCGGAAACCTTTGTGATGCGCCGGAGTTCACCTGTTGTCCCTACGGGCACGCGGTGTTAGACCCGGCCTCCCTTCCTGACCCTCCAGGGTAGGCCTGTTACCTCTACCTGATGCTCCGGGGTAGTCCTGGTGCCCCTTCCCGACGCTCCGGGGTAGTACCAGTACCCCCACCCGGTACTTTGGGGTATTACCCGTGACCCTCGTCGGTACTCCGGAGTAGTATCACTACCTCCACCGGTACTCCAGGGTACAACTGCTGTTCCTACGGGTGCGTGGGATTTGACCCGCCCTTCCTACCTGACCCTACGTGTTAGGCCCGGTGTCCCTACCCGAACTTCCGGGATAGAACCGGTTCCCCTAGCAGTACTCTGGGGTTGTACCGGAAACCTTTGTGATGCGCCGGAATACACCTGTTGTCCCTACGGGCACGCGGTGTTAGACCCGGCCTCCCTTCCTGACCCTCCAGGGTAGGCCTGGTATCTCTACCTGATGCTCCGGGGTAGGCCTGGTGCCCCTTCCCGATGCTCTGGGGTAGTACCAGTACTTCCACCTGGTACTCTAGGCTATGACCCGTGACGCTCATCGGTACTCCGGAGTAGTACCAGTACCTCCACCGGTACTCCAGGGTACAACTGCTGTTCCTACGGGTGCGTGGGATTTGACCCGCCCTTCCTACCTGACCCTCCGTGTTAGGCCCGGTGTCCCTACCCGAACTTCCGGGATAGAACCGGTTCCCCTAGCAGTACTCTGGGGTTGTACCGGAAACCTTTGTGATGCGCCGGAGTTCACCTGTTGTCCCTACGGGCACGCGGTGTTAGACCCGGCCTCCCTTCCTGACCTTCCAGGGTAGGTCTGGTATCTCTACCTGATGCTCCGGGGTAGGCCTGGTGCCCCTTCCCGATGCTCCGGGGTAGTACCAGTACTTCCACCTGGTACTCTGGGGTATTACCCGTGACCCTCGTCGGTACTCCGGAGTAGTACCACTACCTCCACCGGTACTCCAGGGTGCAACTGCTGTTCCTACGGGTGCGTGGGATTTGACCCGCCCTTCCTACCTGACCCTCCATGATACTCCCGGTGTCCCTACCCGAACTTCCGGGATAGAACCGGTTCCCCTAGCAGTACTCTGGGGTTGTACCGGAAACCTTTGTGATGCGCCGGAGTTCACCTGTTGTCCCTATGGGCACGCGGTGTTAGACCCGGCCTCCCTTCCTGACCCTCCAGGGTAGGCCTGGTATCTCTACCTGATGCTCCGGGGTAGGCCTGGTGCCCCTTCCCGATGCTCTGGGGTAGTACCAGTACTTCCACCTGGTACTCTAGGCTATGACCCGTGGCGCTCATCGGTACTCCGGAGTAGTACCAGTACCTCCACCGGTACTCCAGGGTACAACTGCTGTTCCTACGGGTGCGTGGGATTTGACCCGCCCTTCCTACCTGACCCTCCGTGTTAGGCCCGGTGTCCCTACCCGAACTTCCGGGATAGAACCGGTTCCCCTAGCAGTACTCTGGGGTTGTACCGGAAACCTTTGTGATGCGCTGGAGTTCACCTGTTGTCCCTACGGGCACGCGGTGTGAGACCCGGCCTCCCTTCCTGACCTTCCAGGGTAGGTCTGGTATCTCTACCTGATGCTCCGGGGTAGGCCTGGCGCCCCTTCCCGATGCTCCGGGGTAGTACTGGTACCGCCACTCGAAACTTTGACGTAGGAACCGTAACCCTCATCCGAAATCTGGGGTAGTACCAGTACCTCCAGGCGGTACGCTGTGGTACAACTGCTGTTCCTACAGGTGCGTGGGATTTGACCCACCCTTCCACCTGACCCTCCGTGTTAGGCCCGGTGTCCCTACCCGAACTTCCGGGATAGAACCGGTTCCCCTAGCAGTACTCTGGGGTTTTACCGGAAACCTTTGTGATGCGCCGGAGTTCACCTGTTGTCCCTACGGGCACGCGGTGTTAGACCCGGCCTCCCTTCCTGACCTTCCAGGGTAGGTCTGGTATCTCTAGCTGATGCTCCGGGGTAGGCCTGGCGCCCCTTCCCGACGCTCCGGGGTAGTACCAGTACTTCCACCTGGTACTCTGGGGTATTACCCGTGAACCTCGTCGGTACTCCGGAGTAGTGCCACTACCTCCACCGGTACTCCAGGGTACAACTGCTGTTCCTATGGGTGCGTGGGATTTGACCCGCCCTTCCTACCTGACCCTCCGTGTTAGGCCCGGTGTCCCTACCCAAACTTCCGGGATAGAACCGGTTCCCCTAGCAGTACTCTGGGGTTGTACCGGAAACCTTTGTGATGCGCTGGAGTTCACCTGTTGTCCCTACGGGCACGCGGTGTGAGACCCGGCCTCCCTTCCTGACCTTCCAGGGTAGGTCTGGTATCTCTACCTGATGCTCCGGGGTAGGCCTGGCGCCCCTTCCCGACGCTCCGGGGTAGTACCAGTACTTCCACCTGGTACTCTGGGGTATTACCCGTGAACCTCGTCGGTACTCCGGAGTAGTGCCACTACCTCCACCGGTACTCCAGGGTACAACTGCTGTTCCTATGGGTGCGTGGGATTTGACCCGCCCTTCCTACCTGACCCTCCGTGTTAGGCCCGGTGTCCCTACCCGAACTTCCGGGATAGAACCGGTTCCCCTAGCAGTACTCTGGGGTTGTACCGGAAACCTTTGTGATGCGCTGGAGTTCACCTGTTGTCCCTACGGGCACGCGGTGTGAGACCCGGCCTCCCTTCATGACCTTCCAGGGTAGGTCTGGTATCTCTACCTGATGCTCCGGGGTAGGCCTGGCGCCCCTTCCCGATGCTCCGGGGTAGTACCAGTACTTCCACCTGGTACTCTGGGGTATTACCCGTGAACCTCGACGGTACTCCGGAGTAGTACCACTACCTCCACCGGTACTCCAGGGTACAACTGCTGTTCCTACGGGTGCGTGGGATTTGACCCGCCCTTCCTACCTGACCCTCCGTGTTAGGCCCGGTGTCCTTACCTGAACTTCCGGGATAGAACCGGTTCCCCTAGCAGTACTCTGGGGTTGTACCGGAAACCTTTGTGATGCGCCGGAGTTCACCTGTTGTCCCTACGGGCACGCGGTGTGAGACCCGGCCTCCCTTCCTGACCTTCCAGGGTAGGTCTTGTATCTCTACCTGATGCTCCGGGGTAGGCCTGGCGCCCCTTCCCGATGCTCCGGGGTAGTACCAGTACTTCCACCCGGTACTCTGGGGTATTACCCGTGACCCTCGTCGGTACTCCGGAGTAGTACCACTACCTCCACCGGTACTCCAGGGTGCAACTGCTGTTCCTACGGGTGCGTGCGATTTGACCCGCCCTTCCTACCTGACCCTCCATGATACTCCCGGTGTCCCTACCCGAACTTCCGGGATAGAACCGGTTCCCCTAGCAGTACTCTGGGGTTGTACCGGAAACCTTTGTGATGCGCCGGAGTTCACCTGTTGTCCCTACGGGCACGCGGTGTTAGACCCGGCCTCCCTTCCTGACCTTCCAGGGTAGGCCTGGTATTCCTACCTGATGCTCCGGGATAGGCCTGGCACCCCTTCCCGACGCTATGGGGTAGTACTAGTACCGCCACCCGGTACTCTGGGTTATTACCCGTAACCCTCATCGGAACTCTGGCGTAGTACCACTACCTCCACCGGTACTCCAGGGTACAACTGCTGTTCCTACGGGTGCGTGGGATTTGACCCGCCCTTCCTACCTGACCCTCCATGATACGCCCGGTGTCCCTACCCGAAGTTCCAGGATAGAACCGGTTCCCCTAGCAGTACTCTGGGGTTGTACCGGAAACCTTTGTGATGCGCCGGAGTTCACCTGTTGTCCCTACGGGCACGGGGTGTGAGACCCGGCCTCCCTACCTGACCCACCAGGGTAGGCCTGGTATCTCTACCTGATGCTCCGGGGTAGGCCTGGCACCCCTTCCCGACGCTACGGGGTAGTACCAGTACTTCCACCCGGTACTCTGGGGTATTACCCGTGAACCTCGACGGTACTCCGGAGTAGTACCACTACCTCCACCGGTACTCCAGGGTACAACTGCTGTTCCTACGGGTGCATGGGATTTGACCCGCCCTTCCTACCTGACCCTCCGTGTTAGGCCCGGTGTCCCTACCCGAAGTTCCGGGATAGAACCGGTTCCCCTAGCAGTACTCTGGGGTTGTACCGGAAACCTTTGTGATGCGCCGGAGTTCACCTGTTGTCCCTACGGGCACGCGGTGTGAGACCCGGCCTCCCTTCCTGACCTTCCAGGGTAGGTCTGGTATCTCTACCTGATGCTCCGTGGTAGGCCTGGCGCCCCTTCCCGACGCTCTGGGGTAGTACCAGTACTTCCACCTGGTACTCTGGGGTATTACCCGTGACCCTCATCGGTACTCCGGAGTAGTACCACTACCTCCACCGGTACTCCAGGGTACAACTGCTGTTCCTACGGGTGCGTGGGATTTGACACGGCCTTCCTACCTGACCCTCCATGATACGCCCGGTGTCCCTACCCGAAGTTCCGGGATAGAACCGGTTCCCCTAGCAGTACTCTGGGGTTGTACCGGAAACCTTTGTGATGCGCTGGAGTTCACCTGTTGTCCCTATGGGCACGCGGTGTTAGACCCGGCCTCCCTTCCTGACCCTCCAGGGTAGGTCTGGTATCTCTACCTGATGCTCCGGGGTAGGCCTGGTGCCCCTTCCCGATGCTCTGGGGTAGTACCAGTACTTCCACCTGGTACTCTAGGCTATGACCCGTGGCGCTCATCGGTACTCCGGAGTAGTACCAGTACCTCCACCGGTACTCCAGGGTACAACTGCTGTTCCTACGGGTGCGTGGGATTTGACCCGCCCTTCCTACCTGACCCTCCGTGTTAGGCCCGGTGTCCCTACCCGAACTTCCGGGATAGAACCGGTTCCCCTAGCAGTACTCTGGGGTTGTACCGGAAACCTTTGTGATGCGCTGGAGTTCACCTGTTGTCCCTACGGGCACGCGGTGTGAGACCCGGCCTCCCTTCCTGACCTTCCAGGGTAGGTCTGGTATCTCTACCTGATGCTCCGGGGTAGGCCTGGCGCCCCTTCCCGATGCTCCGGGGTAGTACTGGTACCGCCACTCGAAACTTTGACGTAGGAACCGTAACCCTCATCCGAAATCTGGGGTAGTACCAGTACCTCCAGGCGGTACGCTGTGGTACAACTGCTGTTCCTACAGGTGCGTGGGATTTGACCCACCCTTCCACCTGACCCTCCGTGTTAGGCCCGGTGTCCCTACCCGAACTTCCGGGATAGAACCGGTTCCCCTAGCAGTACTCTGGGGTTTTACCGGAAACCTTTGTGATGCGCCGGAGTTCACCTGTTGTCCCTACGGGCACGCGGTGTTAGACCCGGCCTCCCTTCCTGACCTTCCAGGGTAGGTCTGGTATCTCTAGCTGATGCTCCGGGGTAGGCCTGGCGCCCCTTCCCGACGCTCCGGGGTAGTACCAGTACTTCCACCTGGTACTCTGGGGTATTACCCGTGAACCTCGTCGGTACTCCGGAGTAGTGCCACTACCTCCACCGGTACTCCAGGGTACAACTGCTGTTCCTATGGGTGCGTGGGATTTGACCCGCCCTTCCTACCTGACCCTCCGTGTTAGGCCCGGTGTCCCTACCCAAACTTCCGGGATAGAACCGGTTCCCCTAGCAGTACTCTGGGGTTGTACCGGAAACCTTTGTGATGCGCTGGAGTTCACCTGTTGTCCCTACGGGCACGCGGTGTGAGACCCGGCCTCCCTTCCTGACCTTCCAGGGTAGGTCTGGTATCTCTACCTGATGCTCCGGGGTAGGCCTGGCGCCCCTTCCCGACGCTCCGGGGTAGTACCAGTACTTCCACCTGGTACTCTGGGGTATTACCCGTGAACCTCGTCGGTACTCCGGAGTAGTGCCACTACCTCCACCGGTACTCCAGGGTACAACTGCTGTTCCTATGGGTGCGTGGGATTTGACCCGCCCTTCCTACCTGACCCTCCGTGTTAGGCCCGGTGTCCCTACCCGAACTTCCGGGATAGAACCGGTTCCCCTAGCAGTACTCTGGGGTTGTACCGGAAACCTTTGTGATGCGCTGGAGTTCACCTGTTGTCCCTACGGGCACGCGGTGTGAGACCCGGCCTCCCTTCATGACCTTCCAGGGTAGCTCTGGTATCTCTACCTGATGCTCCGGGGTAGGCCTGGCGCCCCTTCCCGACGCTCCGGGGTAGTACCAGTACTTCCACCTGGTACTCTGGGGTATTACCCGTGAACCTCGACGGTACTCCGGAGTAGTACCACTACCTCCACCGGTACTCCAGGGTACAACTGCTGTTCCTACGGGTGCGTGGGATTTGACCCGCCCTTCCTACCTGACCCTCCGTGTTAGGCCCGGTGTCCCTACCTGAACTTCCGGGATAGAACCGGTTCCCCTAGCAGTACTCTGGGGTTGTACCGGAAACCTTTGTGATGCGCCGGAGTTCACCTGTTGTCCCTACGGGCACGCGGTGTGAGACCCGGCCTCCCTTCCTGACCTTCCAGGGTAGGTCTTGTATCTCTACCTGATGCTCCGGGGTAGGCCTGGCGCCCCTTCCCGATGCTCCGGGGTAGTACCAGTACTTCCACCCGGTACTCTGGGGTATTACCCGTGACCCTCGTCGGTACTCCGGAGTAGTACCACTACCTCCACCGGTACTCCAGGGTGCAACTGCTGTTCCTACGGGTGCGTGCGATTTGACCCGCCCTTCCTACCTGACCCTCCATGATACTCCCGGTGTCCCTACCCGAACTTCCGGGATAGAACCGGTTCCCCTAGCAGTACTCTGGGGTTGTACCGGAAACCTTTGTGATGCGCCGGAGTTCACCTGTTGTCCCTACGGGCACGCGGTGTTAGACCCGGCCTCCCTTCCTGACCTTCCAGGGTAGGCCTGGTATTCCTACCTGATGCTCCGGGATAGGCCTGGCACCCCTTCCCGACGCTATGGGGTAGTACTAGTACCGCCACCCGGTACTCTGGGTTATTACCCGTAACCCTCATCGGAACTCTGGCGTAGTACCACTACCTCCACCGGTACTCCAGGGTACAACTGCTGTTCCTACGGGTGCGTGGGATTTGACCCGCCCTTCCTACCTGACCCTCCATGATACGCCCGGTGTCCCTACCCGAAGTTCCAGGATAGAACCGGTTCCCCTAGCAGTACTCTGGGGTTGTACCGGAAACCTTTGTGATGCGCCGGAGTTCACCTGTTGTCCCTACGGGCACGGGGTGTGAGACCCGGCCTCCCTACCTGACCCACCAGGGTAGGCCTGGTATCTCTACCTGATGCTCCGGGGTAGGCCTGGCACCCCTTCCCGACGCTACGGGGTAGTACCAGTACTTCCACCCGGTACTCTGGGGTATTACCCGTGAACCTCGACGGTACTCCGGAGTAGTACCACTACCTCCACCGGTACTCCAGGGTACAACTGCTGTTCCTACGGGTGCATGGGATTTGACCCGCCCTTCCTACCTGACCCTCCGTGTTAGGCCCGGTGTCCCTACCCGAAGTTCCGGGATAGAACCGGTTCCCCTAGCAGTACTCTGGGGTTGTACCGGAAACCTTTGTGATGCGCCGGAGTTCACCTGTTGTCCCTACGGGCACGCGGTGTGAGACCCGGCCTCCCTTCCTGACCTTCCAGGGTAGGTCTGGTATCTCTACCTGATGCTCCGTGGTAGGCCTGGCGCCCCTTCCCGACGCTCTGGGGTAGTACCAGTACTTCCACCTGGTACTCTGGGGTATTACCCGTGACCCTCATCGGTACTCCGGAGTAGTACCACTACCTCCACCGGTACTCCAGGGTACAACTGCTGTTCCTACGGGTGCGTGGGATTTGACACGGCCTTCCTACCTGACCCTCCATGATACGCCCGGTGTCCCTACCCGAAGTTCCGGGATAGAACCGGTTCCCCTAGCAGTACTCTGGGGTTGTACCGGAAACCTTTGTGATGCACCGGAGTTCACCTGTTGTCCCTATGGGCACGTGGTGTTAGACCCGGCCTCCCTTCCTGACCCTCCAGGGTAGGCCTGGTATCTCTTCCTGAATGCTCCGGGGTAGGCCTGGCGCCCCTTCCCGACGCTCCGGGGTAGTACTGGTACCCCCACTCGAAACTTTTGGTAGGAACCGTAACCCTCATCCGAACTCTGGGGTAGTACCAGTACCTCCAGGCGGTACGCCGTGGTACAACTGCTGTTCCTACAGGTGCGTGGGATTTGACCCACCCTTCCACCTGACCCTCCGTGTTAGGCCCGGTGTCCCTACCCGAACTTCCGGGATAGAACCGGTTCCCCTAGCAGTACTCTGGGGTTGTACCGGAAACCTTTGTGATGCGTCGGAGTTCACCTGTTGTCCCTACGGGCACGGGGTGTGAGACCCGGCCTCCCTACCTGACCCACCAGGGTAGGCCTGGTATCTCTACCTGATGCTCCGGGGTAGGCCTGGCACCCCTTCCCGACGCTATGGGGTAGTACCAGTACTTCCACCCGGTACTCTGGGGTATTACCCGTGAACCTCAACGGTACTCCGGAGTAGTACCACTACCTCCACCGGTACTCCAGGGTACAACTGCTGTTCCTACGGGTGCGTGGGATTTGACCCGCCCTTCCTACCTGACCCTCCGTGTTAGGCCCGGTGTCCCTACCCGAACTTCCGGGATAGAACCGGTTCCCCTAGCAGTACTCTGGGGTTGTACCGGAAACCTTTGTGATGCGCCGGAGTTCACCTGTTGTCCCTACGGGCACGCGGTGTTAGACCCGGCCTCCCTTCCTGACCCTCCAGGGTAGGCCTGGTATCTCTACCTGATGCTCCGAGGTAGGCCTGGCGCCCCTTCCCGATGCTCCGGGGTAGTACTGGTACCCCCACTGGGAACTTTGGGCTAGGAACCGTAACCCTCATCCGAACTCTGGGGTAGTACCAGTACCTCCAGGCGGTATGCCGTGGTACAACTGCTGTTCCTACAGGTGCGTGGGATTTGACCAACCCTTCCACCTGACCATCCATGATAGGCCCGGTGTCCCTACCCAACATTCCGGGATAGAACCGGTTCCCCTAGCAGTACTCTGGGGTTGTACCGGAATCCTTTGTGATGCGTCGGAGTTCACCTGTTGTCCCTACGGGCACGGGGTGTGAGACCCGGCCTCCCTACCTGACCCACCAGGGTAGGCCTGGTATCTCTACCTGATGCTCCGGGGTAGGCCTGGCACCCCTTCCCGACGCTACGGGGTAGTACCAGTACTTCCACCCGGTACTCTGGGGTATTACCCGTGAACCTCGACGGTACTCCGGAGTAGTACCACTACCTCCACCGGTACTCCAGGGTACAACTGCTGTTCCTACGGGTGCGTGGGATTTGACCCGCCCTTCCTACCTGACCCTCCGTGTTAGGCCCGGTGTCCCTACCCGAACTTCCGGGATAGAACCGGTTCCCCTAGCAGTACTCTGGGGTTGTACCGGAAACCTTTGTGATGCGCCGGAGTTCACCTGTTGTCCCTACGGGCACGCGGTGTTAGACCCGGCCTCCCTTCCTGACCCTCCAGGGTAGGCCTGGTATCTCTACCTGATGCTCCGGGGTAGGCCTGGCGCCCCTTCCCGATGCTCCGGGGTAGTACTGGTAACCTCACTGGGAACTTTGGGGTAGGAACCGTAACCCTCATCCGAACTCTGGGGTAGTACCAGTACCTCCAGGCGGTACGCCGTGGTACAACTGCTGCTCCTACAGGTGCGTGGAATTTGACCCGCCCTTCCTACCTGACCCTCCGTGTTAGGCCCGGTGTCCCTACCCGAACTTCCGGGATAGAACCGGTTCCCCTAGCAGTACTCTGGGGTTGTACCGGAAACCTTTGTGATGCGCCGGAGTTCACCTGTTGTCCCTACGGGCACGCGGTGTTAGACCCGGCCTCCCTTCCTGACCCTCCTGGGTAGGCCTGGTATCTCTACCTGATGCTCTGGGGTAGGCCTGGCGCCCCTTCCCGACGCTACGGGGTAGTACCAGTACCCCCACCCGGTACTCTGGGGTATTACCCGTGACCCTCGTCGGTACTCCGGAGTAGTACCACTACCTCCACCGGTACTCCGGGGTACAACTGCTGTTCCTACGGGTGCGTGGGATTTGACCCGCCCTTCCTACCTGACCCTCCGTGTTAGGCCTGGTGTCCCTACCCGAACTTCCAGGATAGTACCGGTTCCCCTAGCAGTACTCTGGGGTTGTACCGGAAACCTTTGTGATGCGCCGGAGTTCACCTGTTGTCCCTACGGGCACGCGGTGTTAGACCCGGCCTCCCTTCCTGACCTTCCAGGGTAGGCCTGCTATCTCTACCTGATGCTCCGGGGTAGGCCTGGTGCCCCTTCCCGATGCTCCGGGGTAGTACCAGTACCCCCACCCGGTACTCTGGGGTATTACCCGTGAACCTCGTCGGTACTCCGGAGTAGTACCACTACCTCCACCGGTACTCCAGGGTACAACTGCTGTTCCTACGGGTGCGTGGGATTTGACCCGCCCTTCCTACCTGACCCTCCGTGTTAGGCCCGGTGTCCCTACCCGAAGTTCCGGGATAGAACCAGTTCCCCTAGCAGTACTCTGGGGTTGTACCGGAAACCTTTGTGATGCGCCGGAGTTCACCTGTTGTCCCTACGGGCACGCGGTGTTAGACCCGGCCTCCCTTCCTGACCCTCCAGGGTAGGCCTGTTACCTCTACCTGATGCTCCGGGGTAGTCCTGGTGCCCCTTCCCGACGCTCCGGGGTAGTACCAGTACCCCCACCCGGTACTTTGGGGTATTACCCGTGACCCTCGTCGGTACTCCGGAGTAGTACCACTACCTCCACCGGTACTCCAGGGTACAACTGCTGTTCCTACGGGTGCGTGGGATTTGACCCGCCCTTCCTACCTGACCCTCCGTGTTAGGCCCGGTGTCCCTACCCGAACTTCCGGGATAGAACCGGTTCCCCTAGCAGTACTCTGGGGTTGTACCGGAAACCTTTGTGATGCGCCGGAGTTCACCTGTTGTCCCTACGGGCACGCGGTGTTAGACCCGGCCTCCCTTCCTGACCTTCCAGGGTAGGCCTGCTATCTCTACCTGATGCTCCGGGGTAGGCCTGGTGCCCCTTCCCGATGCTCCGGGGTAGTACCAGTACCCCCACCCGGTACTCTGGGGTATTACCCGTGAACCTCGTCGGTACTCCGGAGTAGTACCACTACCTCCACCGGTACTCCAGGGTACAACTGCTGTTCCTACGGGTGCGTGGGATTTGACCCGCCCTTCCTACCTGACCCTCCGTGTTAGGCCCGGTGTCCCTACCCGAAGTTCCGGGATAGAACCAGTTCCCCTAGCAGTACTCTGGGGTTGTACCGGAAACCTTTGTGATGCGCCGGAGTTCACCTGTTGTCCCTACGGGCACGCGGTGTGAGACCCGGCCTCCCTTCCTGACCCTCCAGGGTAGGCCTGTTACCTCTACCTGATGCTCCGGGGTAGTCCTGGTGCCCCTTCCCGACGCTCCGGGGTAGTACCAGTACCCCCACCCGGTACTTTGGGGTATTACCCGTGACCCTCGTCGGTACTCCGGAGTAGTACCACTACCTCCACCGGTACTCCAGGGTACAACTGCTGTTCCTACGGGTGCGTGGGATTTGACCCGCCCTTCCTACCTGACCCTCCGTGTTAGGCCCGGTGTCCCTACCCGAACTTCCGGGATAGAACCGGTTCCCCTAGCAGTACTCTGGGGTTGTACCGGAAACCTTTGTGATGCGCCGGAGTTCACCTGTTGTCCCTACGGGCACGCGGTGTTAGACCCGGCCTCCCTTCCTGACCTTCCAGGGTAGGTCTGGTATCTCTACCTGATGCTCCGGGGTAGGCCTGGTGCCCCTTCCCGATGCTCCGGGGTAGTACCAGTACTTCCACCTGGTACTCTGGGGTATTACCCGTGACCCTCGTCGGTACTCCGGAGTAGTACCACTACCTCCACCGGTACTCCAGGGTGCAACTGCTGTTCCTACGGGTGCGTGCGATTTGACCCGCCCTTCCTACCTGACCCTCCATGATACTCCCGGTGTCCCTACCCGAACTTCCGGGATAGAACCGGTTCCCCTAGCAGTACTCTGGGGTTGTACCGGAAACCTTTGTGATGCGCCGGAGTTCACCTGTTGTCCCTACGGGCACGCGGTGTTAGACCCGGCCTCCCTTCCTGACCTTCCAGGGTAGGCCTGGTATTCCTACCTGATGCTCCGGGATAGGCCTGGCACCCCTTCCCGACGCTATGGGGTAGTACTAGTACCGCCACCCGGTACTCTGGGTTATTACCCGTAACCCTCGTCGGAACTCTGGCGTAGTACCACTACCTCCACCGGTACTCCAGGGTACAACTGCTGTTCCTACGGGTGCGTGGGATTTGACCCGCCCTTCCTACCTGACCCTCCATGATACGCCCGGTGTCCCTACCCGAACTTCCGGGATAGAACCGGTTCCCCTAGCAGTACTCTGGGGTTGTACCGGAAACCTTTGTGATGCGCCGGAGTTCACCTGTTGTCCCTACGGGCACGCGGTGTTAGACCCGGCCTCCCTTCCTGACCCTCCAGGGTAGGCCTGGTATCTCTTCCTGAATGCTCCGGGGTAGGCCTGGCGCCCCTTCCCGACGCTCCGGGGTAGTACCAGTACTTCCACCTGGTACTCTGGGGTATTACCCGTGAACCTCGACGGTACTCCGGAGTAGTACCACTACCTCCACCGGTACTCCAGGGTACAACTGCTGTTCCTACGGGTGCGTGGGATTTGACCCGCCCTTCCTACCTGACCCTCCGTGTTAGGCCCGGTGTCCCTACCCGAACTTCCGGGATAGAACCGGTTCCCCTAGCAGTACTCTGGGGTTGTACCGGAAACCTTTGTGATGCGCCGGAGTTCACCTGTTGTCCCTACGGGCACGCGGTGTTAGACCCGGCCTCCCTTCCTGACCTTCCAGGGTAGGTCTGGTATCTCTACCTGATGCTCCGGGGTAGGCCTGGTGCCCCTTCCCGATGCTCCGGGGTAGTACCAGTACCCCCACCCGGTACTCTGGGGTATTACCCGTGACCCTCGTCGGTACTCCGGAGTAGTACCACTACCTCCACCGGTACTCCAGGGTACAACTGCTGTTCCTACGGGTGCGTGGGATTTGACCCGCCCTTCCTACCTGACCCTCCGTGTTAGGCCCGGTGTCCCTACCCGAACTTCCGGGATAGAACCGGTTCCCCTAGCAGTACTCTGGGGTTGTACCGGAAACCTTTGTGATGCGCCGGAGTTCACCTGTTGTCCCTACGGGCACGCGGTGTTAGACCCGGCCGCCCTTCCTGACCTTCCAGGGTAGGTCTGGTATCTCTACCTGATGCTCCGGGGTAGGCCTGGTGCCCCTTCCCGATGCTCCGGGGTAGTACCAGTACTTCCACCTGGTACTCTGGGGTATTACCCGTGACCCTCGTCGGTACTCCGGAGTAGTACCACTACCTCCACCGGTACTCCAGGGTACAACTGCTGTTCCTACGGGTGCGTGGGATTTGACCCGCCCTTCCTACCTGACCCTCCATGATACGCCCGGTGTCCCTACCCGAACTTCCGGGATAGAACCGGTTCCCCTAGCAGTACTCTGGGGTTGTACCGGAAACCTTTGTGATGCGCCGGAGTTCACCTGTTGTCCCTACGGGCACGCGGTGTTAGACCCGGCCTCCCTTCCTGACCTTCCAGGGTAGGTCTGGTATCTCTACCTGATGCTCCGGGGTAGGCCTGGCGCCCCTTCCCGATGCTCCGGGGTAGTACCAGTACTTCCACCCGGTACTCTGGGGTATTACCCGTGACCCTCGTCGGTACTCCGGAGTAGTACCACTACCTCCACCGGTACTCCAGGGTGCAACTGCTGTTCCTACGGGTGCGTGCGATTTGACCCGCCCTTCCTACCTGACCCTCCATGATACTCCCGGTGTCCCTACCCGAACTTCCGGGATAGAACCGGTTCCCCTAGCAGTACTCTGGGGTTGTACCGGAAACCTTTGTGATGCGCCGGAGTTCACCTGTTGTCCCTACGGGCACGCGGTGTTAGACCCGGCCTCCCTTCCTGACCTTCCAGGGTAGGCCTGGTATTCCTACCTGATGCTCCGGGATAGGCCTGGCACCCCTTCCCGACGCTATGGGGTAGTACTAGTACCGCCACCCGGTACTCTGGGTTATTACCCGTAACCCTCGTCGGAACTCTGGCGTAGTACCACTACCTCCACCGGTACTCCAGGGTACAACTGCTGTTCCTACGGGTGCGTGGGATTTGACCCGCCCTTCCTACCTGACCCTCCGTGTTAGGCCCGGTGTCCCTACCCGAACTTCCGGGATAGAACCGGTTCCCCTAGCAGTACTCTGGGGTTGTACCGGAAACCTTTGTGATGCGCCGGAGTTCACCTGTTGTCCCTACGGGCACGCGGTGTTAGACCCGGCCTCCCTTCCTGACCTTCCAGGGTAGGTCTGGTATCTCTACCTGATGCTCCGGGGTAGGCCTGGTGCCCCTTCCCGACGCTCCGGGGTAGTACCAGTACCCCCACCCGGTACTCTGGGGTATTACCCGTGACCCTCGTCGGTACTCCGGAGTAGTACCACTACCTCCACCGGTACTCCAGGGTACAACTGCTGTTCCTACGGGTGCGTGCGATTTGACCCGCCCTTCCTACCTGACCCTCCGTGTTAGGCCCGGTGTCCCTACCCGAACTTCCGGGATAGAACCGGTTCCCCTAGCAGTACTCTGGGGTTGTACCGGAAACCTTTGTGATGCGCCGGAGTTCACCTGTTGTCCCTACGGGCACGCGGTGTTAGACCCGGCCTCCCTTCCTGACCTTCCAGGGTAGGTCTGGTATCTCTACCTGATGCTCCGGGGTAGGCCTGGTGCCCCTTCCCGACGCTCTGGGGTAGTACCAGTACTTCCACTTGGTACTCTGGGGTATTACCCGTGACCCTCGTCGGTACTCCGGAGTAGTACCACTACCTCCACCGGTACTCCAGGGTACAACTGCTGTTCCTACGGGTGCGTGGGATTTGACCCGCCCTTCCTACCTGACCCTCCATGATACGCCCGGTGTCCCTACCCGAACTTCCGGGATAGAACCGGTTCCCCTAGCAGTACTCTGGGGTTGTACCGGAAACCTTTGTGATGCGCCGGAGTTCACCTGTTGTCCCTACGGGCACGCGGTGTTAGACCCGGCCTCCCTTCCTACCCTCCAGGGTAGGCCTGTTACCTCTACCTGATGCTCCGGGGTAGTCCTGGTGCCCCTTCCCGACGCTCCGGGGTAGTACCAGTACCCCCACCCGGTACTTTGGGGTATTACCCGTGACCCTCGTCGGTACTCCGGAGTAGTACCACTACCTCCACCGGTACTCCAGGGTACAACTGCTGTTCCTACGGGTGCGTGAGATTTGACCCGCCCTTCCTACCTGACCCTACGTGTTAGGCCCGGTGTCCCTACCCGAACTTCCGGGATAGAACCGGTTCCCCTAGCAGTACTCTGGGGTTGTACCGGAAACCTTTGTGATGCGCCGGAATACACCTGTTGTCCCTACGGGCACGCGGTGTTAGACCCGGCCTCCCTTCCTGACCCTCCAGGGTAGGCCTGGTATCTCTACCTGATGCTCCGGGGTAGGCCTGGTGCCCCTTCCCGATGCTCTGGGGTAGTACCAGTACTTCCACCTGGTACTCTAGGCTATGACCCGTGACGCTCATCGGTACTCCGGAGTAGTACCAGTACCTCCACCGGTACTCCAGGGTACAACTGCTGTTCCTACGGGTGCGTGGGATTTGACCCGCCCTTCCTACCTGACCCTCCGTGTTAGGCCCGGTGTCCCTACCCGAACTTCCGGGATAGAACCGGTTCCCCTAGCAGTACTCTGGGGTTGTACCGGAAACCTTTGTGATGCGCTGGAGTTCACCTGTTGTCCCTACGGGCACGCGGTGTGAGACCCGGCCTCCCTTCCTGACCTTCCAGGGTAGGTCTGGTATCTCTACCTGATGCTCCGGGGTAGGCCTGGCGCCCATTCCCGACGCTCCGGGGTAGTACCAGTACTTCCACCCGGTACTCTGGGGTATTACCCGTGAACCTCGACGGTACTCCGGAGTAGTACCACTACCTCCACCGGTACTCCAGGGTGCAACTGCTGTTCCTACGGGTGCGTGGGATTTGACCCGCCCTTCCTACCTGACCCTCCATGTTAGGCCCGGTGTCCCTACCCGAACTTCCGGGATAGAACCGGTTCCCCTAGCAGTACTCTGGGGTTGTACCGGAAACCTTTGTGATGCGCCGGAGTTCACCTGTTGTCCCTACGGGCACGCGGTGTTAGACCCGGCCTCCCTTCCTGACCTTCCAGGGTAGGTCTGGTATCTCTACCTGATGCTCCGGGGTAGGCCTGGTGCCCCTTCCCGATGCTCCGGGGTAGTACCAGTACTTCCACCTGGTACTCTGGGGTATTACCCGTGACCCTCGTCGGTACTCCGGAGTAGTACCACTACCTCCACCGGTACTCCAGGGTGCAACTGCTGTTCCTACGGGTGCGTGGGATTTGACCCGCCCTTCCTACCTGACCCTCCATGATACTCCCGGTGTCCCTACCCGAACTTCCGGGATAGAACCGGTTCCCCTAGCAGTACTCTGGGGTTGTACCGGAAACCTTTGTGATGCGCCGGAGTTCACCTGTTGTCCCTACGGGCACGCGGTGTGAGACCCGGCCTCCCTTCCTGACCTTCCAGGGTAGGTCTGGTATCTCTACCTGATGCTCCGGGGTAGGCCTGGCACCCCTTCCCGACGCTCCGGGGTAGTACCAGTACTTCCACCTGGTACTCTGGGGTATTACCCGTGACCCTCATCGGTACTCCGGAGTAGTACCACTACCTCCACCGGTACTCCAGGGTACAACTGCTGTTCCTACGGGTGCGTGGGATTTGACCCGCCCTTCCTACCTGACCCTCCGTGTTAGGCCCGGTGTCCCTACCCGAACTTCCGGGATAGAACCGGTTCCCCTAGCAGTACTCTGGGGTTGTACCGGAAACCTTTGTGATGCGCCGGAGTTCACCTGTTGTCCCTACGGGCACGCGGTGTTAGACCCGGCCTCCCTTCCTGACCTTCCAGGGTAGGTCTGCTATCCCTACCTGATGCTTCAGGGTAGGCCTGGCGCCTCTTCCCGATGCTCCGGGGTAGTACTGGTACCGCCACTCGGAACTTTGGGGTAGGAACCGTAACCCTCATCCGAACGCTGGGGTAGTACCAGTACCTCCAGGCGGTATGCCGTGGTACAACTGCTGTTCCTACAGGTGCGTGGGATTTGACCAACCCTTCCACCTGACCATCCATGATAGGCCCGGTGTCCCTACCCAACATTCCGGGATAGAACCGGTTCCCCTAGCAGTACTCTGGGGTTGTACCGGAATCCTTTGTGATGCGTCGGAGTTCACCTGTTGTCCCTACGGGCACGGGGTGTGAGACCCGGCCTCCCTACCTGACCCACCAGGGTAGGCCTGGTATCTCTACCTGATGCTCCGGGGTAGGCCTGGCACCCCTTCCCCACGCTACGGGGTAGTACCAGTACTTCCACCCGGTACTCTGGGGTATTACCCGTGAACCTCGACGGTACTCCGGAGTAGTACCACTACCTCCACCGGTACTCCAGGGTACAACTGCTGTTCCTACGGGTGCGTGGGATTTGACCCGCCCTTCCTACCTGACCCTCCGTGTTAGGCCCGGTGTCCCTACCCGAACTTCCGGGATAGAACCGGTTCCCCTAGCAGTACTCTGGGGTTGTACCGGAAACCTTTGTGATGCGCCGGAGTTCACCTGTTGTCCCTACGGGCACGCGGTGTTAGACCCGGCCTCCCTTCCTGACCCTCCAGGGTAGGCCTGGTATCTCTACCTGATGCTCCGAGGTAGGCCTGGCGCCCCTTCCCGATGCTCCGGGGTAGTACTGGTACCCCCACTGGGAACTTTGGGGTAGGAACCGTAACCCTCATCCGAACTCTGGGGTAGTACCAGTACCTCCAGGCGGTACGCCGTGGTACAACTGCTGTTCCTACAGGTGCGTGGGATTTGACCCGCCCTTCCTACCTGACCCTCCGTGTTAGGCCCGGTGTCCCTACCCGAACTTCCGGGATAGAACCGGTTCCCCTAGCAGTACTCTGGGGTTGTACCGGAAACCTTTGTGATGCGCCGGAGTTCACCTGTTGTCCCTACGGGCACGCGGTGTTAGACCCGGCCTCCCTTCCTGACCCTCCAGGGTAAGCCTGTTACCTCTACCTGATGCTCCGGGGTAGTCCTGGTGCCCCTTCCCGACGCTCCGGGGTAGTACCAGTACCCCCACCCGGTACTTTGGGGTATTACCCGTGACCCTCGTCGGTACTCCGGAGTAGTATCACTACCTCCACCGGTACTCCAGGGTACAACTGCTGTTCCTACGGGTGCGTGGGATTTGACCCGCCCTTCCTACCTGACCCTACGTGTTAGGCCCGGTGTCCCTACCCGAACTTCCGGGATAGAACCGGTTCCCCTAGCAGTACTCTGGGGTTGTACCGGAAACCTTTGTGATGCGCCGGAATACACCTGTTGTCCCTACGGGCACGCGGTGTTAGACCCGGCCTCCCTTCCTGACCCTCCAGGGTAGGCCTGGTATCTCTACCTGATGCTCCGGGGTAGGCCTGGTGCCCCTTCCCGATGCTCTGGGGTAGTACCAGTACTTCCACCTGGTACTCTAGGCTATGACCCGTGACGCTCATCGGTACTCCGGAGTAGTACCAGTACCTCCACCGGTACTCCAGGGTACAACTGCTGTTCCTACGGGTGCGTGGGATTTGACCCGCCCTTCCTACCTGACCCTCCGTGTTAGGCCCGGTGTCCCTACCCGAACTTCCGGGATAGAACCGGTTCCCCTAGCAGTACTCTGGGGTTGTACCGGAAACCTTTGTGATGCGCCGGAGTTCACCTGTTGTCCCTACGGGCACGCGGTGTTAGACCCGGCCTCCCTTCCTGACCTTCCAGGGTAGGTCTGGTATCTCTACCTGATGCTCCGGGGTAGGCCTGGTGCCCCTTCCCGATGCTCCGGGGTAGTACCAGTACTTCCACCTGGTACTCTGGGGTATTACCCGTGACCCTCGTCGGTACTCCGGAGTAGTACCACTACCTCCACCGGTACTCCAGGGTACAACTGCTGTTCCTACGGGTGCGTGGGATTTGACCCGCCCTTCCTACCTGACCCTCCATGATACTCCCGGTGTCCCTACCCGAACTTCCGGGATAGAACCGGTTCCCCTAGCAGTACTCTGGGGTTGTACCGGAAACCTTTGTGATGCACCGGAGTTCACCTGTTGTCCCTATGGGCACGCGGTGTTAGACCCGGCCTCCCTTCCTGACCCTCCAGGGTAGGCCTGGTATCTCTACCTGATGCTCCGGGGTAGGCCTGGTGCCCCTTCCCGATGCTCTGGGGTAGTACCAGTACTTCCACCTGGTACTCTAGGCTATGACCCGTGGCGCTCATCGGTACTCCGGAGTAGTACCAGTACCTCCACCGGTACTCCAGGGTACAACTGCTGTTCCTACGGGTGCGTGGGATTTGACCCGCCCTTCCTACCTGACCCTCCGTGTTAGGCCCGGTGTCCCTACCCGAACTTCCGGGATAGAACCGGTTCCCCTAGCAGTACTCTGGGGTTGTACCGGAAACCTTTGTGATGCGCTGGAGTTCACCTGTTGTCCCTACGGGCACGCGGTGTGAGACCCGGCCTCCCTTCCTGACCTTCCAGGGTAGGTCTGGTATCTCTACCTGATGCTCCGGGGTAGGCCTGGCGCCCCTTCCCGATGCTCCGGGGTAGTACTGGTACCGCCACTCGAAACTTTGACGTAGGAACCGTAACCCTCATCCGAAATCTGGGGTAGTACCAGTACCTCCAGGCGGTACGCTGTGGTACAACTGCTGTTCCTACAGGTGCGTGGGATTTGACCCGCCCTTCCACCTGACCCTCCGTGTTAGGCCCGGTGTCCCTACCCGAACTTCCGGGATAGAACCGGTTCCCCTAGCAGTACTCTGGGGTTGTACCGGAAACCTTTGTGATGCGCCGGAGTTCACCTGTTGTCCCTACGGGCACGCGGTGTTAGACCCGGCCTCCCTTCCTGACCTTCCAGGGTAGGTCTGGTATCTCTACCTGATGCTCCGGGGTAGGCCTGGCGCCCCTTCCCGACGCTCCGGGGTAGTACCAGTACTTCCACCTGGTACTCTGGGGTATTACCCGTGAACCTCGTCGGTACTCCGGAGTAGTGCCACTACCTCCACCGGTACTCCAGGGTACAACTGCTGTTCCTATGGGTGCGTGGGATTTGACCCGCCCTTCCTACCTGACCCTCCGTGTTAGGCCCGGTGTCCCTACCCAAACTTCCGGGATAGAACCGGTTCCCCTAGCAGTACTCTGGGGTTGTACCGGAAACCTTTGTGATGCGCTGGAGTTCACCTGTTGTCCCTACGGGCACGCGGTGTGAGACCCGGCCTCCCTTCCTGACCTTCCAGGGTAGGTCTGGTATCTCTACCTGATGCTCCGGGGTAGGCCTGGCGCCCCTTCCCGACGCTCCGGGGTAGTACCAGTACTTCCACCTGGTACTCTGGGGTATTACCCGTGACCCTCGTCGGTACTCCGGAGTAGTGCCACTACCTCCACCGGTACTCCAGGGTACAACTGCTGTTCCTATGGGTGCGTGGGATTTGACCCGCCCTTCCTACCTGACCCTCCGTGTTAGGCCCGGTGTCCCTACCCGAACTTCCGGGATAGAACCGGTTCCCCTAGCAGTACTCTGGGGTTGTACCGGAAACCTTTGTGATGCGCTGGAGTTCACCTGTTGTCCCTACGGGCACGCGGTGTGAGACCCGGCCTCCCTTCATGACCTTCCAGGGTAGGTCTGGTATCTCTACCTGATGCTCCGGGGTAGGCCTGGCGCCCCTTCCCGACGCTCCGGGGTAGTACCAGTACTTCCACCTGGTACTCTGGGGTATTACCCGTGAACCTCGACGGTACTCCGGAGTAGTACCACTACCTCCACCGGTACTCCAGGGTACAACTGCTGTTCCTACGGGTGCGTGGGATTTGACCCGCCCTTCCTACCTGACCCTCCGTGTTAGGCCCGGTGTCCCTACCTGAACTTCCGGGATAGAACCGGTTCCCCTAGCAGTACTCTGGGGTTGTACCGGAAACCTTTGTGATGCGCCGGAGTTCACCTGTTGTCCCTACGGGCACGCGGTGTGAGACCCGGCCTCCCTTCCTGACCTTCCAGGGTAGGTCTGGTATCTCTACCTGATGCTCCGGGGTAGGCCTGGCGCCCCTTCCCGATGCTCCGGGGTAGTACCAGTACTTCCACCCGGTACTCTGGGGTATTACCCGTGACCCTCGTCGGTACTCCGGAGTAGTACCACTACCTCCACCGGTACTCCAGGGTGCAACTGCTGTTCCTACGGGTGCGTGCGATTTGACCCGCCCTTCCTACCTGACCCTCCATGATACTCCCGGTGTCCCTACCCGAAATTCCGGGATAGAACCGGTTCCCCTAGCAGTACTCTGGGGTTGTACCGGAAACCTTTGTGATGCGCCGGAGTTCACCTGTTGTCCCTACGGGCACGCGGTGTTAGACCCGGCCTCCCTTCCTGACCTTCCAGGGTAGGCCTGGTATTCCTACCTGATGCTCCGGGATAGGCCTGGCACCCCTTCCCGACGCTATGGGGTAGTACTAGTACCGCCACCCGGTACTCTGGGTTATTACCCGTAACCCTCATCGGAACTCTGGCGTAGTACCACTACCTCCACCGGTACTCCAGGGTACAACTGCTGTTCCTACGGGTGCGTGGGATTTGACCCGCCCTTCCTACCTGACCCTCCATGATACGCCCGGTGTCCCTACCCGAAGTTCCAGGATAGAACCGGTTCCCCTAGCAGTACTCTGGGGTTGTACCGGAAACCTTTGTGATGCGCCGGAGTTCACCTGTTGTCCCTACGGGCACGGGGTGTGAGACCCGGCCTCCCTACCTGACCCACCAGGGTAGGCCTGGTATCTCTACCTGATGCTCCGGGGTAGGCCTGGCACCCCTTCCCGACGCTACGGGGTAGTACCAGTACTTCCACCCGGTACTCTGGGGTATTACCCGTGAACCTCGACGGTACTCCGGAGTAGTACCACTACCTCCACCGGTACTCCAGGGTACAACTGCTGTTCCTACGGGTGCATGGGATTTGACCCGCCCTTCCTACCTGACCCTCCGTGTTAGGCCCGGTGTCCCTACCCGAAGTTCCGGGATAGAACCGGTTCCCCTAGCAGTACTCTGGGGTTGTACCGGAAACCTTTGTGATGCGCCGGAGTTCACCTGTTGTCCCTACGGGCACGCGGTGTGAGACCCGGCCTCCCTTCCTGACCTTCCAGGGTAGGTCTGGTATCTCTACCTGATGCTCCGTGGTAGGCCTGGCGCCCCTTCCCGACGCTCTGGGGTAGTACCAGTACTTCCACCTGGTACTCTGGGGTATTACCCGTGACCCTCATCGGTACTCCGGAGTAGTACCACTACCTCCACCGGTACTCCAGGGTACAACTGCTGTTCCTACGGGTGCGTGGGATTTGACACGGCCTTCCTACCTGACCCTCCATGATACGCCCGGTGTCCCTACCCGAAGTTCCGGGATAGAACCGGTTCCCCTAGCAGTACTCTGGGGTTGTACCGGAAACCTTTGTGATGCGCTGGAGTTCACCTGTTGTCCCTACGGGCACGCGGTGTGAGACCCGGCCTCCCTTCCTGACCCTCCAGGGTAGGCCTGGTATCTCTACCTGATGCTCCGGGGTAGGCCTGGTGCCCCTTCCCGATGCTCTGGGGTAGTACCAGTACTTCCACCTGGTACTCTAGGCTATGACCCGTGGCGCTCATCGGTACTCCGGAGTAGTACCAGTACCTCCACCGGTACTCCAGGGTACAACTGCTGTTCCTACGGGTGCGTGGGATTTGACCCGCCCTTCCTACCTGACCCTCCGTGTTAGGCCCGGTGTCCCTACCCGAACTTCCGGGATAGAACCGGTTCCCCTAGCAGTACTCTGGGGTTGTACCGGAAACCTTTGTGATGCGCTGGACTTCACCTGTTGTCCCTACGGGCACGCGGTGTGAGACCCGGCCTCCCTTCCTGACCTTCCAGGGTAGGTCTGGTATCTCTACCTGATGCTCCGGGGTAGGCCTGGCGCCCCTTCCCGATGCTCCGGGGTAGTACTGGTACCGCCACTCGAAACTTTGACGTAGGAACCGTAACCCTCATCCGAAATCTGGGGTAGTACCAGTACCTCCAGGCGGTACGCTGTGGTACAACTGCTGTTCCTACAGGTGCGTGGGATTTGACCCACCCTTCCACCTGACCCTCCGTGTTAGGCCCGGTGTCCCTACCCGAACTTCCGGGATAGAACCGGTTCCCCTAGCAGTACTCTGGGGTTTTACCGGAAACCTTTGTGATGCGCCGGAGTTCACCTGTTGTCCCTACGGGCACGCGGTGTTAGACCCGGCCTCCCTTCCTGACCTTCCAGGGTAGGTCTGGTATCTCTAGCTGATGCTCCGGGGTAGGCCTGGCGCCCCTTCCCGACGCTCCGGGGTAGTACCAGTACTTCCACCTGGTACTCTGGGGTATTACCCGTGAACCTCGTCGGTACTCCGGAGTAGTGCCACTACCTCCACCGGTACTCCAGGGTACAACTGCTGTTCCTATGGGTGCGTGGGATTTTACCCGCCCTTCCTACCTGACCCTCCGTGTTAGGCCCGGTGTCCCTACCCAAACTTCCGGGATAGAACCGGTTCCCCTAGCAGTACTCTGGGGTTGTACCGGAAACCTTTGTGATGCGCTGGAGTTCACCTGTTGTCCCTACGGGCACGCGGTGTTAGACCCGGCCTCCCTTCCTGACCTTCCAGGGTAGGCCTGGTATTCCTACCTGATGCTCCGGGATAGGCCTGGCACCCCTTCCCGACGCTATGGGGTAGTACTAGTACCGCCACCCGGTACTCTGGGTTATTACCCGTAACCCTCATCGGAACTCTGGCGTAGTACCACTACCTCCACCGGTACTCCAGGGTACAACTGCTGTTCCTACGGGTGCGTGGGATTTGACCCGCCCTTCCTACCTGACCCTCCATGATACGCCCGGTGTCCCTACCCGAAGTTCCAGGATAGAACCGGTTCCCCTAGCAGTACTCTGGGGTTGTACCGGAAACCTTTGTGATGCGCCGGAGTTCACCTGTTGTCCCTACGGGCACGGGGTGTGAGACCCGGCCTCCCTACCTGACCCACCAGGATAGGCCTGGTATCTCTACCTGATGCTCCGGGGTAGGCCTGGCACCCCTTCCCGACGCTACGGGGTAGTACCAGTACTTCCACCCGGTACTCTGGGGTATTACCCGTGAACCTCGACGGTACTCCGGAGTAGTACCACTACCTCCACCGGTACTCCAGGGTACAACTGCTGTTCCTACGGGTGCATGGGATTTGACCCGCCCTTCCTACCTGACCCTCCGTGTTAGGCCCGGTGTCCCTACCCGAAGTTCCGGGATAGAACCGGTTCCCCTAGCAGTACTCTGGGGTTGTACCGGAAACCTTTGTGATGCGCCGGAGTTCACCTGTTGTCCCTACGGGCACGCGGTGTGAGACCCGGCCTCCCTTCCTGACCTTCCAGGGTAGGTCTGGTATCTCTACCTGATGCTCCGGGGTAGGCCTGGCGCCCCTTCCCGACGCTCTGGGGTAGTACCAGTACTTCCACCTGGTACTCTGGGGTATTACCCGTGACCCTCATCGGTACTCCGGAGTAGTACCACTACCTCCACCGGTACTCCAGGGTGCAACTGCTGTTCCTACGGGTGCGTGGGATTTGACACGGCCTTCCTACCTGACCCTCCATGATACGCCCGGTGTCCCTACCCGAAGTTCCGGGATAGAACCGGTTCCCCTAGCAGTACTCTGGGGTTGTACCGGAAACCTTTGTGATGCACCGGAGTTCACCTGTTGTCCCTATGGGCACGTGGTGTTAGACCCGGCCTCCCTTCCTGACCCTCCAGGGTAGGCCTGGTATCTCTTCCTGAATGCTCCGGGGTAGGCCTGGCGCCCCTTCCCTACGCTCCGGGGTAGTACTGGTACCCCCACTCGAAACTTTTGGTAGGAACCGTAACCCTCATCCGAACTCTGGGGTAGTACCAGTACCTCCAGGCGGTACGCCGTGGTACAACTGCTGTTCCTACAGGTGCGTGGGATTTGACCCACCCTTCCACCTGACCCTCCGTGTTAGGCCCGGTGTCCCTACCCGAACTTCCGGGATAGAACCGGTTCCCCTAGCAGTACTCTGGGGTTGTACCGGAAACCTTTGTGATGCGTCGGAGTTCACCTGTTGTCCCTACGGGCACGCGGTGTTAGACCCGGCCTCCCTTCCTGACCTTCCAGGGTAGGTCTGCTATCCCTACCTGATGCTTCAGGGTAGGCCTGGCGCCTCTTCCCGATGCTCCGGGGTAGTACTGGTACCGCCACTCGGAACTTTGGGGTAGGAACCGTAACCCTCATCCGAACGCTGGGGTAGTACCAGTACCTCCAGGCGGTACGCCGTGGTACAACTGCTGTTCCTACAGGTGCGTGGGATTTGACCAACCCTTCCACCTGACCATCCATGATAGGCCCGGTGTCCCTACCCAACATTCCGGGATAGAACCGGTTCCCCTAGCAGTACTCTGGGGTTGTACCGGAAACCTTTGTGATGCGCCGGAGTTCACCTGTTGTCCCTACGGGCACGGGGTGTGAGACCCGGCCTCCCTACCTGACCCACCAGGGTAGGCCTGGTATCTCTACCTGATGCTCCGGGGTAGGCCTGGCACCCCTTCCCGACGCTATGGGGTAGTACCAGTACTTCCACCCGGTACTCTGGGGTATTACCCGTGAACCTCAACGGTACTCCGGAGTAGTACCACTACCTCCACCGGTACTCCAGGGTACAACTGCTGTTCCTACGGGTGCGTGGGATTTGACCCGCCCTTCCTACCTGACCCTCCGTGTTAGGCCCGGTGTCCCTACCCGAACTTCCGGGATAGAACCGGTTCCCCTAGCAGTACTCTGGGGTTGTACCGGAAACCTTTGTGATGCGCCGGAGTTCACCTGTTGTCCCTACGGGCACGCGGTGTTAGACCCGGCCTCCCTTCCTGACCCTCCAGGGTAGGCCTGGTATCTCTACCTGATGCTCCGAGGTAGGCCTGGCGCCCCTTCCCGATGCTCCGGGGTAGTACTGGTACCCCCACTGGGAACTTTGGGCTAGGAACCGTAACCCTCATCCGAACTCTGGGGTAGTACCAGTACCTCCAGGCGGTACGCCGTGGTACAACTGCTGCTCCTACAGGTGCGTGGAATTTGACCCGCCCTTCCTACCTGACCCTCCGTGTTAGGCCCGGTGTCCCTACCCGAACTTCCGGGATAGAACCGGTTCCCCTAGCAGTACTCTGGGGTTGTACCGGAAACCTTTGTGATGCGCCGGAGTTCACCTGTTGTCCCTACGGGCACGCGGTGTTAGACCCGGCCTCCCTTCCTGACCCTCCTGGGTAGGCCTGGTATCTCTACCTGATGCTCTGGGGTAGGCCTGGCGCCCCTTCCCGACGCTCCGGGGTAGTACCAGTACCCCCACCCGGTACTCTGGGGTATTACCCGTGACCCTCGTCGGTACTCCGGAGTAGTACCACTACCTCCACCGGTACTCCGGGGTACAACTGCTGTTCCTACGGGTGCGTGGGATTTGACCCGCCCTTCCTACCTGACCCTCCGTGTTAGGCCCGGTGTCCCTACCCGAACTTCCAGGATAGAACCGGTTCCCCTAGCAGTACTCTGGGGTTGTACCGGAAACCTTTGTGATGCGCCGGAGTTCACCTGTTGTCCCTACGGGCACGCGGTGTTAGACCCGGCCTCCCTTCCTGACCTTCCAGGGTAGGCCTGCTATCTCTACCTGATGCTCCGGGGTAGGCCTGGTGCCCCTTCCCGATGCTCCGGGGTAGTACCAGTACCCCCACCCGGTACTCTGGGGTATTACCCGTGAACCTCGTCGGTACTCCGGAGTAGTACCACTACCTCCACCGGTACTCCAGGGTACAACTGCTGTTCCTACGGGTGCGTGGGATTTGACCCGCCCTTCCTACCTGACCCTCCGTGTTAGGCCCGGTGTCCCTACCCGAAGTTCCGGGATAGAACCAGTTCCCCTAGCAGTACTCTGGGGTTGTACCGGAAACCTTTGTGATGCGCCGGAGTTCACCTGTTGTCCCTACGGGCACGCGGTGTTAGACCCGGCCTCCCTTCCTGACCCTCCAGGGTAGGCCTGTTACCTCTACCTGATGCTCCGGGGTAGTCCTGGTGCCCCTTCCCGACGCTCCGGGGTAGTACCAGTACCCCCACCCGGTACTTTGGGGTATTACCCGTGACCCTCGTCGGTACTCCGGAGTAGTACCACTACCTCCACCGGTACTCCAGGGTACAACTGCTGTTCCTACGGGTGCGTGGGATTTGACCCGCCCTTCCTACCTGACCCTCCGTGTTAGGCCCGGTGTCCCTACCCGAACTTCCGGGATAGAACCGGTTCCCCTAGCAGTACTCTGGGGTTGTACCGGAAACCTTTGTGATGCGCTGGAGTTCACCTGTTGTCCCTACGGGCACGCGGTGTTAGACCCGGCCTCCCTTCCTGACCTTCCAGGGTAGGTCTGGTATCTCTACCTGATGCTTCAGGGTAGGCCTGGTGCCCCTTCCCGATGCTCCGGGGTAGTACCAGTACTTCCACCCGGTACTCTGGGGTATTACCCGTGACCCTCGTCGGTACTCCGGAGTAGTACCACTACCTCCACCGGTACTCCAGGGTGCAACTGCTGTTCCTACGGGTGCGTGCGATTTGACCCGCCCTTCCTACCTGACCCTCCATGATACTCCCGGTGTCCCTACCCGAACTTCCGGGATAGAACCGGTTCCCCTAGCAGTACTCTGGGGTTGTACCGGAAACCTTTGTGATGCGCCGGAGTTCACCTGTTGTCCCTACGGGCACGCGGTGTTAGACCCGGCCTCCCTTCCTGACCTTCCAGGGTAGGCCTGGTATTCCTACCTGATGCTCCGGGATAGGCCTGGCACCCCTTCCCGACGCTATGGGGTAGTACTAGTACCGCCACCCGGTACTCTGGGTTATTACCCGTAACCCTCGTCGGAACTCTGGCGTAGTACCACTACCTCCACCGGTACTCCAGGGTACAACTGCTGTTCCTACGGGTGCGTGGGATTTGACCCGCCCTTCCTACCTGACCCTCCATGATACGCCCGGTGTCCCTACCCGAACTTCCGGGATAGAACCGGTTCCCCTAGCAGTACTCTGGGGTTGTACCGGAAACCTTTGTGATGCGCCGGAGTTCACCTGTTGTCCCTACGGGCACGCGGTGTTAGACCCGGCCTCCCTTCCTGACCCTCCAGGGTAGGCCTGGTATCTCTTCCTGAATGCTCCGGGGTAGGCCTGGCGCCCCTTCCCGACGCTCCGGGGTAGTACCAGTACTTCCACCTGGTACTCTGGGGTATTACCCGTGAACCTCGACGGTACTCCGGAGTAGTACCACTACCTCCACCGGTACTCCAGGGTACAACTGCTGTTCCTACGGGTGCGTGGGATTTGACCCGCCCTTCCTACCTGACCCTCCGTGTTAGGCCCGGTGTCCCTACCCGAACTTCCGGGATAGAACCGGTTCCCCTAGCAGTACTCTGGGGTTGTACCGGAAACCTTTGTGATGCGCCGGAGTTCACCTGTTGTCCCTACGGGCACGCGGTGTTAGACCCGGCCTCCCTTCCTGACCTTCCAGGGTAGGTCTGGTATCTCTACCTGATGCTCCGGGGTAGGCCTGGTGCCCCTTCCCGATGCTCCGGGGTAGTACCAGTACCCCCACCCGGTACTCTGGGGTATTACCCGTGACCCTCGTCGGTACTCCGGAGTAGTACCACTACCTCCACCGGTACTCCAGGGTACAACTGCTGTTCCTACGGGTGCGTGGGATTTGACCCGCCCTTCCTACCTGACCCTCCGTGTTAGGCCCGGTGTCCCTACCCGAACTTCCGGGATAGAACCGGTTCCCCTAGCAGTACTCTGGGGTTGTACCGGAAACCTTTGTGATGCGCCGGAGTTCACCTGTTGTCCCTACGGGCACGCGGTGTTAGACCCGGCCGCCCTTCCTGACCTTCCAGGGTAGGTCTGGTATCTCTACCTGATGCTCCGGGGTAGGCCTGGTGCCCCTTCCCGATGCTCCGGGGTAGTACCAGTACTTCCACCTGGTACTCTGGGGTATTACCCGTGACCCTCGTCGGTACTCCGGAGTAGTACCACTACCTCCACCGGTACTCCAGGGTACAACTGCTGTTCCTACGGGTGCGTGGGATTTGACCCGCCCTTCCTACCTGACCCTCCATGATACGCCCGGTGTCCCTACCCGAACTTCCGGGATAGAACCGGTTCCCCTAGCAGTACTCTGGGGTTGTACCGGAAACCTTTGTGATGCGCCGGAGTTCACCTGTTGTCCCTACGGGCACGCGGTGTTAGACCCGGCCTCCCTTCCTGACCTTCCAGGGTAGGTCTGGTATCTCTACCTGATGCTCCGGGGTAGGCCTGGCGCCCCTTCCCGATGCTCCGGGGTAGTACCAGTACTTCCACCCGGTACTCTGGGGTATTACCCGTGACCCTCGTCGGTACTCCGGAGTAGTACCACTACCTCCACCGGTACTCCAGGGTGCAACTGCTGTTCCTACGGGTGCGTGCGATTTGACCCGCCCTTCCTACCTGACCCTCCATGATACTCCCGGTGTCCCTACCCGAACTTCCGGGATAGAACCGGTTCCCCTAGCAGTACTCTGGGGTTGTACCGGAAACCTTTGTGATGCGCCGGAGTTCACCTGTTGTCCCTACGGGCACGCGGTGTTAGACCCGGCCTCCCTTCCTGACCTTCCAGGGTAGGCCTGGTATTCCTACCTGATGCTCCGGGATAGGCCTGGCACCCCTTCCCGACGCTATGGGGTAGTACTAGTACCGCCACCCGGTACTCTGGGTTATTACCCGTAACCCTCGTCGGAACTCTGGCGTAGTACCACTACCTCCACCGGTACTCCAGGGTACAACTGCTGTTCCTACGGGTGCGTGGGATTTGACCCGCCCTTCCTACCTGACCCTCCATGATACGCCCGGTGTCCCTACCCGAACTTCCGGGATAGAACCGGTTCCCCTAGCAGTACTCTGGGGTTGTACCGGAAACCTTTGTGATGCGCCGGAGTTCACCTGTTGTCCCTACGGGCACGCGGTGTGAGACCCGGCCTCCCTTCCTGACCCTCCAGGGTAGGCCTGGTATCTCTTCCTGAATGCTCCGGGGTAGGCCTGGCGCCCCTTCCCGACGCTCCGGGGTAGTACCAGTACTTCCACCTGGTACTCTGGGGTATTACCCGTGAACCTCGACGGTACTCCGGAGTAGTACCACTACCTCCACCGGTACTCCAGGGTACAACTGCTGTTCCTACGGGTGCGTGGGATTTGACCCGCCCTTCCTACCTGACCTTCCGTGTTAGGCCCGGTGTCCCTACCCGAAGTTCCAGGATAGAACCGGTTCCCCTAGCAGTACTCTGGGGTTGTACCGGAAACCTTTGTGATGCGCCGGAGTTCACCTGTTGTCCCTACGGGCACGCGGTGTGAGACCCGGCCTCCCTTCCTGACCTTCCAGGGTAGGTCTGGTATCTCTACCTGATGCTCCGGGGTAGGCCTGGTGCCCCTTCCCGATGCTCCGGGGTAGTACCAGTGCTTCCACCTGGTACTCTGGGGTGTTACCCGTGACCCTCGTCGGTACTCCGGAGTAGTACCACTACCTCCACCGGTACTCCAGGGTGCAACTGCTGTTCCTACGGGTGCGTGGGATTTGACCCGCCCTTCCTACCTGACCCTCCATGATACTCCCGGTGTCCCTACCCGAACTTCCGGGATAGAACCGGTTCCCCTAGCAGTACTCTGGGGTTGTACCGGAAACCTTTGTGATGCGCCGGAGTTCACCTGTTGTCCCTACGGGCACGCGGTGTTAGACCCGGCCTCCCTTCCTGACCTTCCAGGGTAGGTCTGGTATCTCTACCTGATGCTCCGGGGTAGGCCTGGTGCCCCTTCCCGATGCTCCGGGGTAGTACCAGTACTTCCACCTGGTACTCTGGGGTATTACCCGTGACCCTCGTCGGTACTCCGGAGTAGTACCACTACCTCCACCGGTACTCCAGGGTACAACTGCTGTTCCTACGGGTGCGTGGGATTTGACCCGCCCTTCCTACCTGACCCTCCATGATACGCCCGGTGTCCCTACCCGAACTTCCGGGATAGAACCGGTTCCCCTAGCAGTACTCTGGGGTTGTACCGGAAACCTTTGTGATGCGCCGGAGTTCACCTGTTGTCCCTACGGGCACGCGGTGTGAGACCCGGCCTCCCTTCCTGACCTTCCAGGGTAGGTCTGGTATCTCTACCTGATGCTCCGGGGTAGGCCTGGCGCCCCTTCCCGACGCTCCGGGGTAGTACCAGTACTTCCACCCGGTACTCTGGGGTATTACCCGTGAACCTCGTCGGTACTCCGGAGTAGTACCACTACCTCCACCGGTACTCCAGGGTACAACTGCTGTTCCTACGGGTGCGTGGGATTTGACCCGCCCTTCCTACCTGACCCTCCGTGTTAGGCCCGGTGTCCCTACCCGAAGTTCCAGGATAGAACCGGTTCCCCTAGCAGTACTCTGGGGTTGTACCGGAAACCTTTGTGATGCGTCGGAGTTCACCTGTTGTCCCTACGGGCACGCGGTGTTAGACCCGGCCTCCCTTCCTGACCTTCCAGGGTAGGTCTGCTATCCCTACCTGATGCTTCAGGGTAGGCCTGGCGCCTCTTCCCGATGCTCCGGGGTAGTACTGGTACCGCCACTCGGAACTTTGGGGTAGGAACCGTAACCCTCATCCGAACGCTGGGGTAGTACCAGTACCTCCAGGCGGTACGCCGTGGTACAACTGCTGTTCCTACAGGTGCGTGGGATTTGACCAACCCTTCCACCTGACCATCCATGATAGGCCCGGTGTCCCTACCCAACATTCCGGGATAGAACCGGTTCCCCTAGCAGTACTCTGGGGTTGTACCGGAAACCTTTGTGATGCGTCGGAGTTCACCTGTTGTCCCTACGGGCACGCGGTGTTAGACCCGGCCTCCCTTCCTGACCTTCCAGGGTAGGTCTGCTATCCCTACCTGATGCTTCAGGGTAGGCCTGGCGCCTCTTCCCGATGCTCCGGGGTAGTACTGGTACCGCCACTCGGAACTTTGGGGTAGGAACCGTAACCCTCATCCGAACGCTGGGGTAGTACCAGTACCTCCAGGCGGTACGCCGTGGTACAACTGCTGTTCCTACAGGTGCGTGGGATTTGACCAACCCTTCCACCTGACCATCCATGATAGGCCCGGTGTCCCTACCCAACATTCCGGGATAGAACCGGTTCCCCTAGCAGTACTCTGGGGTTGTACCGGAAACCTTTGTGATGCGCCGGAGTTCACCTGTTGTCCCTACAGGCACGCGGTGTTAGACCCGGCCTCCCTTCCTGACCTTCCAGGGTAGGTCTGGTATCTCTACCTGATGCTCCGGGGTAGGCCTGGTGCCCCTTCCCGATGCTCCGGGGTAGTACCAGTACCCCCACCCGGTACTCTGGGGTATTACCCGTGACCCTCGTCGGTACTCCGGAGTAGTACCGCTACCTCCACCGGTACTCCAGGGTACAACTGCTGTTCCTACGGGTGCGTGGGATTTGACCCGCCCTTCCTACCTGACCCTCCGTGTTAGGCCCGGTGTCCCTACCCGAACTTCCGGGATAGAACCGGTTCCCCTAGCAGTACTCTGGGGTTGTACCGGAAACCTTTGTGATGCGCCGGAGTTCACCTGTTGTCCCTACGGGCACGCGGTGTTAGACCCGGCCTCCCTTCCTGACCCTCCAGGGTAGGCCTGGTATCTCTACCTGATGCTCCGAGGTAGGCCTGGCGCCCCTTCCCGATGCTCCGGGGTAGTACTGGTACCCCCACTGGGAACTTTGGGCTAGGAACCGTAACCCTCATCCGAACTCTGGGGTAGTACCAGTACCTCCAGGCGGTACGCCGTGGTACAACTGCTGTTCCTACAGGTGCGTTGAATTTGACCCGCCCTTCCTACCTGACCCTCCGTGTTAGGCCCGGTGTCCCTACCCAACATTCCGGGATAGAACCGGTTCCCCTAGCAGTACTCTGGGGTTGTACCGGAAACCTTTGTGATGCGCCGGAGTTCACCTGTTGTCCCTACGGGCACGCGGTGTTAGACCCGGCCTCCCTTCCTGACCCTCCTGGGTAGGCCTGGTATCTCTACCTGATGCTCTGGGGTAGGCCTGGCGCCCCTTCCCGACGCTCCGGGGTAGTACCAGTACCGCCACCCGGTACTCTGGGGTATTACCCGTGACCCTCGTCGGTACTCCGGAGTAGTACCACTACCTCCACCGGTACTCCGGGGTACAACTGCTGTTCCTACGGGTGCGTGGGATTTGACCCGCCCTTCCTACCTGACCCTCCGTGTTAGGCCCGGTGTCCCTACCCGAACTTCCAGGATAGAACCGGTTCCCCTAGCAGTACTCTGGGGTTGTACCGGAAACCTTTGTGATGCGCCGGAGTTCACCTGTTGTCCCTACGGGCATGCGGTGTTAGACCCGGCCTCCCTTCCTGACCTTCCAGGGTAGGCCTGTTACCTCTACCTGATGCTCCGGGGTAGGCCTGGTGCCCCTTCCCGATGCTCCGGGGTAGTACCAGTACCCCCACCCGGTACTCTGGGGTATTACCCGTGAACCTCGTCGGTACTCCGGAGTAGTACCACTACCTCCACCGGTACTCCAGGGTACAACTGCTGTTCCTACGGGTGCGTGGGATTTGACCCGCCCTTCCTACCTGACCCTCCGTGTTAGGCCCGGTGTCCCTACCCGAAGTTCCGGGATAGAACCGGTTCCCCTAGCAGTACTCTGGGGTTGTACCGGAAACCTTTGTGATGCGCCGGAGTTCACCTGTTGTCCCTACGGGCACGCGGTGTTAGACCCGGCCTCCCTTCCTGACCCTCCAGGGTAGGCCTGTTACCTCTACCTGATGCTCCGGGGTAGTCCTGGTGCCCCTTCCCGACGCTCCGGGGTAGTACCAGTACCCCCACCCGGTACTTTGGGGTATTACCCGTGACCCTCGTCGGTACTCCGGAGTAGTACCACTACCTCCACCGGTACTCCAGGGTACAACTGCTGTTCCTACGGGTGCGTGGGATTTGACCCGCCCTTCCTACCTGACCCTCCGTGTTAGGCCCGGTGTCCCTACCCGAACTTCCGGGATAGAACCGGTTCCCCTAGCAGTACTCTGGGGTTGTACCGGAAACCTTTGTGATGCGCCGGAGTTCACCTGTTGTCCCTACGGGCACGCGGTGTTAGACCCGGCCTCCCTTCCTGACCTTCCAGGGTAGGTCTGGTATCTCTACCTGATGCTCCGGGGTAGGCCTGGTGCCCCTTCCCGATGCTCCGGGGTAGTACCAGTACTTCCACCTGGTACTCTGGGGTATTACCCGTGACCCTCGTCGGTACTCCGGAGTAGTACCACTACCTCCACCGGTACTCCAGGGTACAACTGCTGTTCCTACGGGTGCGTGCGATTTGACCCGCCCTTCCTACCTGACCCTCCATGATACTCCCGGTGTCCCTACCCGAACTTCCGGGATAGAACCGGTTCCCCTAGCAGTACTCTGGGGTTGTACCGGAAACCTTTGTGATGCGCCGGAGTTCACCTGTTGTCCCTACGGGCACGCGGTGTTAGACCCGGCCTCCCTTCCTGACCTTCCAGGGTAGGCCTGGTATTCCTACCTGATGCTCCGGGATAGGCCTGGCACCCCTTCCCGACGCTATGGGGTAGTACTAGTACTTCCACCCGGTACTCTGGGTTATTACCCGTAACCCTCGTCGGAACTCTGGCGTAGTACCACTACCTCCACCGGTACTCCAGGGTACAACTGCTGTTCCTACAGGTGCGTGGGATTTGACCCGCCCTTCCTACCTGACCCTCCATGATACGCCCGGTGTCCCTACCCGAACTTCCGGGATAGAACCGGTTCCCCTAGCAGTACTCTGGGGTTGTACCGGAAACCTTTGTGATGCGCCGGAGTTCACCTGTTGTCCCTACGGGCACGCGGTGTTAGACCCGGCCTCCCTTCCTGACCCTCCAGGGTAGGCCTGGTATCTCTTCCTGAATGCTCCGGGGTAGGCCTGGCGCCCCTTCCCGACGCTCCGGGGTAGTACCAGTACTTCCACCTGGTACTCTGGGGTATTACCCGTGAACCTCGACGGTACTCCGGAGTAGTACCACTACCTCCACCGGTACTCCAGGGTACAACTGCTGTTCCTACGGGTGCGTGGGATTTGACCCGCCCTTCCTACCTGACCTTCCGTGTTAGGCCCGGTGTCCCTACCCGAAGTTCCAGGATAGAACCGGTTCCCCTAGCAGTACTCTGGGGTTGTACCGGAAACCTTTGTGATGCGCCGGAGTTCACCTGTTGTCCCTACGGGCACGCGGTGTGAGACCCGGCCTCCCTTCCTGACCTTCCAGGGTAGGTCTGGTATCTCTACCTGATGCTCCGGGGTAGGCCTGGTGCCCCTTCCCGATGCTCCGCGGTAGTACCAGTGCTTCCACCTGGTACTCTGGGGTGTTACCCGCGACCCTCGTCGGTACTCCGGAGTAGTACCACTACCTCCACCGGTACTCCAGGGTGCAACTGCTGTTCCTACGGGTGCGTGGGATTTGACCCGCCCTTCCTACCTGACCCTCCATGATACTCCCGGTGTCCCTACCCGAACTTCCGGGATAGAACCGGTTCCCCTAGCAGTACTCTGGGGTTGTACCGGAAACCTTTGTGATGCGCCGGAGTTCACCTGTTGTCCCTACGGGCACGCGGTGTTAGACCCGGCCTCCCTTCCTGACCCTCCAGGGTAGGCCTGTTACCTCTACCTGATGCTCCGGGGTAGTCCTGGTGCCCCTTCCCGACGCTCCGGGGTAGTACCAGTACCCCCACCTGGTACTCTGGGGTATTACCCGTGACCCTCGTCGGTACTCCGGAGTAGTACCACTACCTCCACCGGTACTCCAGGGTACAACTGCTGTTCCTACGGGTGCGTGGGATTTGACCCGCCCTTCCTACCTGACCCTCCGTGTTAGGCCCGGTGTCCCTACCCGAACTTCCGGGATAGAACCGGTTCCCCTAGCAGTACTCTGGGGTTGTACCGGAAACCTTTGTGATGCGCCGGAGTTCACCTGTTGTCCCTACGGGCACGCGGTGTTAGACCCGGCCTCCCTTCCTGACCCTCCAGGGTAGGCCTGGTATCTCTACCTGATGCTCCGAGGTAGGCCTGGCGCCCCTTCCCGATGCTCCGGGGTAGTACTGGTACCCCCACTGGGAACTTTGGGCTAGGAACCGTAACCCTCATCCGAACTCTGTGGTAGTACCAGTACCTCCAGGCGGTACGCTGTGGTACAACTGCTGTTCCTACAGGTGCGTGGAATTTGACCCGCCCTTCCTACCTGACCCTCCGTGTTAGGCCCGGTGTCCCTACCCGAACTTCCGGGATAGAACCGGTTCCCCTAGCAGTACTCTGGGGTTGTACCGGAAACCTTTGTGATGCGCCGGAGTTCACCTGTTGTCCCTACGGGCACGCGGTGTTAGACCCGGCCTCCCTTCCTGACCCTCCTGGGTAGGCCTGGTATCTCTACCTGATGCTCTGGGGTAGGCCTGGCGCCCCTTCCCGATGCTCCGGGGTAGTACCAGTACCCCCACCCGGTACTCTGGGGTATTACCCGTGAACCTCGTCGGTACTCCAGAGTAGTACCACTACCTCCACCGGTACTCCAGGGTACAACTGCTGTTCCTACGGGTGCGTGGGATTTGACCCGCCCTTCCTACCTGACCCTCCGTGTTAGGCCCGGTGTCCCTACCCGAAGTTCCGGGATAGAACCGGTTCCCCTAGCAGTACTCTGGGGTTGTACCGGAAACCTTTGTGATGCGCCGGAGTTCACCTGTTGTCCCTACGGGCACGCGGTGTTAGACCCGGCCTCCCTTCCTGACCCTCCAGGGTAGGCCTGTTACCTCTACCTGATGCTCCGGGGTAGTCCTGGTGCCCCTTCCCGACGCTCCGGGGTAGTACCAGTACCCCCACCCGGTACTTTGTAGTATTACCCGTGACCCTCGTCGGTACTCCGGAGTAGTACCACTACCTCCACCGGTACTCCAGGGTACAACTGCTGTTCCTACGGGTGCGTGGGATTTGACCCGCCCTTCCTACCTGACCCTCCGTGTTAGGCCCGGTGTCCCTACCCAAACTTCCGGGATAGAACCGGTTCCCCTAGCAGTACTCTGGGGTTGTACCGGAAACCTTTGTGATGCGCCGGAGTTCACCTGTTGTCCCTACGGGCACGCGGTGTTAGACCCGGCCTCCCTTCCTGACCTTCCAGGGTAGGTCTGGTATCTCTACCTGATGCTCCGGGGTAGGCCTGGTGCCCCTTCCCGATGCTCCGGGGTAGTACCAGTACTTCCACCTGGTACTCTGGGGTATTACCCGTGACCCTCGTCGGTACTCCGGAGTAGTACCACTACCTCCACCGGTACTCCAGGGTGCAACTGCTGTTCCTACGGGTGCGTGCGATTTGACCCGCCCTTCCTACCTGACCCTCCATGATACTCCCGGTGTCCCTACCCGAACTTCCGGGATAGAACCGGTTCCCCTAGCAGTACTCTGGGGTTGTACCGGAAACCTTTGTGATGCGCCGGAGTTCACCTGTTGTCCCTACGGGCACGCGGTGTTAGACCCGGCCTCCCTTCCTGACCTTCCAGGGTAGGCCTGGTATTCCTACCTGATGCTCCGGGATAGGCCTGGCACCCCTTCCCGACGCTATGGGGTAGTACTAGTACCGCCACCCGGTACTCTGGGTTATTACCCGTAACCCTCGTCGGAACTCTGGCGTAGTACCACTACCTCCACCGGTACTCCAGGGTACAACTGCTGTTCCTACGGGTGCGTGGGATTTGACCCGCCCTTCCTACCTGACCCTCCATGATACGCCCGGTGTCCCTACCCGAACTTCCGGGATAGAACCGGTTCCCCTAGCAGTACTCTGGGGTTGTACCGGAAACCTTTGTGATGCGCCGGAGTTCACCTGTTGTCCCTACGGGCACGCGGTGTTAGACCCGGCCTCCCTTCCTGACCCTCCAGGGTAGGCCTGGTATCTCTTCCTGAATGCTCCGGGGTAGGCCTGGCGCCCCTTCCCGACGCTCCGGGGTAGTACCAGTACTTCCACCTGGTACTCTGGGGTATTACCCGTGAACCTCGACGGTACTCCGGAGTAGTACCACTACCTCCACCGGTACTCCAGGGTACAACTGCTGTTCCTACGGGTGCGTGGGATTTGACCCGCCCTTCCTACCTGACCTTCCGTGTTAGGCCCGGTGTCCCTACCCGAAGTTCCAGGATAGAACCGGTTCCCCTAGCAGTACTCTGGGGTTGTACCGGAAACCTTTGTGATGCGCCGGAGTTCACCTGTTGTCCCTACGGGCACGCGGTGTTAGACCCGGCCTCCCTTCCTGACCTTCCAGGGTAGGTCTGCTATCCCTACCTGATGCTTCAGGGTAGGCCTGGCGCCTCTTCCCGATGCTCCGGGGTAGTACTGGTACCGCCACTCGGAACTTTGGGGTAGGAACCGTAACCCTCATCCGAACGCTGGGGTAGTACCAGTACCTCCAGGCGGTACGCCGTGGTACAACTGCTGTTCCTACAGGTGCGTGGGATTTGACCAACCCTTCCACCTGACCCTCCGTGTTAGGCCCGGTGTCCCTACCCGAACTTCCGGGATAGAACCGGTTCCCCTAGCAGTACTCTGGGGTTGTACCGGAAACCTTTGTGATGCGCCGGAGTTCACCTGTTGTCCCTACGGGCACGCGGTGTTAGACCCGGCCTCCCTTCCTGACCTTCCAGGGTAGGTCTGCTATCCCTACCTGATGCTTCAGGGTAGGCCTGGCGCCTCTTCCCGATGCTCCGGGGTAGTACTGGTACCGCCACTCGGAACTTTGGGGTAGGAACCGTAACCCTCATCCGAACGCTGGGGTAGTACCAGTACCTCCAGGCGGTATGCCGTGGTACAACTGCTGTTCCTACAGGTGCGTGGGATTTGACCAACCCTTCCACCTGACCATCCATGATAGGCCCGGTGTCCCTACCCAACATTCCGGGATAGAACCGGTTCCCCTAGCAGTACTCTGGGGTTGTACCGGAAACCTTTGTGATGCGCCGGAGTTCACCTGTTGTCCCTACGGGCACGCGGTGTTAGACCCGGCCTCCCTTCCTGACCTTCCAGGGTAGGTCTGGTATCTCTACCTGATGCTCCGGGGTAGGCCTGGTGCCCCTTCCCGATGCTCCGGGGTAGTACCAGTGCCCCCACCCAGTACTCTGGGGTATTACCCGTGACCCTCGTCGGTACTCCGGAGTAGTACCGCTACCTCCACCGGTACTCCAGGGTACAACTGCTGTTCCTACGGGTGCGTGGGATTTGACCCGCCCTTCCTACCTGACCCTCCGTGTTAGGCCCGGTGTCCCTACCCGAACTTCCGGGATAGAACCGGTTCCCCTAGCAGTACTCTGGGGTTGTACCGGAAACCTTTGTGATGCGCCGGAGTTCACCTGTTGTCCCTACGGGCACGCGGTGTTAGACCCGGCCTCCCTTCCTGACCCTCCAGGGTAGGCCTGTTACCTCTACCTGATGCTCCGGGGTAGTCCTGGTGCCCCTTCCCGACGCTCCGGGGTAGTACCAGTACCCCCACCCGGTACTCTGGGGTATTACCCGTGACCCTCGTCGGTACTCCGGAGTAGTACCACTACCTCCACCGGTACTCCAGGGTACAACTGCTGTTCCTACGGGTGCGTGGGATTTGACCCGCCCTTCCTACCTGACCCTCCGTGTTAGGCCCGGTGTCCCTACCCGAACTTCCGGGATAGAACCGGTTCCCCTAGCAGTACTCTGGGGTTGTACCGGAAAACTTTGTGATGCGCCGGAGTTCACCTGTTGTCCCTACGGGCACGCGGTGTTAGACCCGGCCTCCCTTCCTGACCTTCCAGGGTAGGTCTGGTATCTCTACCTGATGCTCCGGGGTAGGCCTGGTGCCCCTTCCCGATGCTCCGGGGTAGTACCAGTACTTCCACCTGGTACTCTGGGGTATTACCCGTGACCCTCGTCGGTACTCCGGAGTAGTACCACTACCTCCACCGGTACTCCAGGGTGCAACTGCTGTTCCTACGGGTGCGTGCGATTTGACCCGCCCTTCCTACCTGACCCTCCATGATACTCCCGGTGTCCCTACCCGAAGTTCCGGGATAGAACCGGTTCCCCTAGCAGTACTCTGGGGTTGTACCGGAAACCTTTGTGATGCGCCGGAGTTCACCTGTTGTCCCTACGGGCACGCGGTGTTAGACCCGGCCTCCCTTCCTGACCTTCCAGGGTAGGCCTGGTATTCCTACCTGATGCTCCGGGATAGGCCTGGCACCCCTTCCCGACGCTATGGGGTAGTACTTGTACTGCCACCCGGTACTCTGGGTTATTACCCGTAACCCTCGTCGGAACTCTGGCGTAGTACCACTACCTCCACCGGTACTCCAGGGTACAACTGCTGTTCCTACGGGTGCGTGGGATTTGACCCGCCCTTCCTACCTGACCCTCCATGATACGCCCGGTGTCCCTACCCGAAGTTCCAGGATAGAACCGGTTCCCCTAGCAGTACTCTGGGGTTGTACCGGAAACCTTTGTGATGCGCCGGAGTTCACCTGTTGTCCCTACGGGCACGCGGTGTGAGACCCGGCCTCCCTTCCTGACCTTCCAGGGTAGGTCTGGTATCTCTACCTGATGCTCCGGGGTAGGCCTGGTGCCCCTTCCCGATGCTCCGCGGTAGTACCAGTACTTCCACCTGGTACTCTGGGGTATTACCCGTGACCCTCGTCGGTACTCCGGAGTAGTACCACTACCTCCACCGGTACTCCAGGGTGCAACTGCTGTTCCTACGGGTGCGTGCGATTTGACCCGCCCTTCCTACCTGACCCTCCATGATACTCCCGGTGTCCCTACCCGAACTTCTGGGATAGAACCGGTTCCCCTAGCAGTACTCTGGGGTTGTACCGGAAACCTTTGTGATGCGCCGGAGTTCACCTGTTGTCCCTACGGGCACGCGGTGTTAGACCCGGCCTCCCTTCCTGACCTTCCAGGGTAGGCCTGGTATTCCTACCTGATGCTCCGGGATAGGCCTGGCACCCCTTCCCGACGCTATGGGGTAGTACTAGTACCGCCACCCGGTACTCTGGGTTATTACCCGTAACCCTCGTCGGAACTCTGGCGTAGTACCACTACCTCCACCGGTACTCCAGGGTACAACTGCTGTTCCTACGGGTGCGTGGGATTTGACCCGCCCTTCCTACCTGACCCTCCATGTTAGGCCCGGTGTCCCTACCCGAACTTCCGGGATAGAACCGGTTCCCCTAGCAGTACTCTGGGGTTGTACCGGAAACCTTTGTGATGCGCCGGAGTTCACCTGTTGTCCCTACGGGCACGCGGTGTGAGACCCGGCCTCCCTTCCTGACCTTCCAGGGTAGGTCTGGTATCTCTACCTGATGCTCCGGGGTAGGCCTGGCGCCCCTTCCCGACGCTCCGGGGTAGTACCAGTACTTCCACCCGGTACTCTGGGGTATTACCCGTGACCCTCGTCGGTACTCCGGAGTAGTACCACTACCTCCACCGGTACTCCAGGGTACAACTGCTGTTCCTACGGGTGCGTGGGATTTGACCCGCCCTTCCTACCTGACCCTCCGTGTTAGGCCCGGTGTCCCTACCCGAAGTTCCGGGATAGAACCGGTTCCCCTAGCAGTACTCTGGGGTTGTACCGGAAACCTTTGTGATGCGCCGGAGTTCACCTGTTGTCCCTACGGGCACGCGGTGTTAGACCCGGCCTCCCTTCCTGACCCTCCAGGGTAGGCCTGGTATCCCTACCTGATGCTCCGGGATAGGCCTGGCGCCCCTTCCCGACGCTCCGGGGTAGTACCAGTACTTCCACCTGGTACTCTGGGGTATTACCCGTGAAGCTCGACGGTACTCCGGAGTAGTACCACTACCTCCACCGGTACTCCAGGGTACAACTGCTGTTCCTACGGGTGCGTGGGATTTGACCCGCCCTTCCTACCTGACCCTCCATGTTAGGCCCGGTGTCCCTACCCGAACTTCCGGGATAGAACCGGTTCCCCTAGCAGTACTCTGGGGTTGTACCGGAAACCTTTGTGATGCGCCGGAGTTCACCTGTTGTCCCTACGGGCACGCGGTGTGAGACCCGGCCTCCCTTCCTGACCTTCCAGGGTAGGTCTGGTATCTCTACCTGATGCTCCGGGGTAGGCCTGGTGCCCCTTCCCGATGCTCCGGGGTAGTACCAGTACTTCCACCTGGTACTCTGGGGTATTACCCGTGACCCTCGTCGGTACTCCGGAGTAGTACCACTACCTCCACCGGTACTCCAGGGTGCAACTGCTGTTCCTACGGGTGCGTGCGATTTGACCCGCCCTTCCTACCTGACCCTCCATGATACTCCCGGTGTCCCTACCCGAACTTCTGGGATAGAACCGGTTCCCCTAGCAGTACTCTGGGGTTGTACCGGAAACCTTTGTGATGCGCCGGAGTTCACCTGTTGTCCCTACGGGCACGCGGTGTTAGACCCGGCCTCCCTTCCTGACCTTCCAGGGTAGGCCTGGTATTCCTACCTGATGCTCCGGGATAGGCCTGGCACCCCTTCCCGACGCTATGGGGTAGTACTAGTACCGCCACCCGGTACTCTGGGTTATTACCCGTAACCCTCGTCGGAACTCTGGCGTAGTACCACTACCTCCACCGGTACTCCAGGGTACAACTGCTGTTCCTACGGGTGCGTGGGATTTGACCCGCCCTTCCTACCTGACCCTCCATGTTAGGCCCGGTGTCCCTACCCGAACTTCCGGGATAGAACCGGTTCCCCTAGCAGTACTCTGGGGTTGTACCGGAAACCTTTGTGATGCGCTGGAGTTCACCTGTTGTCCCTACGGGCACGCGGTGTGAGACCCGGCCTCCCTTCCTGACCTTCCAGGGTAGGTCTGGTATCTCTACCTGATGCTCCGGGGTAGGCCTGGCGCCCCTTCCCGACGCTCTGGGGTAGTACCAGTACTTCCACCCGGTACTCTGGGGTATTACCCGTGAACCTCGACGGTACTCCGGAGTAGTACCACTACCTCCACCGGTACTCCAGGGTACAACTGCTGTTCCTACGGGTGCGTGGGATTTGACCCGCCCTTCCTACCTGACCCTCCGTGTTAGGCCCAGTGTCCCTACCCGAACTTCCGGGATAGAACCGGTTCCCCTAGCAGTACTCTGGGGTTGTACCGGAAACCTTTGTGATGTGCCGGAGTTCACCTGTTGTCCCTACGGGCACGCGGTGTTAGACCCGGCCTCCCTTCCTGACCCTCCAGGGTAGGCCTGGTATCTCTTCCTGAATGCTCCGGGGTAGGCCTGGCGCCCCTTCCCGATGCTCCGGGGTAGTACTGGTACCCCCACTCGAAACTTTGGGGTAGGAACCGTAACCCTCATCCGAACTCTGGGGTAGTACCAGTACCAACAGGCGGTACGCTGTGGTACAACTGCTGTTCCTACAGGTGCGTGGGATTTGACCCACCCTTCCACCTGATCCTCCGTGTTAGGCCCGGTGTCCCTACCCGAACTTCCGGGATAGAACCGGTTCCCCTAGCAGTACTCTGGGGTTGTACCGGAAACCTTTGTGATGCGCCGGAGTTCACCTGTTGTCCCTACGGGCACGCGGTGTTAGACCCGGCCTCCCTTCCTGACCTTCCAGGGTAGGCCTGGTATTCCTACCTGATGCTCCGGGATAGGCCTGGCACCCCTTCCCGACGCTATGGGGTAGTACTAGTACCGCCACTCGGTACTCTGGGTTATTACCCGTAACCCTCGTCGGAACTCTGGCGTAGTACCACTACCTCCACTGGTACTCCAGGGTACAACTGCTGTTCCTACGGGTGCGTGGGATTTGACCCGCCCTTCCTACCTGACCCTCCGTGTTAGGCCCGGTGTCCCTACCCGAACTTCCGGGATAGAACCGGTTCCCCTAGCAGTACTCTGGGGTTGTACCGGAAACCTTTGTGATGCGCCGGAGTTCACCTGTTGTCCCTACGGGCACGCGGTGTGAGACCCGGCCTCCCTTCCTGACCTTCCAGGGTAGGTCTGGTATCTCTACCTGATGCTCCGGGGTAGGCCTGGCGCCCCTTCCCGACGCTCCGGGGTAGTACCTGTACTTCCACCCGGTACTCTGGGGTATTACCCGTGACCCTCGTCGGTACTCCGGAGTAGTACCACTACCTCCACCGGTACTCCAGGGTACAACTGCTGTTCCTACGGGTGCGTGGGATTTGACCCGCCCTTCCTACCTGACCCTCCGTGTTAGGCCCGGTGTCCCTACCCGAACTTCCGGGATAGAACCGGTTCCCCTAGCAGTACTCTGGGGTTGTACCGGAAACCTTTGTGATGTGCCGGAGTTCACCTGTTGTCCCTACGGGCACGCGGTGTTAGACCCGGCCTCCCTTCCTGACCCTCCAGGGTAGGTCTGGTATCTCTACCTGATGCTCCGGGGTAGGCCTGGTGCCCCTTCCCGATGCTCCGGGGTAGTACCAGTACCCCCACCCGGTACTCTGGGGTATTACCCGTGACCCTCGTCGGTACTCCGGAGTAGTACCACTAACTCCACCGGTACTCCAGGGTACAACTGCTGTTCCTACGGGTGCGTGGGATTTGACCCGCCCTTCCTACCTGACCCTCCGTGTTAGGCCCGGTGTCCCTACCCGAACTTCCGGGATAGAACCGGTTCCCCTAGCAGTACTCTGGGGTTGTACCGGAAACCTTTGTGATGCGCCGGAGTTCACCTGTTGTCCCTACAGGCACGCGGTGTTAGACCCGGCCTCCCTTCCTGACCTTCCAGGGTAGGTCTGGTATCTCTACCTGATGCTCCGGGGTAGGCCTGGTGCCCCTTCCCGATGCTCCGGGGTAGTACCAGTACTTCCACCTGGTACTCTGGGGTATTACCCGTGACCCTCGTCGGTACTCCGGAGTAGTACCACTACCTCCACCGGTACTCCAGGGTGCAACTGCTGTTCCTACGGGTGCGTGCGATTTGACCTGCCCTTCCTACCTGACCCTCCATGATACTCCCGGTGTCCCTACCCGAACTTCCGGGATAGAACCGGTTCCCCTAGCAGTACTCTGGGGTTGTACCGGAAACCTTTGTGATGCGCCGGAGTTCACCTGTTGTCCCTACGGGCACGCGGTGTTAGACCCGGCCTCCCTTCCTGACCTTCCAGGGTAGGCCTGGTATTCCTACCTGATGCTCCGGGATAGGCCTGGCACCCCTTCCCGACGCTATGGGGTAGTACTAGTACCGCCACTCGGTACTCTGGGTTATTACCCGTAACCCTCGTCGGAACTCTGGGGTAGTACCACTACCTCCACCGGTACTCCAGGGTACAACTGCTGTTCCTACGGGTGCGTGGGATTTGACCCGCCCTTCCTACCTGACCCTCCATGATACGCCCGGTGTCCCTACCCGAACTTCCGGGATAGAACCGGTTCCCCTAGCAGTACTCTGGGGTTGTACCGGAAACCTTTGTGATGCGCCGGAGTTCACCTGTTGTCCCTACGGGCACGCGGTGTGAGACCCGGCCTCCCTTCCTGACCTTCCAGGGTAGGTCTGGTATCTCTACCTGATGCTCCGGGGTAGGCCTGGCGCCCCTTCCCGACGCTCCGGGGTAGTACCAGTACTTCCACCCGGTACTCTGGGGTATTACCCGTGAACCTCGTCGGTACTCCGGAGTAGTACCACTACCTCCACCGGTACTCCAGGGTACAACTGCTGTTCCTACGGGTGCGTGGGATTTGACCCGCCCTTCCTACCTGACCCTCCGTGTTAGGCCCGGTGTCCCTACCCGAAGTTCCGGGATAGAACCGGTTCCCCTAGCAGTACTCTGGGGTTGTACCGGAAACCTTTGTGATGCGCCGGAGTTCACCTGTTGTCCCTACGGGCACGCGGTGTTAGACCCGGCCTCCCTTCCTGACCCTCCAGGGTAGGCCTGGTATTCCTACCTGATGCTCCGGGATAGGCCTGGCGCCCCTTCCCGACGCTCCGGGGTAGTACCAGTACTTCCACCTGGTACTCTGGGGTATTACCCGTGAACCTCGACGGTACTCCGGAGTAGTACCACTACCTCCACCGGTACTCCAGGGTACAACTGCTGTTCCTACGGGTGCGTGGGATTTGACCCGCCCTTCCTACCTGACCTTCCGTGTTAGGCCCGGTGTCCCTACCCGAAGTTCCAGGATAGAACCGGTTCCCCTAGCAGTACTCTGGGGTTGTACCGGAAACCTTTGTGATGCGCCGGAGTTCACCTGTTGTCCCTACGGGCACGCGGTGTGAGACCCGGCCTCCCTTCCTGACCTTCCAGGGTAGGTCTTGTATCTCTACCTGATGCTCCGGGGTAGGCCTGGTGCCCCTTCCCGATGCTCCGGGGTAGTACCAGTACTTCCACCTGGTACTCTGGGGTATTACCCGTGACCCTCGTCGGTACTCCGGAGTAGTACCACTACCTCCACCGGTACTCCAGGGTGCAACTGCTGTTCCTACGGGTGCGTGGGATTTGACCCGCCCTTCCTACCTGACCTTCCGTGTTAGGCCCGGTGTCCCTACCCGAAGTTCCAGGATAGAACCGGTTCCCCTAGCAGTACTCTGGGGTTGTACCGGAAACCTTTGTGATGCGCCGGAGTTCACCTGTTGTCCCTACGGGCACGCGGTGTGAGACCCGGCCTCCCTTCCTGACCTTCCAGGGTAGGTCTGGTATCTCTACCTGATGCTCCGGGGTAGGCCTGGCGCCCATTCCCGACGCTCCGGGGTAGTACCAGTACTTCCACCCGGTACTCTGGGGTATTACCCGTGAACCTCGACGGTACTCCGGAGTATTACCACTACCTCCACCGGTACTCCAGGGTACAACTGCTGTTCCTACGGGTGCGTGGGATTTGACCCGCCCTTCCTACCTGACCCTCCGTGTTAGGCCCGGTGTCCCTACCCGAACTTCCGGGATAGAACCGGTTCCCCTAGCAGTACTCTGGGGTTGTACCGGAAACCTTTGTGATGTGCCGGAGTTCACCTGTTGTCCCTACGGGCACGCGGTGTTAGACCCGGCCTCCCTTCCTGACCCTCCAGGGTAGGCCTGGTATCTCTTCCTGAATGCTCCGGGGTAGGCCTGGCGCCCCTTCCCGATGCTCCGGGGTAGTACTGGTACCCCCACTCGAAACTTTGGGGTAGGAACCGTAACCCTCATCCGAACTCTGGGGTAGTTCCAGTACCAACAGGCGGTACGCTGTGGTACAACTGCTGTTCCTACAGGTGCGTGGGATTTGACCCACCCTTCCACCTGATCCTCCGTGTTAGGCCCGGTGTCCCTACCCGAACTTCCGGGATAGAACCGGTTCCCCTAGCAGTACTCTGGGGTTGTACCGGAAACCTTTGTGATGCGCCGGAGTTCACCTGTTGTCCCTACGGGCACGCGGTGTTAGACCCGGCCTCCCTTCCTGACCTTCCAGGGTAGGCCTGGTATTCCTACCTGATGCTCCGGGATAGGCCTGGCACCCCTTCCCGACGCTATGGGGTAGTACTAGTACCGCCACTCGGTACTCTGGGTTATTACCCGTAACCCTCGTCGGAACTCTGGCGTAGTACCACTACCTCCACTGGTACTCCAGGGTACAACTGCTGTTCCTACGGGTGCGTGGGATTTGACCCGCCCTTCCTACCTGACCCTCCGTGTTAGGCCCGGTGTCCCTACCCGAACTTCCGGGATAGAACCGGTTCCCCTAGCAGTACTCTGGGGTTGTACCGGAAACCTTTGTGATGCGCCGGAGTTCACCTGTTGTCCCTACGGGCACGCGGTGTTAGACCCGGCCTCCCTTCCTGACCCTCCAGGGTAGGCCTGGTATCTCTTCCTGAATGCTCCGGGGTAGTCCTGGCGCCCCTTCCCGACGCTCCGGGGTAGTACCAGTACTTCCACCTGGTACTCTGGGGTATTACCCGTGAACCTCGTCGGTACTCCGGAGTAGTACCACTACCTCCACCGGTACTCCAGGGTACAACTGCTGTTCCTACGGGTGCGTGGGATTTGACCCGCCCTTCCTACCTGTCCTTCCGTGTTAGGCCCGGTGTCCCTACCCGAAGTTCCAGGATAGAACCGGTTCCCCTAGCAGTACTCTGGGGTTGTACCGGAAACCTTTGTGATGCGCCGGAGTTCACCTGTTGTCCCTACGGGCACGCGGTGTGAGACCCGGCCTCCCTTCCTGACCTTCCAGGGTAGGTCTGGTATCTCTACCTGATGCTCCGGGGTAGGCCTGGTGCCCCTTCCCGATGCTCCGGGGTAGTACCAGTACCCCCACCCGGTACTCTGGGGTATTACCCGTGACCCTCGTCGGTACTCCGGAGTAGTACCACTACCTCCACCGGTACTCCAGGGTACAACTGCTGTTCCTACGGGTGCGTGGGATTTGACCCGCCCTTCCTACCTGACCCTCCGTGTTAGGCCCGGTGTCCCTACCCGAACTTCCGGGATAGAACCGGTTCCCCTAGCAGTACTCTGGGGTTGTACCGGAAACCTTTGTGATGCGCCGGAGTTCACCTGTTGTCCCTACGGGCACGCGGTGTTAGACCCGGCCTCCCTTCCTGACCTTCCAGGGTAGGTCTGGTATCTCTACCTGATGCTCCAGGGTAGGCCTGGCGCCCCTTCCCGATGCTCCGGGGTAGTACCAGTACTTCCACCTGGTACTCTGGGGTATTACCCGTGACCCTCGTCGGTACTCCGGAGTAGTACCACTACCTCCACCGGTACTCCAGGGTGCAACTGCTGTTCCTACGGGTGCGTGCGATTTGACCTGCCCTTCCTACCTGACCCTCCATGATACTCCCGGTGTCCCTACCCGAACTTCCGGGATAGAACCGGTTCCCCTAGCAGTACTCTGGGGTTGTACCGGAAACCTTTGTGATGCGCCGGAGTTCACCTGTTGTCCCTACGGGCACGCGGTGTTAGACCCGGCCTCCCTTCCTGACCTTCCAGGGTAGGCCTGGTATTCCTACCTGATGCTCCGGGATAGGCCTGGCACCCCTTCCCGACGCTATGGGGTAGTACTAGTACCGCCACTCGGTACTCTGGGTTATTACCCGTAACCCTCGACGGAACTCTGGCGTAGTACCACTACCTCCACCGGTACTCCAGGGTACAACTGCTGTTCCTACGGGTGCGTGGGATTTGACCCGCCCTTCCTACCTGACCCTCCATGATACGCCCGGTGTCCCTACCCGAACTTCCGGGATAGAACCGGTTCCCCTAGCAGTACTCTGGGGTTGTACCGGAAACCTTTGTGATGCGCCGGAGTTCACCTGTTGTCCCTACGGGCACGCGGTGTGAGACCCGGCCTCCCTTCCTGACCTTCCAGGGTAGGTCTGGTATCTCTACCTGATGCTCCGGGGTAGGCCTGGCGCCCCTTCCCGACGCTCCGGGGTAGTACCAGTACTTCCACCCGGTACTCTGGGGTATTACCCGTGACCCTCGTCGGTACTCCGGAGTAGTACCACTACCTCCACCGGTACTCCAGGGTACAACTGCTGTTCCTACGGGTGCGTGGGATTTGACCCACCCTTCCTACCTGACCCTCCGTGTTAGGCCCGGTGTCCCTACCCGAAGTTCCGGGATAGAACCGGTTCCCCTAGCAGTACTCTGGGGTTGTACCGGAAACCTTTGTGATGCGCCGGAGTTCACCTGTTGTCCCTACGGGCACGCGGTGTTAGACCCGGCCTCCCTTCCTGACCCTCCAGGGTAGGCCTGGTATTCCTACCTGATGCTCCGGGATAGGCCTGGCGCCCCTTCCCGACGCTCCGGGGTAGTACCAGTACTTCCACCTGGTACTCTGGGGTATTACCCGTGAACCTCGACGGTACTCCGGAGTAGTACCACTACCTCCACCGGTACTCCAGGGTACAACTGCTGTTCCTACGGGTGCGTGGGATTTGACCCGCCCTTCCTACCTGACCTTCCGTGTTAGGCCCGGTGTCCCTACCCGAAGTTCCAGGATAGAACCGGTTCCCCTAGCAGTACTCTGGGGTTGTACCGGAAACCTTTGTGATGCGCCGGAGTTCACCTGTTGTCCCTACGGGCACGCGGTGTGAGACCCGGCCTCCCTTCCTGACCTTCCAGGGTAGGTCTGGTATCTCTACCTGATGCTCCGGGGTAGGCCTGGTGCCCCTTCCCGATGCTCCGGGGTAGTACCAGTACTTCCACCTGGTACTCTGGGGTATTACCCGTGACCCTCGTCGGTACTCCGGAGTAGTACCACTACCTCCACCGGTACTCCAGGGTGCAACTGCTGTTCCTACGGGTGCGTGGGATTTGACCCGCCCTTCCTACCTGACCCTCCATGATACTCCCGGTGTCCCTACCCGAACTTCCGGGATAGAACCGGTTCCCCTAGCAGTACTCTGGGGTTGTACCGGAAACCTTTGTGATGCGCCGGAGTTCACCTGTTGTCCCTACGGGCACGCGGTGTTAGACCCGGCCTCCCTTCCTGACCCTCCAGGGTAGGCCTGGTATTCCTACCTGATGCTCCGGGATAGGCCTGGCGCCCCTTCCCGACGCTCCGGGGTAGTACCAGTACTTCCACCTGGTACTCTGGGGTATTACCCGTGACCCTCGTCGGTACTCCGGAGTAGTACCACTACCTCCACCGGTACTCCAGGGTACAACTGCTGTTCCTACGGGTGCGTGGGATTTGACCCGCCCTTCCTACCTGACCTTCCGTGTTAGGCCCGGTGTCCCTACCCGAAGTTCCAGGATAGAACCGGTTCCCCTAGCAGTACTCTGGGGTTGTACCGGAAACCTTTGTGATGCGCCGGAGTTCACCTGTTGTCCCTACGGGCACGCGGTGTGAGACCCGGCCTCCCTTCCTGACCTTCCAGGGTAGGTCTGGTATCTCTACCTGATGCTCCGGGGTAGGCCTGGCGCCCATTCCCGACGCTCCGGGGTAGTACCAGTACTTCCACCCGGTACTCTGGGGTATTACCCGTGAACCTCGACGGTACTCCGGAGTATTACCACTACCTCCACCGGTACTCCAGGGTACAACTGCTGTTCCTACGGGTGCGTGGGATTTGACCCGCCCTTCCTACCTGACCCTCCGTGTTAGGCCCGGTGTCCCTACCCGAACTTCCGGGATAGAACCGGTTCCCCTAGCAGTACTCTGGGGTTGTACCGGAAACCTTTGTGATGTGCCGGAGTTCACCTGTTGTCCCTACGGGCACGCGGTGTTAGACCCGGCCTCCCTTCCTGACCCTCCAGGGTAGGCCTGGTATCTCTTCCTGAATGCTCCGGGGTAGGCCTGGCGCCCCTTCCCGATGCTCCGGGGTAGTACTGGTACCCCCACTCGAAACTTTGGGGTAGGAACCGTAACCCTCATCCGAACTCTGGGGTAGTTCCAGTACCAACAGGCGGTACGCTGTGGTACAACTGCTGTTCCTACAGGTGCGTGGGATTTGACCCACCCTTCCACCTGATCCTCCGTGTTAGGCCCGGTGTCCCTACCCGAACTTCCGGGATAGAACCGGTTCCCCTAGCAGTACTCTGGGGTTGTACCGGAAACCTTTGTGATGCGCCGGAGTTCACCTGTTGTCCCTACGGGCACGCGGTGTTAGACCCGGCCTCCCTTCCTGACCTTCCAGGGTAGGCCTGGTATTCCTACCTGATGCTCCGGGATAGGCCTGGCACCCCTTCCCGACGCTATGGGGTAGTACTAGTACCGCCACTCGGTACTCTGGGTTATTACCCGTAACCCTCGTCGGAACTCTGGCGTAGTACCACTACCTCCACTGGTACTCCAGGGTACAACTGCTGTTCCTACGGGTGCGTGGGATTTGACCCGCCCTTCCTACCTGACCCTCCGTGTTAGGCCCGGTGTCCCTACCCGAACTTCCGGGATAGAACCGGTTCCCCTAGCAGTACTCTGGGGTTGTACCGGAAACCTTTGTGATGCGCCGGAGTTCACCTGTTGTCCCTACGGGCACGCGGTGTTAGACCCGGCCTCCCTTCCTGACCCTCCAGGGTAGGCCTGGTATCTCTTCCTGAATGCTCCGGGGTAGTCCTGGCGCCCCTTCCCGACGCTCCGGGGTAGTACCAGTACTTCCACCTGGTACTCTGGGGTATTACCCGTGACCCTCGTCGGTACTCCGGAGTAGTACCACTACCTCCACCGGTACTCCAGGGTACAACTGCTGTTCCTACGGGTGCGTGGGATTTGACCCGCCCTTCCTACCTGACCTTCCGTGTTAGGCCCGGTGTCCCTACCCGAAGTTCCAGGATAGAACCGGTTCCCCTAGCAGTACTCTGGGGTTGTACCGGAAACCTTTGTGATGCGCCGGAGTTCACCTGTTGTCCCTACGGGCACGCGGTGTGAGACCCGGCCTCCCTTCCTGACCTTCCAGGGTAGGTCTGGTATCTCTACCTGATGCTCCGGGGTAGGCCTGGCGCCCATTCCCGACGCTCCGGGGTAGTACCAGTACTTCCACCCGGTACTCTGGGGTATTACCCGTGAACCTCGACGGTACTCCGGAGTATTACCACTACCTCCACCGGTACTCCAGGGTACAACTGCTGTTCCTACGGGTGCGTGGGATTTGACCCGCCCTTCCTACCTGACCCTCCGTGTTAGGCCCGGTGTCCCTACCCGAACTTCCGGGATAGAACCGGTTCCCCTAGCAGTACTCTGGGGTTGTACCGGAAACCTTTGTGATGTGCCGGAGTTCACCTGTTGTCCCTACGGGCACGCGGTGTTAGACCCGGCCTCCCTTCCTGACCCTCCAGGGTAGGCCTGGTATCTCTTCCTGAATGCTCCGGGGTAGGCCTGGCGCCCCTTCCCGATGCTCCGGGGTAGTACTGGTACCCCCACTCGAAACTTTGGGGTAGGAACCGTAACCCTCATCCGAACTCTGGGGTAGTTCCAGTACCAACAGGCGGTACGCTGTGGTACAACTGCTGTTCCTACAGGTGCATGGGATTTGACCCACCCTTCCACCTGATCCTCCGTGTTAGGCCCGGTGTCCCTACCCGAACTTCCGGGATAGAACCGGTTCCCCTAGCAGTACTCTGGGGTTGTACCGGAAACCTTTGTGATGCGCCGGAGTTCACCTGTTGTCCCTACGGGCACGCGGTGTTAGACCCGGCCTCCCTTCCTGACCTTCCAGGGTAGGCCTGGTATTCCTACCTGATGCTCCGGGATAGGCCTGGCACCCCTTCCCGACGCTATGGGGTAGTACTAGTACCGCCACTCGGTACTCTGGGTTATTACCCGTAACCCTCGTCGGAACTCTGGCGTAGTACCACTACCTCCACTGGTACTCCAGGGTACAACTGCTGTTCCTACGGGTGCGTGGGATTTGACCCGCCCTTCCTACCTGACCCTCCGTGTTAGGCCCGGTGTCCCTACCCGAACTTCCGGGATAGAACCGGTTCCCCTAGCAGTACTCTGGGGTTGTACCGGAAACCTTTGTGATGCGCCGGAGTTCACCTGTTGTCCCTACGGGCACGCGGTGTTAGACCCGGCCTCCCTTCCTGACCCTCCAGGGTAGGCCTGGTATCTCTTCCTGAATGCTCCGGGGTAGTCCTGGCGCCCCTTCCCGACGCTCCGGGGTAGTACCAGTACTTCCACCTGGTACTCTGGGGTATTACCCGTGAACCTCGTCGGTACTCCGGAGTAGTACCACTACCTCCACCGGTACTCCAGGGTACAACTGCTGTTCCTACGGGTGCGTGGGATTTGACCCGCCCTTCCTACCTGACCTTCCGTGTTAGGCCCGGTGTCCCTACCCGAAGTTCCAGGATAGAACCGGTTCCCCTAGCAGTACTCTGGGGTTGTACCGGAAACCTTTGTGATGCGCCGGAGTTCACCTGTTGTCCCTACGGGCACGCGGTGTGAGACCCGGCCTCCCTTCCTGACCTTCCAGGGTAGGTCTGGTATCTCTACCTGATGCTCCGGGGTAGGCCTGGTGCCCCTTCCCGATGCTCCGGGGTAGTACCAGTACCCCCACCCGGTACTCTGGGGTATTACCCGTGACCCTCGTCGGTACTCCGGAGTAGTACCACTACCTCCACCGGTACTCCAGGGTACAACTGCTGTTCCTACGGGTGCGTGGGATTTGACCCGCCCTTCCTACCTGACCCTCCGTGTTAGGCCCGGTGTCCCTACCCGAACTTCCGGGATAGAACCGGTTCCCCTAGCAGTACTCTGGGGTTGTACCGGAAACCTTTGTGATGCGCCGGAGTTCACCTGTTGTCCCTACGGGCACGCGGTGTTAGACCCGGCCTCCCTTCCTGACCTTCCAGGGTAGGTCTGGTATCTCTACCTGATGCTCCAGGGTAGGCCTGGCGCCCCTTCCCGATGCTCCGGGGTAGTACCAGTACTTCCACCTGGTACTCTGGGGTATTACCCGTGACCCTCGTCGGTACTCCGGAGTAGTACCACTACCTCCACCGGTACTCCAGGGTGCAACTGCTGTTCCTACGGGTGCGTGCGATTTGACCTGCCCTTCCTACCTGACCCTCCATGATACTCCCGGTGTCCCTACCCGAACTTCCGGGATAGAACCGGTTCCCCTAGCAGTACTCTGGGGTTGTACCGGAAACCTTTGTGATGCGCCGGAGTTCACCTGTTGTCCCTACGGGCACGCGGTGTTAGACCCGGCCTCCCTTCCTGACCTTCCAGGGTAGGCCTGGTATTCCTACCTGATGCTCCGGGATAGGCCTGGCACCCCTTCCCGACGCTATGGGGTAGTACTAGTACCGCCACTCGGTACTCTGGGTTATTACCCGTAACCCTCGTCGGAACTCTGGCGTAGTACCACTACCTCCACCGGTACTCCAGGGTACAACTGCTGTTCCTACGGGTGCGTGGGATTTGACCCGCCCTTCCTACCTGACCCTCCATGATACGCCCGGTGTCCCTACCCGAACTTCCGGGATAGAACCGGTTCCCCTAGCAGTACTCTGGGGTTGTACCGGAAACCTTTGTGATGCGCCGGAGTTCACCTGTTGTCCCTACGGGCACGCGGTGTGAGACCCGGCCTCCCTTCCTGACCTTCCAGGGTAGGTCTGGTATCTCTACCTGATGCTCCGGGGTAGGCCTGGCGCCCCTTCCCGACGCTCCGGGGTAGTACCAGTACTTCCACCCGGTACTCTGGGGTATTACCCGTGACCCTCGTCGGTACTCCGGAGTAGTACCACTACCTCCACCGGTACTCCAGGGTACAACTGCTGTTCCTACGGGTGCGTGGGATTTGACCCACCCTTCCTACCTGACCCTCCGTGTTAGGCCCGGTGTCCCTACCCGAACTTCCGGGATAGAACCGGTTCCCCTAGCAGTACTCTGGGGTTGTACCGGAAACCTTTGTGATGCGCCGGAGTTCACCTGTTGTCCCTACGGGCACGCGGTGTTAGACCCGGCCTCCCTTCCTGACCCTCCAGGGTAGGCCTGGTATTCCTACCTGATGCTCCGGGATAGGCCTGGCGCCCCTTCCCGACGCTCCGGGGTAGTACCAGTACTTCCACCTGGTACTCTGGGGTATTACCCGTGAACCTCGACGGTACTCCGGAGTAGTACCACTACCTCCACCGGTACTCCAGGGTACAACTGCTGTTCCTACGGGTGCGTGGGATTTGACCCGCCCTTCCTACCTGACCTTCCGTGTTAGGCCCGGTGTCCCTACCCGAAGTTCCAGGATAGAACCGGTTCCCCTAGCAGTACTCTGGGGTTGTACCGGAAACCTTTGTGATGCGCCGGAGTTCACCTGTTGTCCCTACGGGCACGCGGTGTGAGACCCGGCCTCCCTTCCTGACCTTCCAGGGTAGGTCTGGTATCTCTACCTGATGCTCCGGGGTAGGCCTGGTGCCCCTTCCCGATGCTCCGGGGTAGTACCAGTACTTCCACCTGGTACTCTGGGGTATTACCCGTGACCCTCGTCGGTACTCCGGAGTAGTACCACTACCTCCACCGGTACTCCAGGGTGCAACTGCTGTTCCTACGGGTGCGTGGGATTTGACCCGCCCTTCCTACCTGACCCTCCGTGTTAGGCCCGGTGTCCCTACCCGAACTTCTGGGATAGAACCGGTTCCCCTAGCAGTACTCTGGGGTTGTACCGGAAACCTTTGTGATGCGCCGGAGTTCACCTGTTGTCCCTACGGGCACGCGGTGTGAGACCCGGCCTCCCTTCCTGACCTTCCAGGGTAGGTCTGGTATCTCTACCTGATGCTCCGGGGTAGGCCTGGCGCCCCTTCCCGACGCTCCGGGGTAGTACCAGTACTTCCACCCGGTACTCTGGGGTATTACCCGTGAACCTCGTCGGTACTCCGGAGTAGTACCACTACCTCCACCGGTACTCCAGGGTACAACTGCTGTTCCTACGGGTGCGTGGGATTTGACCCGCCCTTCCTACCTGACCCTCCGTGTTAGGCCCGGTGTCCCTACCCGAACTTCCGGGATAGAACCGGTTCCCCTAGCAGTACTCTGGGGTTGTACCGGAAACCTTTGTGATGCGCCGGAGTTCACCTGTTGTCCCTACGGGCACGCGGTGTTAGACCCGGCCTCCCTTCCTGACCCTCCAGGGTAGGCCTGGTATCTCTTCCTGAATGCTCCGGGGTAGGCCTGGCGCCCCTTCCCGACGCTCCGGGGTAGTACCAGTACTTCCACCTGGTACTCTGGGGTATTACCCGTGAACCTCGTCGGTACTCCGGAGTAGTACCACTACCTCCACCGGTACTCCAGGGTACAACTGCTGTTCCTACGGGTGCGTGGGATTTGACCCGCCCTTCCTACCTGACCTTCCGTGTTAGGCCCGGTGTCCCTACCCGAACTTCCGGGATAGAACCGGTTCCCCTAGCAGTACTCTGGGGTTGTACCGGAAACCTTTGTGATGCGCCGGAGTTCACCTGTTGTCCCTACGGGCACGCGGTGTGAGACCCGGCCTCCCTTCCTGACCTTCCAGGGTAGGTCTGGTATCTCTACCTGATGCTCCGGGGTAGGCCTGGCGCCCCTTCCCGATGCTCCGGGGTAGTACCAGTACTTCCACCCGGTACTCTGGGGTATTACCCGTGAACCTCGACGGTACTCCGGAGTAGTACCACTACCTCCACCGGTACTCCAGGGTACAACTGCTGTTCCTACGGGTGCGTTTGATTAGACCCGCCCTTCCTACCTGACCCTACGTGTTAGGCCCGGTGTCCCTACCCGATGTTCCGGGATAGAACCGGTTCCCCTAGCAGTACTCTGGGGTTGTACCGGAAACCTTTGTGATGCACCGGAGTTCACCTGTTGTCCCTATGGGCACGCGGTGTTAGAACCGGCCTCCCTTCCTGACCCTCCAGGGTAGGCCTGGTATCTCTTCCTGAATGCTCCGGAGTAGGCCTGGCGCCCCTTCCCGACGCTCCGGGGTAGTACTGGTACCCCCACTCGAAACTTTGGGGTAGGAACCGTAACCCTCATCCGAACTCTGGGGTAGTACCAGTACCTCCAGGCAGTACGCTGTGGTACAACTGCTGTTCCTACAGCTGCGTGGGATTTGACCCACCCTTCCACCTGACCCTCCGTGTTAGGCCCGGTGTCCCTACCCGAAGTTCCGGGATAGAACCGGTTCCCCTAGCAGTACTCTGGGGTTGTACCGGAAACCTTTGTGATGCGCCGGAGTTCACCTGTTGTCCCTACGGGCACGCGGTGTTAGACCCGGCCTCCCTTCCTGACCTTCCAGGGTAGGCCTGGTATCTCTACCTGATGCTCCGGGGTAGGCCTGGTGCCCCTTCCCGATGCTCCGGGGTAGTACCAGTACTTCCACCCGGTACTCTGGGGTATTACCCGTGACCCTCATCGGTACTCCGGAGTAGTACCACTACCTCCACCGGTACTCCAGGGTACAACTGCTGTTCCTACGGGTGCGTGCGATTTGACCCGCCCTTCCTACATGACCCTCCATGATACTCCCGGTGTCCCTACCCGAAGTTCCGGGATAGAACCGGTTCCCCTAGCAGTACTCTGGGGTTGTACCGGAAACCTTTGTGATGCACCGGAGTTCACCTGTTGTCCCTATGGGCACGCGGTGTTAGACCCGGCCTCCCTTCCTGACCCTCCAGGGTAGGCCTGGTATCTCTTCCTGAATGCTCCGGGGTTGGCCTGGCGCCCCTTCCCGACGCTCCGGGGTAGTACTGGTACCCCCACTCGAAACTTTGACGTAGGAACCGTAACACTCATCCGAACTCTGGGGTAGTACCAATACCTCCAGGCGGTACGCTGTGGTACAACTGCTGTTCCTACAGGTGCGTGGGATTTGACCCACCCTTCCACCTGACCATCCATGATAGGCCCGGTGTCCCTACCCAACATTCCGGGATAGAACCGGTTCCCCTAGCAGTACTCTGGGGTTGTACCGGAAACCTTTGTGATGCGCCGGAATACACCTGTTGTCCCTACGGGCACGCGGTGTTAGACCCGGCCTCCCTTCCTGACCCTCCTGGGTAGGTCTGCTATCCCTACCTGATGCTCTGGGGTAGGCCTGGCGCCCCTTCCCGACGCTCCGGGGTAGTACTGGTACCGCCACTCAGAACTTTGGGGTATTACCCGTGACCCTCGTCGGTACTCCGGAGTAGTACCACTACCTCCACCGGTACTCCAGGGTAAAACTGCTGTTCCTACGGGTGCGTGGGATTTGACCCACCCTTCCTACCTGACCCTACGTGTTAGGCCCGGTGTCCCTACCCAACGTTCCGGGATAGAACCGGTTCCCCTAGCAGTACTCTGGGGTTGTACCGGAAACCTTTGTGATGCGCCGGAGTTCACCTGTTGTCCCTACGGGCACGCGGTGTTAGACCCGGCCTCCCTTCCTGACCTTCCAGGGTAGGCCTGGTATCTCTTCCTGAATGCTCCGGGGTAGGCCTGGCGCCCCTTCCCGACGCTCCGGGGTAGTACCAGTACTTCCACCCGGTACTCTGGGGTATTACCCGTGACCCTCGTCGGTACTCCGGATTAGTACCACTACCTCCACCGGTAACCCAGGGTACAACTGCTGTTCCTACAGGTGCGTGGGATTTGACCCACCCTTCCTACCTGACCCTCCGTGTTAGGCCCGGTGTCCCTACCCGAACTTCCGGGATAGAACCGGTTCCCCTAGCAGTACTCTGGGGTTGTACCGGAAACCTTTGTGATGCGCCGGAGTTCACCTGTTGTCCCTACGGGCACGCGGTGTTAGACCCGGCCTCCCTTCCTGACCTTCCAGGGTAGGTCTGGTATCTCTACCTGATGCTCCGGGGTAGGCCTGGCGCCCCTTCCCGACGCTCCGGGGTAGTACCAGTACTTCCACCCGGTACTCTGGGGTATTACCCGTGAACCTCGTCGGTACTCCGGAGTAGTACCACTACCTCCACCGGTACTCCAGGGTACAACTGCTGTTCCTACGGGTGCGTGGGATTTGACCCGCCCTTCCTACCTGACCCTCCGTGTTAGGCCCGGTGTCCCTACCCGAAGTTCCGGGATAGAACCGGTTCCCCTAGCAGTACTCTGGGGTTGTACCGGAAACCTTTGTGATGCGCCGGAGTTCACCTGTTGTCCCTACGGGCACGCGGTGTTAGACCCGGCCTCCCTTCCTGACCCTCCAGGGTAGGTCTGCTATCCCTACCTCATGCTCTGGGGTAGGCCTGGCGCCCCTTCCCGACGCTCCGGGGTAGTACTGGTACCGCCACTCAGAACTTTGGGGTATTACCCGTGACCCTCGTCGGTACTCCGGAGTAGTACCACTACCTCCACCGGTACTCCAGGGTAAAACTGCTGTTCCTACGGGTGCGTGGGATTTGACCCACCCTTCCTACCTGACCCTACGTGTTAGGCCCGGTGTCCCTACCCAACGTTCCGGGATAGAACCGGTTCCCCTAGCAGTACTCTGGGGTTGTACCGGAAACCTTTGTGATGCGCCGGAGTTCACCTGTTGTCCCTACGGGCACGCGGTGTTAGACCCGGCCTCCCTTCCTGACCTTCCAGGGTAGGCCTGGTATCTCTTCCTGAATGCTCCGGGGTAGGCCTGGCGCCCCTTCCCGACGCTCCGGGGTAGTACCAGTACTTCCACCTGGTACTCTGGGGTATTACCCGTGACCCTCGTCGGTACTCCGGATTAGTACCACTACCTCCAGCGGTAACCCAGGGTACAACTGCTGTTCCTACAGGTGCGTGGGATTTGACCCACCCTTCCTACCTGACCCTCCGTGTTAGGCCCGGTGTCCCTACCCGAACTTCCGGGATAGAACCGGTTCCCCTAGCAGTACTCTGGGGTTGTACCGGAAACCTTTGTGATGCGCCGGAGTTCACCTGTTGTCCCTACGGGCACGCGGTGTTAGACCCGGCCTCCCTTCCTGACCCTCCAGGGTAGGCCTGGTATCTCTACCTGATGCTCCGGGGTAGGCCTGGCGCCCCTTCCCGACGCTCCGGGGTAGTACCAGTACTTCCACCTGGTACTCTGGGGTATTACCCGTGACCCTCGTCGGTACTCCGGAGTAGTACCACTACCTCCACCGGTACTCCAGGGTACAACTGCTGTTCCTACGGGTGCGTGCGATTTGACCCGCCCTTCCTACCTGACCCTCCATGATACGCCCGGTGTCCCTACCCGAAGTTCCGGGATAGAACCGGTTCCCCTAGCAGTACTCTGGGGTTGTACCGGAAACCTTTGTGATGCGCCGGAGTTCACCTGTTGTCCCTACGGGCACGCGGTGTTAGACCCGGCCTCCCTTCCTGACCCTCCAGGGTAGGCCTGGTATCTCTACCTGATGCTCCGGGGTAGGCCTGGTGCCCCTTCCCGACGCTCCGGGGTAGTACCAGTACTTCCACCTGGTACTCTGGGGTATTACCCGTGACCCTCATCGGTACTCCGGAGTAGTACCACTACCTCCACCGGTACTCCAGGATACCACTGCTGTTCCTACGGGTGCGTGGGATTTGACCCGCCCTTCCTACCTGACCCTCCGTGTTAGGCCCGGTGTCCCTACCCGAACTTCCGGGATAGAACCGGTTCCCCTAGCAGTACTCTGGGGTTGTACCGGAAACCTTTGTGATGCGCTGGAGTTCACCTGTTGTCCCTACGGGCACGCGGTGTTAGACCCGGCCTCCCTTCCTGACCCTCCAGGGTAGGCCTGGTATTCCTACCTGATGCTCCGGGATAGGCCTGGCGCCCCTTCCCGACGCTCCGGGGTAGTACCAGTACTTCCACCTGGTACTCTGGGGTATTACCCGTGAACCTCGACGGTACTCCGGAGTAGTACCACTACCTCCACCGGTACTCCAGGGTACAACTGCTGTTCCTACGGGTGCGTGGGATTTGACCCGCCCTTCCTACCTGACCCTCCATGATACTCCCGGTGTCCCTACCCGAACTTCTGGGATAGAACCGGTTCCCCTAGCAGTACTCTGGGGTTGTACAGAAACCTTTGTGATGTGCCGGAGTTCACCTGTTGTCCCTACGGGCACGCGGTGTTAGACCCGGCCTCCCTTCCTGACCTTCCAGGGTAGGCCTGGTATTCCTACCTGATGCTCCGGGATAGGCCTGGCACCCCTTCCCGACGCTATGGGGTAGTACTAGTACCGCCACCCGGTACTCTGGGTTATTACCCGTAACCCTCGTCGGAACTCTGGCGTAGTACCACTACCTCCACCGGTACTCCAGGGTACAACTGCTGTTCCTACGGGTACGTGGGATTTGACCCGCCCTTCCTACCTGACCCTCCATGTTAGGCCCGGTGTCCCTACCCGAACTTCCGGAATAGAACCGGTTCCCCTAGCAGTACTCTGGGGTTGTACCGGAAACCTTTGTGATGCGCTGGAGTTCACCTGTTGTCCCTACGGGCACGCGGTGTGAGACCCGGCCTCCCTTCCTGACCTTCCAGGGTAGGTCTGGTATCTCTACCTGATGCTCCGGGGTAGGCCTGGCGCCCATTCCCGACGCTCCGGGGTAGTACCAGTACTTCCACCCGGTACTCTGGGGTATTACCCGTGAACCTCGACGGTACTCCGGAGTAGTACCACTACCTCCACCGGTACTCCAGGGTACAACTGCTGTTCCTACGGGTGCGTGGGATTTGACCCGCCCTTCCTACCTGACCCTCCGTGTTAGGCCCGGTGTCCCTACCCGAACTTCCGGGATAGAACCGGTTCCCCTAGCAGTACTCTGGGGTTGTACCGGAAACCTTTGTGATGTGCCGGAGTTCACCTGTTGTCCCTACGGGCACGCGGTGTTAGACCCGGCCTCCCTTCCTGACCCTCCAGGGTAGGCCTGGTATCTCTTCCTGAATGCTCCGGGGTAGGCCTGGCGCCCCTTCCCGATGCTCCGGGGTAGTACTGGTACCCCCACTCGAAACTTTGGGGTAGGAACCGTAACCCTCATCCGAACTCTGGGGTAGTTCCAGTACCAACAGGCGGTACGCTGTGGTACAACTGCTGTTCCTACAGGTGCGTGGGATTTGACCCACCCTTCCACCTGACCATCCATGATAGGCCCGGTGTCCCTACCCAACATTCCGGGATAGAACCGGTTCCCCTAGCAGTACTCTGGGGTTGTACCGGAAACCTTTGTGATGCGCCGGAATACACCTGTTGTCCCTACGGGCACGCGGTGTTAGACCCGGCCTCCCTTCCTGACCCTCCTGGGTAGGTCTGCTATCCCTACCTGATGCTCTGGGGTAGGCCTGGCGCCCCTTCCCGACGCTCCGGGGTAGTACTGGTACCGCCACTCAGAACTTTGGGGTATTACCCGTGACCCTCGTCGGTACTCCGGAGTAGTACCACTACCTCCACCGGTACTCCAGGGTAAAACTGCTGTTCCTACGGGTGCGTGGGATTTGACCCACCCTTCCTACCTGACCCTACGTGTTAGGCCCGGTGTCCCTACCCAACGTTCCGGGATAGAACCGGTTCCCCTAGCAGTACTCTGGGGTTGTACCGGAAACCTTTGTGATGCGCCGGAGTTCACCTGTTGTCCCTACGGGCACGCGGTGTTAGACCCGGCCTCCCTTCCTGACCTTCCAGGGTAGGCCTGGTATCTCTTCCTGAATGCTCCGGGGTAGGCCTGGCGCCCCTTCCCGACGCTCCGGGGTAGTACCAGTACTTCCACCCGGTACTCTGGGGTATTACCCGTGACCCTCGTCGGTACTCCGGATTAGTACCACTACCTCCAGCGGTAACCCAGGGTACAACTGCTGTTCCTACAGGTGCGTGGGATTTGACCCACCCTTCCTACCTGACCCTCCGTGTTAGGCCCGGTGTCCCTACCCGAACTTCCGGGATAGAACCGGTTCCCCTAGCAGTACTCTGGGGTTGTACCGGAAACCTTTGTGATGCGCCGGAGTTCACCTGTTGTCCCTACGGGCACGCGGTGTTAGACCCGGCCTCCCTTCCTGACCCTCCAGGGTAGGCCTGGTATCTCTACCTGATGCTCCGGGGTAGGCCTGGCGCCCCTTCCCGACGCTCCGGGGTAGTACCAGTACCCCCACCCGGTACTCTGGGGTATTACCCGTGAACCTCGTCGGTACTCCGGAGTAGTACCACTACCTCCACCGGTACTCCAGGGTACAACTGCTGTTCCTACGGGTGCGTGCGATTTGACCCGCCCTTCCTACCTGACCCTCCATGATACTCCCGGTGTCCCTACCCGAAGTTCCGGGATAGAACCGGTTCCCCTAGCAGTACTCTGGGGTTGTACCGGAAACCTTTGTGATGCGCCGGAGTTCACCTGTTGTCCCTACGGGCACGCGGTGTTAGACCCGGCCTCCCTTCCTGACCCTCCAGGGTAGGCCTGGTATCTCTACCTGATGCTCCGGGGTAGGCCTGGTGCCCCTTCCCGACGCTCCGGGGTAGTACCAGTACTTCCACCTGGTACTCTGGGGTATTACCCGTGACCCTCATCGGTACTCCGGAGTAGTACCACTACCTCCACCGGTACTCCAGGATACAACTGCTGTTCCTACGGGTGCGTGGGATTTGACCCGCCCTTCCTACCTGACCCTCCGTGTTAGGCCCGGTGTCCCTACCCGAACTTCCGGGATAGAACCGGTTCCCCTAGCAGTACTCTGGGGTTGTACCGGAAACCTTTGTGATGCGCTGGAGTTCACCTGTTGTCCCTACGGGCACGCGGTGTGAGACCCGGCCTCCCTTCCTGACCTTCCAGGGTAGGTCTGGTATCTCTACCTGATGCTCCGGGGTAGGCCTGGCGCCCCTTCCCGACGCTCCGGGGTAGTACCAGTACTTCCACCCGGTACTCTGGGGTATTACCCGTGACCCCCGTCGGTACTCCGGAGTAGTACCACTACCTCCACCGGTACTCCAGGGTACAACTGCTGTTCCTACGGGTGCGTGGGATTTGACCCGCCCTTCCTACCTGACCCTCCGTGTTAGGCCCGGTGTCCCTACCTGAACTTCCGGGATAGAACCGGTTCCCCTAGCAGTACTCTGGGGTTGTACCGGAAACCTTTGTGATGCGCCGGAGTTCACCTGTTGTCCCTACGGGCACGCGGTGTTAGACCCGGCCTCCCTTCCTGACCCTCCAGGGTAGGCCTGGTATTCCTACCTGATGCTCCGGGATAGGCCTGGCGCCCCTTCCCGACGCTCCGGGGTAGTACCAGTACTTCCACCTGGTACTCTGGGGTATTACCCGTGAACCTCGACGGTACTCCGGAGTAGTACCACTACCTCCACCGGTACTCCAGGGTACAACTGCTGTTCCTACGGGTGCGTGGGATTTGACCCGCCCTTCCTACCTGACCCTCCATGATACTCCCGGTGTCCCTACCCGAACTTCTGGGATAGAACCGGTTCCCCTAGCAGTACTCTGGGGTTGTACCGGAAACCTTTGTGATGCGCCGGAGTTCACCTGTTGTCCCTACGGGCACGCGGTGTTAGACCCGGCCTCCCTTCCTGACCTTCCAGGGTAGGCCTGGTATTCCTACCTGATGCTCCGGGATAGGCCTGGCACCCCTTCCCGACGCTATGGGGTAGTACTAGTACCGCCACCCGGTACTCTGGGTTATTACCCGTAACCCTCGTCGGAACTCTGGCGTAGTACCACTACCTCCACCGGTACTCCAGGGTACAACTGCTGTTCCTACGGGTACGTGGGATTTGACCCGCCCTTCCTACCTGACCCTCCATGTTAGGCCCGGTGTCCCTACCCGAACTTCCGGAATAGAACCGGTTCCCCTAGCAGTACTCTGGGGTTGTACCGGAAACCTTTGTGATGCGCTGGAGTTCACCTGTTGTCCCTACGGGCACGCGGTGTGAGACCCGGCCTCCCTTCCTGACCTTCCAGGGTAGGTCTGGTATCTCTACCTGATGCTCCGGGGTAGGGCTGGCGCCCCTTCCCGACGCTCCGGGGTAGTACCAGTACTTCCACCCGGTACTCTGGGGTATTACCCGTGAACCTCGTCGGTACTCCGGAGTAGTACCACTACCTCCACCGGTACTCCAGGGTACAACTGCTGTTCCTACGGGTGCGTGGGATTTGACCCGCCCTTCCTACCTGACCCTCCGTGTTAGGCCCGGTGTCCCTACCCGAACTTCCGGGATAGAACCGGTTCCCCTAGCAGTACTCTGGGGTTGTACCGGAAACCTTTGTGATGTGCCGGAGTTCACCTGTTGTCCCTACGGGCACGCGGTGTTAGACCCGGCCTCCCTTCCTGACCCTCCAGGGTAGGCCTGGTATCTCTTCCTGAATGCTCCGGGGTAGGCCTGGCGCCCCTTCCCGATGCTCCGGGGTAGTACTGGTACCCCCACTCGAAACTTTGGGGTAGGAACCGTAACCCTCATCCGAACTCTGGGGTAGTTCCAGTACCAACAGGCGGTACGCTGTGGTACAACTGCTGTTCCTACAGGTGCGTGGGATTTGACCCACCCTTCCACCTGACCATCCATGATAGGCCCGGTGTCCCTACCCAACATTCCGGGATAGAACCGGTTCCCCTAGCAGTACTCTGGGGTTGTACCGGAAACCTTTGTGATGCGCCGGAATACACCTGTTGTCCCTACGGGCACGCGGTGTTAGACCCGGCCTCCCTTCCTGACCCTCCTGGGTAGGTCTGCTATCCCTACCTGATGCTCTGGGGTAGGCCTGGCGCCCCTTCCCGACGCTCCGGGGTAGTACTGGTACCGCCACTCAGAACTTTGGGGTATTACCCGTGACCCTCGTCGGTACTCCGGAGTAGTACCACTACCTCCACCGGTACTCCAGGGTAAAACTGCTGTTCCTACGGGTGCGTGGGATTTGACCCACCCTTCCTACCTGACCCTACGTGTTAGGCCCGGTGTCCCTACCCAACGTTCCGGGATAGAACCGGTTCCCCTAGCAGTACTCTGGGGTTGTACCGGAAACCTTTGTGATGCGCCGGAGTTCACCTGTTGTCCCTACGGGCACGCGGTGTTAGACCCGGCCTCCCTTCCTGACCTTCCAGGGTAGGCCTGGTATCTCTTCCTGAATGCTCCGGGGTAGGCCTGGCGCCCCTTCCCGACGCTCCGGGGTAGTACCAGTACTTCCACCCGGTACTCTGGGGTATTACCCGTGACCCTCGTCGGTACTCCGGATTAGTACCACTACCTCCAGCGGTAACCCAGGGTACAACTGCTGTTCCTACAGGTGCGTGGGATTTGACCCACCCTTCCTACCTGACCCTCCGTGTTAGGCCCGGTGTCCCTACCCGAACTTCCGGGATAGAACCGGTTCCCCTAGCAGTACTCTGGGGTTGTACCGGAAACCTTTGTGATGCGCCGGAGTTCACCTGTTGTCCCTACGGGCACGCGGTGTTAGACCCGGCCTCCCTTCCTGACCCTCCAGGGTAGGCCTGGTATCTCTACCTGATGCTCCGGGGTAGGCCTGGCGCCCCTTCCCGACGCTCCGGGGTAGTACCAGTACCCCCACCCGGTACTCTGGGGTATTACCCGTGAACCTCGTCGGTACTCCGGAGTAGTACCACTACCTCCACCGGTACTCCAGGGTACAACTGCTGTTCCTACGGGTGCGTGCGATTTGACCCGCCCTTCCTACCTGACCCTCCATGATACTCCCGGTGTCCCTACCCGAAGTTCCGGGATAGAACCGGTTCCCCTAGCAGTACTCTGGGGTTGTACCGGAAACCTTTGTGATGCGCCGGAGTTCACCTGTTGTCCCTACGGGCACGCGGTGTTAGACCCGGCCTCCCTTCCTGACCCTCCAGGGTAGGCCTGGTATCTCTACCTGATGCTCCGGGGTAGGCCTGGTGCCCCTTCCCGACGCTCCGGGGTAGTACCAGTACTTCCACCTGGTACTCTGGGGTATTACCCGTGACCCTCATCGGTACTCCGGAGTAGTACCACTACCTCCACCGGTACTCCAGGATACAACTGCTGTTCCTACGGGTGCGTGGGATTTGACCCGCCCTTCCTACCTGACCCTCCGTGTTAGGCCCGGTGTCCCTACCCGAACTTCCGGGATAGAACCGGTTCCCCTAGCAGTACTCTGGGGTTGTACCGGAAACCTTTGTGATGCGCTGGAGTTCACCTGTTGTCCCTACGGGCACGCGGTGTGAGACCCGGCCTCCCTTCCTGACCTTCCAGGGTAGGTCTGGTATCTCTACCTGATGCTCCGGGGTAGGCCTGGCGCCCCTTCCCGACGCTCCGGGGTAGTACCAGTACTTCCACCCGGTACTCTGGGGTATTACCCGTGACCCCCGTCGGTACTCCGGAGTAGTACCACTACCTCCACCGGTACTCCAGGGTACAACTGCTGTTCCTACGGGTGCGTGGGATTTGACCCGCCCTTCCTACCTGACCCTCCGTGTTAGGCCCGGTGTCCCTACCTGAACTTCCGGGATAGAACCGGTTCCCCTAGCAGTACTCTGGGGTTGTACCGGAAACCTTTGTGATGCGCCGGAGTTCACCTGTTGTCCCTACGGGCACGCGGTGTTAGACCCGGCCTCCCTTCCTGACCCTCCAGGGTAGGCCTGGTATTCCTACCTGATGCTCCGGGATAGGCCTGGCGCCCCTTCCCGACGCTCCGGGGTAGTACCAGTACTTCCACCTGGTACTCTGGGGTATTACCCGTGAACCTCGACGGTACTCCGGAGTAGTACCACTACCTCCACCGGTACTCCAGGGTACAACTGCTGTTCCTACGGGTGCGTGGGATTTGACCCGCCCTTCCTACCTGACCCTCCATGATACTCCCGGTGTCCCTACCCGAACTTCTGGGATAGAACCGGTTCCCCTAGCAGTACTCTGGGGTTGTACCGGAAACCTTTGTGATGCGCCGGAGTTCACCTGTTGTCCCTACGGGCACGCGGTGTTAGACCCGGCCTCCCTTCCTGACCTTCCAGGGTAGGCCTGGTATTCCTACCTGATGCTCCGGGATAGGCCTGGCACCCCTTCCCGACGCTATGGGGTAGTACTAGTACCGCCACCCGGTACTCTGGGTTATTACCCGTAACCCTCGTCGGAACTCTGGCGTAGTACCACTACCTCCACCGGTACTCCAGGGTACAACTGCTGTTCCTACGGGTACGTGGGATTTGACCCGCCCTTCCTACCTGACCCTCCATGTTAGGCCCGGTGTCCCTACCCGAACTTCCGGAATAGAACCGGTTCCCCTAGCAGTACTCTGGGGTTGTACCGGAAACCTTTGTGATGCGCTGGAGTTCACCTGTTGTCCCTACGGGCACGCGGTGTGAGACCCGGCCTCCCTTCCTGACCTTCCAGGGTAGGTCTGGTATCTCTACCTGATGCTCCGGGGTAGGGCTGGCGCCCCTTCCCGACGCTCCGGGGTAGTACCAGTACTTCCACCCGGTACTCTGGGGTATTACCCGTGAACCTCGTCGGTACTCCGGAGTAGTACCACTACCTCCACCGGTACTCCAGGGTACAACTGCTGTTCCTACGGGTGCGTGGGATTTGACCCGCCCTTCCTACCTGACCCTCCGTGTTAGGCCCGGTGTCCCTACCCGAACTTCCGGGATAGAACCGGTTCCCCTAGCAGTACTCTGGGGTTGTACCGGAAACCTTTGTGATGTGCCGGAGTTCACCTGTTGTCCCTACGGGCACGCGGTGTTAGACCCGGCCTCCCTTCCTGACCCTCCAGGGTAGGCCTGGTATCTCTTCCTGAATGCTCCGGGGTAGGCCTGGCGCCCCTTCCCGATGCTCCGGGGTAGTACTGGTACCCCCACTCGAAACTTTGGGGTAGGAACCGTAACCCTCATCCGAACTCTGGGGTAGTTCCAGTACCAACAGGCGGTACGCTGTGGTACAACTGCTGTTCCTACAGGTGCGTGGGATTTGACCCACCCTTCCACCTGATCCTCCGTGTTAGGCCCGGTGTCCCTACCCGAACTTCCGGGATAGAACCGGTTCCCCTAGCAGTACTCTGGGGTTGTACCGGAAACCTTTGTGATGCGCCGGAGTTCACCTGTTGTCCCTACGGGCACGCGGTGTTAGACCCGGCCTCCCTTCCTGACCTTCCAGGGTAGGCCTGGTATTCCTACCTGATGCTCCGGGATAGGCCTGGCACCCCTTCCCGACGCTATGGGGTAGTACTAGTACCGCCACTCGGTACTCTGGGTTATTACCCGTAACCCTCGTCGGAACTCTGGCGTAGTACCACTACCTCCACCGGTACTCCAGGGTACAACTGCTGTTCCTACGGGTGCGTGGGATTTGACCCGCCCTTCCTACCTGACCCTCCGTGTTAGGCCCGGTGTCCCTACCCGAACTTCCGGGATAGAACCGGTTCCCCTAGCAGTACTCTGGGGTTGTACCGGAAACCTTTGTGATGCGCCGCAGTTCACCTGTTGTCCCTACGGGCACGCGGTGTGAGACCCGGCCTCCCTTCCTGACCTTCCAGGGTAGGTCTGGTATCTCTACCTGATGCTCCGGGGTAGGCCTGGCGCCCCTTCCCGACGCTCCGGGGTAGTACCAGTACTTCCACCCGGTACTCTGGGGTATTACCCGTGACCCCCGTCGGTACTCCGGAGTAGTACCACTACCTCCACCGGTACTCCAGGGTACAACTGCTGTTCCTACGGGTGCGTGGGATTTGACCCGCCCTTCCTACCTGACCCTCCGTGTTAGGCCCGGTGTCCCTACCTGAACTTCCGGGATAGAACCGGTTCCCCTAGCAGTACTCTGGGGTTGTACCGGAAACCTTTGTGATGCGCCGGAGTTCACCTGTTGTCCCTACGGGCACGCGGTGTTAGACCCGGCCTCCCTTCCTGACCTTCCAGGGTAGGCCTGGTATTCCTACCTGATGCTCCGGGATAGGCCTGGCGCCCCTTCCCGACGCTCCGGGGTAGTACCAGTACTTCCACCTGGTACTCTGGGGTATTACCCGTGAACCTCGACGGTACTCCGGAGTAGTACCACTACCTCCACCGGTACTCCAGGGTACAACTGCTGTTCCTACGGGTGCGTGGGATTTGACCCGCCCTTCCTACCTGACCCTCCATGATACTCCCGGTGTCCCTACCCGAACTTCTGGGATAGAACCGGTTCCCCTAGCAGTACTCTGGGGTTGTACCGGAAACCTTTGTGATGCGCCGGAGTTCACCTGTTGTCCCTACGGGCACGCGGTGTTAGACCCGGCCTCCCTTCCTGACCTTCCAGGGTAGGCCTGGTATTCCTACCTGATGCTCCGGGATAGGCCTGGCACCCCTTCCCGACGCTATGGGGTAGTACTAGTACCGCCACCCGGTACTCTGGGTTATTACCCGTAACCCTCGTCGGAACTCTGGCGTAGTACCACTACCTCCACCGGTACTCCAGGGTACAACTGCTGTTCCTACGGGTACGTGGGATTTGACCCGCCCTTCCTACCTGACCCTCCATGTTAGGCCCGGTGTCCCTACCCGAACTTCCGGAATAGAACCGGTTCCCCTAGCAGTACTCTGGGGTTGTACCGGAAACCTTTGTGATGCGCTGGAGTTCACCTGTTGTCCCTACGGGCACGCGGTGTGAGACCCGGCCTCCCTTCCTGACCTTCCAGGGTAGGTCTGGTATCTCTACCTGATGCTCCGGGGTAGGGCTGGCGCCCCTTCCCGACGCTCCGGGGTAGTACCAGTACTTCCACCCGGTACTCTGGGGTATTACCCGTGAACCTCGTCGGTACTCCGGAGTAGTACCACTACCTCCACCGGTACTCCAGGGTACAACTGCTGTTCCTACGGGTGCGTGGGATTTGACCCGCCCTTCCTACCTGACCCTCCGTGTTAGGCCCGGTGTCCCTACCCGATGTTCCGGGATAGAACCGGTTCCCCTAGCAGTACTCTGGGGTTGTACCGGAAACCTTTGTGATGTGCCGGAGTTCACCTGTTGTCCCTACGGGCACGCGGTGTTAGACCCGGCCTCCCTTCCTGACCCTCCAGGGTAGGCCTGGTATCTCTTCCTGAATGCTCCGGGGTAGGCCTGGCGCCCCTTCCCGATGCTCCGGGGTAGTACTGGTACCCCCACTCGAAACTTTGGGGTAGGAACCGTAACCCTCATCCGAACTCTGGGGTAGTTCCAGTACCAACAGGCGGTACGCTGTGGTACAACTGCTGTTCCTACAGGTGCGTGGGATTTGACCCACCCTTCCACCTGATCCTCCGTGTTAGGCCCGGTGTCCCTACCCGAACTTCCGGGATAGAACCGGTTCCCCTAGCAGTACTCTGGGGTTGTACCGGAAACCTTTGTGATGCGCCGGAGTTCACCTGTTGTCCCTACGGGCACGCGGTGTTAGACCCGGCCTCCCTTCCTGACCTTCCAGGGTAGGCCTGGTATTCCTACCTGATGCTCCGGGATAGGCCTGGCACCCCTTCCCGACGCTATGGGGTAGTACTAGTACCGCCACTCGGTACTCTGGGTTATTACCCGTAACCCTCGTCGGAACTCTGGCGTAGTACCACTACCTCCACCGGTACTCCAGGGTACAACTGCTGTTCCTACGGGTGCGTGGGATTTGACCCGCCCTTCCTACCTGACCCTCCGTGTTAGGCCCGGTGTCCCTACCCGAACTTCCGGGATAGAACCGGTTCCCCTAGCAGTACTCTGGGGTTGTACCGGAAACCTTTGTGATGCGCCGCAGTTCACCTGTTGTCCCTACGGGCACGCGTTGTTAGACCCGGCCTCCCTTCCTGACCCTCCAGGGTAGGCCTGGTATTCCTACCTGATGCTCCGGGATAGGCCTGGCGCCCCTTCCCGACGCTCCGGGGTAGTACCAGTACTTCCACCTGGTACTCTGGGGTATTACCCGTGAACCTCGTCGGTACTCCGGAGTAGTACCACTACCTCCACCGGTACTCCAGGGTACAACTGCTGTTCCTACGGGTGCGTTTGATTAGACCCGCCCTTCCTACCTGACCCTACGTGTTAGGCCCGGTGTCCCTACCCGATGTTCCGGGATAGAACCGGTTCCCCTAGCAGTACTCTGGGGTTGTACCGGAAACCTTTGTGATGTGCCGGAGTTCACCTGTTGTCCCTACGGGCACGCGGTGTTAGACCCGGCCTCCCTTCCTGACCCTCCAGGGTAGGTCTGGTATCTCTACCTGATGCTCCGGGGTAGGCCTGGTGCCCCTTCCCGATGCTCCGGGGTAGTACCAGTACCCCCACCCGGTACTCTGGGGTATTACCCGTGACCCTCGTCGGTACTCCGGAGTAGTACCACTACCTCCACCGGTACTCCAGGGTACAACTGCTGTTCCTACGGGTGCGTGGGATTTGACCCGCCCTTCCTACCTGACCTTCCGTGTTAGGCCCGGTGTCCCTACCCGAAGTTCCAGGATAGAACCGGTTCCCCTAGCAGTACTCTGGGGTTGTACCGGAAACCTTTGTGATGCGCCGGAGTTCACCTGTTGTCCCTACGGGCACGCGGTGTTAGACCCGGCCTCCCTTCCTGACCCTCCAGGGTAGGCCTGGTATTCCTACCTGATGCTCCGGGATAGGCCTGGCGCCCCTTCCCGACGCTCCGGGGTAGTACCAGTACTTCCACCTGGTACTCTGGGGTATTACCCGTGAACCTCGACGGTACTCCGGAGTAGTACCACTACCTCCACCGGTACTCCAGGGTACAACTGCTGTTCCTACGGGTGCGTGGGATTTGACCCGCCCTTCCTACCTGACCTTCCGTGTTAGGCCCGGTGTCCCTACCCGAAGTTCCAGGATAGAACCGGTTCCCCTAGCAGTACTCTGGGGTTGTACCGGAAACCTTTGTGATGCGCCGGAGTTCACCTGTTGTCCCTACGGGCACGCGGTGTGAGACCCGGCCTCCCTTCCTGACCTTCCAGGGTAGGTCTGGTATCTCTACCTGATGCTCCGGGGTAGGCCTGGTGCCCCTTCCCGATGCTCCGGGGTAGTACCAGTACTTCCACCTGGTACTCTGGGGTATTACCCGTGACCCTCGTCGGTACTCCGGAGTAGTACCACTACCTCCACCGGTACTCCAGGGTGCAACTGCTGTTCCTACGGGTGCGTGGGATTTGACCCGCCCTTCCTACCTGACCTTCCGTGTTAGGCCCGGTGTCCCTACCCGAAGTTCCAGGATAGAACCGGTTCCCCTAGCAGTACTCTGGGGTTGTACCGGAAACCTTTGTGATGCGCCGGAGTTCACCTGTTGTCCCTACGGGCACGCGGTGTGAGACCCGGCCTCCCTTCCTGACCTTACAGGGTAGGTCTGGTATCTCTACCTGATGCTCCGGGGTAGGCCTGGCGCCCCTTCCCGACGCTCCGGGGTAGTACCAGTACTTCCACCCGGTACTCTGGGGTATTACCCGTGACCCTCGTCGGTACTCCGGAGTAGTACCACTACCTCCACCGGTACTCCAGGGTACAACTGCTGTTCCTACGGGTGCGTGGGATTTGACACGCCCTTCCTACCTGACCCTCCGTGTTAGGCCCGGTGTCCCTACCCGAAGTTCCGGGATAGAACCGGTTCCCCTAGCAGTACTCTGGGGTTGTACCGGAAACCTTTGTGATGCGCCGGAGTTCACCTGTTGTCCCTACGGGCACGCGGTGTTAGACCCGGCCTCCCTTCCTGACCTTCCAGGGTAGGCCTGGTATTCCTACCTGATGCTCCGGGATAGGCCTGGCACCCCTTCCCGACGCTATGGGGTAGTACTAGTACCGCCACTCGGTACTCTGGGGTATTACCCGTGAACCTCGTCGGTACTCCGGAGTAGTACCACTACCTCCACCGGTACTCCAGGGTACAACTGCTGTTCCTACGGGTGCGTGGGATTTGACCCGCCCTTCCTACCTGACCCTCCGTGTTAGGCCCGGTGTCCCTACCCGAAGTTCCGGGATAGAACCGGTTCCCCTAGCAGTACTCTGGGGTTGTACCGGAAACCTTTGTGATGCGCCGGAGTTCACCTGTTGTCCCTACGGGCACGCGGTGTGAGACCCGGCCTCCCTTCCTGACCTTCCAGGGTAGGTCTGGTATCTCTACCTGATGCTCCGGGGTAGGCCTGGCGCCCCTTCCCGACGCTCCGGGGTAGTACCAGTACTTCCACCCGGTATTCTGGGGTATTACCCGTGAACCTCGTCGGTACTCCGGAGTAGTACCACTACCTCCACCGGTACTCCAGGGTACAACTGCTGTTCCTACGGGTGCGTGGGATTTGACCCGCCCTTCCTACCTGACCCTCCGTGTTAGGCCCGGTGTCCCTACCCGAACTTCCGGGATAGAACCGGTTCCCCTAGCAGTACTCTGGGGTTGTACCGGAAACCTTTGTGATGCGCCGGAGTTCACCTGTTGTCCCTACGGGCACGCGGTGTTAGACCCGGCCTCCCTTCCTGACCCTCCAGGGTAGGCCTGGTATTCCTACCTGATGCTCCGGGATAGGCCTGGCGCCCCTTCCCGACGCTCCGGGGTAGTACCAGTACTTCCACCTGGTACTCTGGGGTATTACCCGTGAACCTCGACGGTACTCCGGAGTAGTACCACTACCTCCACCGGTACTCCAGGGTACAACTGCTGTTCCTACGGGTGCGTGGGATTTGACCCGCCCTTCCTACCTGACCTTCCGTGTTAGGCCCGGTGTCCCTACCCGAAGTTCCAGGATAAAACCGGTTCCCCTAGCAGTACTCTGGGGTTGTACCGGAAACCTTTGTGATGCACCGGAGTTCACCTGTTGTCCCTATGGGCACGTGGTGTTAGACCCGGCCTCCCTTCCTGACCCTCCAGGGTAGGCCTGGTATCTCTTCCTGAATGCTCCGGGGTAGGCCTGGCGCCCCTTCCCGACGCTCCGGGGTAGTACTGGTACCCCCACTCGAAACTTTGGGGTAGGAACCGTAACCCTCATCCGAACTCTGGGGTAGTACCAGTACCTCCAGGCGGTACGCTGTGGTACAACTGCTGTTCCTACAAGTGCGTGGGATTTGACCCGCCCTTCCTACCTGACCCTCCGTGTTAGGCCCGGTGTCCCTACCCGAACTTCCGGGATAGAACCGGTTCCCCTAGCAGTACTCTGGGGTTGTACCGGAAACCTTTGTGATGCGCCGGAGTTCACCTGTTGTCCCTACGGGCACGCGGTGTTAGACCCGGCCTCCCTTCCTGACCCTCCTGGGTAGGCCTGGTATCTCTACCTGATGCTCTGGGGTAGGCCTGGCGCCCCTTCCCGACGCTCCGGGGTAGTACCAGTACCCCCACCCGGTACTCTGGGGTATTACCCGTGACCCTCGTCGGTACTCCGGAGTAGTACCACTACCTCCACCGGTACTCCGGGGTACAACTGCTGTTCCTACGGGTGCGTGGGATTTGACCCGCCCTTCCTACCTGACCCTCCATGATACGCCCGGTGTCCCTACCCGAACTTCCGGGATAGAACCGGTTCCCCTAGCAGTACTCTGGGGTTGTACCGGAAACCTTTGTGATGCGCCGGAGTTCACCTGTTGTCCCTACGGGCACGCGGTGTTAGACCCGGCCTCCCTTCCTGACCTTCCAGGGTAGGTCTGGTATCTCTACCTGATGCTCCGGTGTAGGCCTGGTGCCCCTTCCCGATGCTCCGGGGTAGTACCAGTACTTCCACCTGGTACTCTGGGGTATTACCCGTGACCCTCGTCGGTACTCCGGAGTAGTACCACTACCTCCACCGGTACTCCAGGGTGCAACTGCTGTTCCTACGGGTGCGTGCGATTTGACCCGCCCTTCCTACCTGACCCTCCATGATACTCCCGGTGTCCCTACCCGAACTTCCGGGATAGAACCGGTTCCCCTAGCAGTACTCTGGGGTTGTACCGGAAACCTTTGTGATGCGCCGGAGTTCACCTGTTGTCCCTACGGGCACGCGGTGTTAGACCCGGCCTCCCTTCCTGACCTTCCAGGGTAGGCCTGGTATTCCTACCTGATGCTCCGGGATAGGCCTGGCACCCCTTCCCGACGCTATGGGGTAGTACTAGTACCGCCACTCGGTACTCTGGGGTATTACCCGTGAACCTCGTCGGTACTCCGGAGTAGTACCACTACCTCCACCGGTACTCCAGGGTACAACTGCTGTTCCTACGGGTGCGTGGGATTTGACCCGCCCTTCCTACCTGACCCTCCGTGTTAGGCCCGGTGTCCCTACCCGAAGTTCCGGGATAGAACCGGTTCCCCTAGCAGTACTCTGGGGTTGTACCGGAAACCTTTGTGATGCGCCGGAGTTCACCTGTTGTCCCTACGGGCACGCGGTGTGAGACCCGGCCTCCCTTCCTGACCTTCCAGGGTAGGTCTGGTATCTCTACCTGATGCTCCGGGGTAGGCCTGGCGCCCCTTCCCGACGCTCCGGGGTAGTACCAGTACTTCCACCCGGTACTCTGGGGTATTACCCGTGAACCTCGTCGGTACTCCGGAGTAGTACCACTACCTCCACCGGTACTCCAGGGTACAACTGCTGTTCCTACGGGTGCGTGGGATTTGACCCGCCCTTCCTACCTGACCCTCCGTGTTAGGCCCGGTGTCCCTACCCGAACTTCCGGGATAGAACCGGTTCCCCTAGCAGTACTCTGGGGTTGTGCCGGAAACCTTTGTGATGCGCCGGAGTTCACCTGTTGTCCCTACGGGCACGCGGTGTTAGACCCGGCCTCCCTTCCTGACCCTCCAGGGTAGGCCTGGTATTCCTACCTGATGCTCCGGGATAGGCCTGGCGCCCCTTCCCGACGCTCCGGGGTAGTACCAGTACTTCCACCTGGTACTCTGGGGTATTACCCGTGAACCTCGACGGTACTCCGGAGTAGTACCACTACCTCCACCGGTACTCCAGGGTACAACTGCTGTTCCTACGGGTGCGTGGGATTTGACCCGCCCTTCCTACCTGACCTTCCGTGTTAGGCCCGGTGTCCCTACCCGAAGTTCCAGGATAAAACCGGTTCCCCTAGCAGTACTCTGGGGTTGTACCGGAAACCTTTGTGATGCGCCGGAGTTCACCTGTTGTCCCTACGGGCACGCGGTGTGAGACCCGGCCTCCCTTCCTGACCCTCCAGGGTAGGCCTGGTATCTCTTCCTGAATGCTCCGGGGTTGGCCTGGCACCCCTTCCCGACGCTCCGGGGTAGTACTGGTACCCCCACTCGAAACTTTGACGTAGGAACCGTAACCCTCGTCGGAACTCTGGGGTAGTACCAGTACCTCCAGGCGGTACGCTGTGGTACAACTGCTGTTCCTACAGGTGCGTGGGATTTGACCCACCCTTCCACCTGACCCTCCGTGTTAGGCCCGGTGTCCCTACCCGAACTTCCGGGATAGAACCGGTTCCCCTAGCAGTACTCTGGGGTTGTACCGGAAACCTTTGTGATGCGCCGGAGTTCACCTGTTGTCCCTACGGGCACGCGGTGTTAGACCCGGCCTCCCTTCCTGACCTTCCAGGGTAGGTCTGGTACCTCTAGCTGATGCTCCGGGGTAGGCCTGGCGCCCCTTCCCGACGCTCCGGGGTAGTACCAGTACTTCCACCTGGTACTCTGGGGTATTACACGTGAACCTCGTCGGTACTCAGGAGTAGTACCACTACCTCCACCGGTACTCCAGGGTACAACTGCTGTTCCTACGGGTGCGTGGGATTTGACCCGCCCTTCCTACCTGACCCTCCGTGTTAGGCCCGGTGTCCCTACCCGAAGTTCCGGGATAGAACCGGTTCCCCTAGCAGTACTCTGGGGTTGTACCGGAAACCTTTGTGATGCGCCGGAGTTCACCTGTTGTCCCTACGGGCACGCGGTGTGAGACCCGGCCTCCCTTCCTGACCTTCCAGGGTAGGTCTGGTATCTCTACCTGATGCTCCGGGGTAGGCCTGGCGCCCCTTCCCGACGCTCTGGGGTAGTACCAGTACTTCCACCTGGTACTCTGGGGTATTACCCGTGACCCTCATCGGTACTCCGGAGTAGTACCACTACCTCCACCGGTACTCCAGGGTACAACTGCTGTTCCTACGGGTGCGTGGGATTTGACACGGCCTTCCTACCTGACCCTCCATGATACGCCCGGTGTCCCTACCCGAAGTTCCGGGATAGAACCGGTTCCCCTAGCAGTACTCTGGGGTTGTACCGGAAACCTTTGTGATGCACCGGAGTTCACCTGTTGTCCCTATGGGCACGTGGTGTTAGACCCGGCCTCCCTTCCTGACCCTCCAGGGTAGGCCTGGTATCTCTACCTGATGCTCCGAGGTAGGCCTGGCGCCCCTTCCCGATGCTCCGGGGTAGTACTGGTACCCCCACTGGGAACTTTGGGCTAGGAACCGTAACCCTCATCCGAACTCTGGGGTAGTACCAGTACCTCCAGGCGGTACGCCGTGGTACAACTGCTGTTCCTACAGGTGCGTGGAATTTGACCCGCCCTTCCTACCTGACCCTCCGTGTTAGGCCCGGTGTCCCTACCCGAACTTCCGGGATAGAACCGGTTCCCCTAGCAGTACTCTGGGGTTGTACCGGAAACCTTTGTGATGCGCCGGAGTTCACCTGTTGTCCCTACGGGCACGCGGTGTTAGACCCGGCCTCCCTTCCTGACCCTCCTGGGTAGGCCTGGTATCTCTACCTGATGCTCTGGGGTAGGCCTGGCGCCCCTTCCCGACGCTCCGGGGTAGTACCAGTACCCCCACCCGGTACTCTGGGGTATTACCCGTGACCCTCGTCGGTACTCCGGAGTAGTACCACTACCTCCACCGGTACTCCGGGGTACAACTGCTGTTCCTACGGGTGCGTGGGATTTGACCCGCCCTTCCTACCTGACCCTCCATGATACGCCCGGTGTCCCTACCCGAACTTCCGGGATAGAACCGGTTCCCCTAGCAGTACTCTGGGGTTGTACCGGAAACCTTTGTGATGCGCCGGAGTTCACCTGTTGTCCCTACGGGCACGCGGTGTTAGACCCGGCCTCCCTTCCTGACCTTCCAGGGTAGGTCTGGTATCTCTACCTGATGCTCCGGTGTAGGCCTGGTGCCCCTTCCCGATGCTCCGGGGTAGTACCAGTACTTCCACCTGGTACTCTGGGGTATTACCCGTGACCCTCGTCGGTACTCCGGAGTAGTACCACTACCTCCACCGGTACTCCAGGGTGCAACTGCTGTTCCTACGGGTGCGTGCGATTTGACCCGCCCTTCCTACCTGACCCTCCATGATACTCCCGGTGTCCCTACCCGAACTTCCGGGATAGAACCGGTTCCCCTAGCAGTACTCTGGGGTTGTACCGGAAACCTTTGTGATGCGCCGGAGTTCACCTGTTGTCCCTACGGTCACGCGGTGTTAGACCCGGCCTCCCTTCCTGACCCTCCTGGGTAGGCCTGGTATCTCTACCTGATGCTCTGGGGTAGGCCTGGCGCCCCTTCCCGACGCTCCGGGGTAGTACCAGTACCCCCACCCGGTACTCTGGGGTATTACCCGTGACCCTCGTCGGTACTCCGGAGTAGTACCACTACCTCCACCGGTACTCCGGGGTACAACTGCTGTTCCTACGGGTGCGTGGGATTTGACCCGCCCTTCCTACCTGACCCTCCGTGTTAGGCCCGGTGTCCCTACCCGAACTTCCGGGATAGAACCGGTTCCCCTAGCAGTACTCTGGGGTTGTACCGGAAACCTTTGTGATGCGCCGGAGTTCACCTGTTGTCCCTACGGGCACGCGGTGTTAGACCCGGCCTCCCTTCCTGACCTTCCAGGGTAGGTCTGGTATCTCTACCTGATGCTCCGGTGTAGGCCTGGTGCCCCTTCCCGATGCTCCGGGGTAGTACCAGTACTTCCACCTGGTACTCTGGGGTATTACCCGTGACCCTCGTCGGTACTCCGGAGTAGTACCACTACCTCCACCGGTACTCCAGGGTGCAACTGCTGTTCCTACGGGTGCGTGCGATTTGACCCGCCCTTCCTACCTGACCCTCCATGATACTCCCGGTGTCCCTACCCGAACTTCCGGGATAGAACCGGTTCCCCTAGCAGTACTCTGGGGTTGTACCGGAAACCTTTGTGATGCGCCGGAGTTCACCTGTTGTCCCTACGGGCACGCGGTGTTAGACCCGGCCTCCCTTCCTGACCTTCCAGGGTAGGCCTGGTATTCCTACCTGATGCTCCGGGATAGGCCTGGCACCCCTTCCCGACGCTATGGGGTAGTACTAGTACCGCCACTCGGTACTCTGGGGTATTACCCGTGAACCTCGTCGGTACTCCGGAGTAGTACCACTACCTCCACCGGTACTCCAGGGTACAACTGCTGTTCCTACGGGTGCGTGGGATTTGACCCGCCCTTCCTACCTGACCCTCCGTGTTAGGCCCGGTGTCCCTACCCGAAGTTCCGGGATAGAACCGGTTCCCCTAGCAGTACTCTGGGGTTGTACCGGAAACCTTTGTGATGCGCCGGAGTTCACCTGTTGTCCCTACGGGCACGCGGTGTGAGACCCGGCCTCCCTTCCTGACCTTCCAGGGTAGGTCTGGTATCTCTACCTGATGCTCCGGGGTAGGCCTGGCGCCCCTTCCCGACGCTCCGGGGTAGTACCAGTACTTCCACCCGGTACTCTGGGGTATTACCCGTGAACCTCGTCGGTACTCCGGAGTAGTACCACTACCTCCACCGGTACTCCAGGGTACAACTGCTGTTCCTACGGGTGCGTGGGATTTGACCCGCCCTTCCTACCTGACCCTCCGTGTTAGGCCCGGTGTCCCTACCCGAACTTCCGGGATAGAACCGGTTCCCCTAGCAGTACTCTGGGGTTGTACCGGAAACCTTTGTGATGCGCCGGAGTTCACCTGTTGTCCCTACGGGCACGCGGTGTTAGACCCGGCCTCCCTTCCTGACCCTCCAGGGTAGGCCTGGTATTCCTACCTGATGCTCCGGGATAGGCCTGGCGCCCCTTCCCGACGCTCCGGGGTAGTACCAGTACTTCCACCTGGTACTCTGGGGTATTACCCGTGAACCTCGACGGTACTCCGGAGTAGTACCACTACCTCCACCGGTACTCCAGGGTACAACTGCTGTTCCTACGGGTGCGTGGGATTTGACCCGCCCTTCCTACCTGACCTTCCGTGTTAGGCCCGGTGTCCCTACCCGAAGTTCCAGGATAAAACCGGTTCCCCTAGCAGTACTCTGGGGTTGTACCGGAAACCTTTGTGATGCACCGGAGTTCACCTGTTGTCCCTATGGGCACGTGGTGTTAGACCCGGCCTCCCTTCCTGACCCTCCAGGGTAGGCCTGGTATCTCTTCCTGAATGCTCCGGGGTAGGCCTGGCGCCCCTTCCCGACGCTCCGGGGTAGTACTGGTACCCCCACTCGAAACTTTGGGGTAGGAACCGTAACCCTCATCCGAACTCTGGGGTAGTACCAGTACCTCCAGGCGGTACGCTGTGGTACAACTGCTGTTCCTACAAGTGCGTGGGATTTGACCCGCCCTTCCTACCTGACCCTCCGTGTTAGGCCCGGTGTCCCTACCCGAACTTCCGGGATAGAACCGGTTCCCCTAGCAGTACTCTGGGGTTGTACCGGAAACCTTTGTGATGCGCCGGAGTTCACCTGTTGTCCCTACGGGCACGCGGTGTTAGACCCGGCCTCCCTTCCTGACCCTCCTGGGTAGGCCTGGTATCTCTACCTGATGCTCTGGGGTAGGCCTGGCGCCCCTTCCCGACGCTCCGGGGTAGTACCAGTACCCCCACCCGGTACTCTGGGGTATTACCCGTGACCCTCGTCGGTACTCCGGAGTAGTACCACTACCTCCACCGGTACTCCGGGGTACAACTGCTGTTCCTACGGGTGCGTGGGATTTGACCCGCCCTTCCTACCTGACCCTCCATGATACGCCCGGTGTCCCTACCCGAACTTCCGGGATAGAACCGGTTCCCCTAGCAGTACTCTGGGGTTGTACCGGAAACCTTTGTGATGCGCCGGAGTTCACCTGTTGTCCCTACGGGCACGCGGTGTTAGACCCGGCCTCCCTTCCTGACCTTCCAGGGTAGGTCTGGTATCTCTACCTGATGCTCCGGTGTAGGCCTGGTGCCCCTTCCCGATGCTCCGGGGTAGTACCAGTACTTCCACCTGGTACTCTGGGGTATTACCCGTGACCCTCGTCGGTACTCCGGAGTAGTACCACTACCTCCACCGGTACTCCAGGGTGCAACTGCTGTTCCTACGGGTGCGTGCGATTTGACCCGCCCTTCCTACCTGACCCTCCATGATACTCCCGGTGTCCCTACCCGAACTTCCGGGATAGAACCGGTTCCCCTAGCAGTACTCTGGGGTTGTACCGGAAACCTTTGTGATGCGCCGGAGTTCACCTGTTGTCCCTACGGGCACGCGGTGTTAGACCCGGCCTCCCTTCCTGACCTTCCAGGGTAGGCCTGGTATTCCTACCTGATGCTCCGGGATAGGCCTGGCACCCCTTCCCGACGCTATGGGGTAGTACTAGTACCGCCACTCGGTACTCTGGGGTATTACCCGTGAACCTCGTCGGTACTCCGGAGTAGTACCACTACCTCCACCGGTACTCCAGGGTACAACTGCTGTTCCTACGGGTGCGTGGGATTTGACCCGCCCTTCCTACCTGACCCTCCGTGTTAGGCCCGGTGTCCCTACCCGAAGTTCCGGGATAGAACCGGTTCCCCTAGCAGTACTCTGGGGTTGTACCGGAAACCTTTGTGATGCGCCGGAGTTCACCTGTTGTCCCTACGGGCACGCGGTGTGAGACCCGGCCTCCCTTCCTGACCTTCCAGGGTAGGTCTGGTATCTCTACCTGATGCTCCGGGGTAGGCCTGGCGCCCCTTCCCGACGCTCCGGGGTAGTACCAGTACTTCCACCCGGTACTCTGGGGTATTACCCGTGAACCTCGTCGGTACTCCGGAGTAGTACCACTACCTCCACCGGTACTCCAGGGTACAACTGCTGTTCCTACGGGTGCGTGGGATTTGACCCGCCCTTCCTACCTGACCCTCCGTGTTAGGCCCGGTGTCCCTACCCGAACTTCCGGGATAGAACCGGTTCCCCTAGCAGTACTCTGGGGTTGTACCGGAAACCTTTGTGATGCGCCGGAGTTCACCTGTTGTCCCTACGGGCACGCGGTGTTAGACCCGGCCTCCCTTCCTGACCCTCCAGGGTAGGCCTGGTATTCCTACCTGATGCTCCGGGATAGGCCTGGCGCCCCTTCCCGACGCTCCGGGGTAGTACCAGTACTTCCACCTGGTACTCTGGGGTATTACCCGTGAACCTCGACGGTACTCCGGAGTAGTACCACTACCTCCACCGGTACTCCAGGGTACAACTGCTGTTCCTACGGGTGCGTGGGATTTGACCCGCCCTTCCTACCTGACCTTCCGTGTTAGGCCCGGTGTCCCTACCCGAAGTTCCAGGATAAAACCGGTTCCCCTAGCAGTACTCTGGGGTTGTACCGGAAACCTTTGTGATGCGCCGGAGTTCACCTGTTGTCCCTACGGGCACGCGGTGTGAGACCCGGCCTCCCTTCCTGACCCTCCAGGGTAGGCCTGGTATCTCTTCCTGAATGCTCCGGGGTTGGCCTGGCACCCCTTCCCGACGCTCCGGGGTAGTACTGGTACCCCCACTCGAAACTTTGACGTAGGAACCGTAACCCTCGTCGGAACTCTGGGGTAGTACCAGTACCTCCAGGCGGTACGCTGTGGTACAACTGCTGTTCCTACAGGTGCGTGGGATTTGACCAACCCTTCCACCTGACCATCCATGATAGGCCCGGTGTCCATACCCGAACTTCCGGGATAGAACCGGTTCCCCTAGCAGTACTCTGGGGTTGTACCGGAAACCTTTGTGATGCGTCGGAGTTCACCTGTTGTCCCTACGGGAACGGGGTGTGAGACCCGGCCTCCCTACCTGACCCACCAGGGTAGGCCTGGTATCTCTACCTGATGCTCCGGGGTAGGCCTGGCACCCCTTCCCGACGCTACGGGGTAGTACCAGTACTTCCACCCGGTACTCTGGGGTATTACCCGTGAACCTCGTCGGTACTCCGGAGTAGTACCACTACCTCCACCGGTACTCCAGGGTACAACTGCTGTTCCTACGGGTGCGTGGGATTTGACCCGCCCTTCCTACCTGACCCTCCGTGTTAGGCCCGGTGTCCCTACCCGAACTTCCGGGATAGAACCGGTTCCCCTAGCAGTACTCTGGGGTTGTACCGGAAACCTTTGTGATGCGCCGGAGTTCACCTGTTGTCCCTACGGGCACGCGGTGTTAGACCCGGCCTCCCTTCCTGACCCTCCAGGGTAGGCCTGGTATCTCTACCTGATGCTCCGGGTTAGGCCTGGCGCCCCTTCCCGACTCTCCGGGGTAGTACCAGTACCCCCACCCGGTACTCTGGGGTATTACCCGTGACCCTCGTCGGTACTCCGGAGTAGTACCACTACCTCCACCGGTACTCCAGGGTACAACTGCTGTTCCTACGGGTGCGTGGGATTTGACCCGCCCTTCCTACCTGACCCTCCGTGTTAGGCCCGGTGTCCCTACCCGAAGTTCCGGGATAGAACCGGTTCCCCTAGCAGTACTCTGGGGTTGTACCGGAAACCTTTGTGATGCGCCGGAGTTCACCTGTTGTCCCTACGGGCACGCGGTGTTAGACCCGGCCTCCCTTCCTGACCTTCCAGGGTAGGCCTGGTATCTCTACCTGATGCTCCGGGGTAGGCCTGGCGCCCCTTCCCGATGCTCCGGGGTAGTACCAGTACTTCCACCTGGTACTCTGGGGTATTACCCGTGAACCTCGTCGGTACTCCGGAGTAGTACCACTACCTCCACCGGTACTCCAGGGTACAACTGCTGTTCCTACGGGTGCGTGGGATTTGACCCGCCCTTCCTACCTGACCCTCCGTGTTAGGCCCGGTGTCCCTACCCGAACTTCCGGGATAGAACCGGTTCCCCTAGCAGTACTCTGGGGTTGTACCGGAAACCTTTGTGATGCGCCGGAGTTCACCTGTTGTCCCTACGGGCACGCGGTGTTAGACCCGGCCTCCCTTCCTGACCCTCCAGGGTAGGTCTGTTACCTCTACCTGATGCTCCGGGGTAGTCCTGGTGCCCCTTCCCGACGCTCCGGGGTAGTACCAGTACCCCCACCCGGTACTCTGGGGTATTACCCGTGACCCTCGTCGGTACTCCGGAGTAGTACCACTACCTCCACCGGTACTCCAGGGTACAACTGCTGTTCCTACGGGTGCGTGGGATTTGACCCGCCCTTCCTACCTGACCCTCCGTGTTAGGCCCGGTGTCCCTACCCGAACTTCCGGGATAGAACCGGTTCCCCTAGCAGTACTCTGGGGTTGTACCGGAAACCTTTGTGATGCGCCGGAGTTCACCTGTTATCCCTACGGGCACGCGGTGTTAGAACCGGCCTCCCTTCCTGACCCTCCAGGGTAGGCCTGGTATCTCTACCTGCTGCTCCGGGGTAGGCCTGGCGCCCCTTCCCGACGCTCTGGGGTAGTACCAGTACTTCCACCCGGTACTCTGGGGTATTACCCGTGACCCTCATCGGTACTCCGGAGTAGTACCACTACCTGCACCGGTACTCCAGGGTACAACTGCTGTTCCTACGGGTGCGTGGGATTTGACCCGCCCTTCCTACCTGACCCTACGTGTTAGGCCCGGTGTCCCTACCCAACGTTCCGGGATAGAACCGGTTCCCCTAGCAGTACTCTGGGGTTGTACCGGAAACCTTTGTGATGCGCCGGAGTTCACCTGTTGTCCCTACGGGCACGCGGTGTTAGACCCGGCCTCCCTTCCTGACCCTCCAGGGTAGGCCTGGTATCTCTTCCTGAATGCTCCGGGGTTGGCCTGGTGCCCCTTCCCGACGCTCCGGGCTAGTACTGGTACCCCCACTCGAAACTTTGGGGTAGGAACCGTAACCCTCATCCGAACTCTGGGGTAGTACCAGTACCTCCAGGCGGTACGCTGTGGTACAACTGCTGTTCCTACAGGTGCGTGGGATTTGACCGACCCTTCCACCTGACCCTCCGTGTTAGGCCCGGTGTCCCTACCCGAACTTCCGGGATAGAACCGGTTCCCCTAGCAGTACTCTGGGGTTGTACCGGAAACCTTTGTGATGCGCCGGAGTTCACCTGTTGTCCCTACGGGCACGCGGTGTTAGACCCGGCCTCCCTTCCTGACCTTCCAGGGTAGGTCTGGTATCTCTACCTGATGCTCCGGGGTAGGCCTGGTGTCCCTTCCCGACGCTCCGGGGTAGTACCAGTACTTCCACCTGGTACTCTGGGGTATTACCCGTGACCCTCGTCGGTACTCCGGAGTAGTACCACTACCTCCACCGGTACTCCAGGGTACAACTGCTGTTCCTATGGGTGCGTGGGATTTGACCCGCCCTTCCTACCTGACCCTCTGTGTTAGGCCCGGTGTCCCTACCCGAAGTTCCGGGATAGAACCGGTTCCCCTAGCAGTACTCTGGGGTTGTACCGGAAACCTTTGTGATGCGCCGGAGTTCACCTGTTGTCCCTACGGGCACGCGGTGTTAGACCCGGCCTCCCTTCCTGACCTTCCAGGGTAGGTCTGGTATCTCTACCTGATGCTCCGGGATAGGCCTGGCGCCCCTTCCCGACGTTCCGGGGTAGTACCGGTACCCCCACCTGGTACTCTGGGGTATTACCCGTGACCCTCGTCGGTACTCTGGAGTAGTACCACTACCTCCACCGGTACTCCAGGGTACAACTGCTGTTCCTACGGGTGCGTGGGATTTGACCCGCCCTTCCTACCTGACCCTCCATGATACGCCCGGTGTCCCTACCCGAACTTCCGGGATAGAACCGGTTGCCCTAGCAGTACTCTGGGGTTGTACCGGAAACCTTTGTGATGCGCCGGAGTTCACCTGTTGTCCCTACGGGCACGCGGTGTTAGACCCGGCCTCCCTTCCTGACCTTCCAGGGTAGGCCTGGTATTCCTACCTGATGCTCCGGGATAGGCCTGGCACCCCTTCCCGACGCTATGGGGTAGTACTAGTACCGCCACTCGGTACTCTGGGTTATTACCCGTAACCCTCGTCGGAACTCTTGCGTAGTACCACTACCTCCACCGGTACTCCAGGGTACAACTGCTGTTCCTACGGGTGCGTGGGATTTGACCCGCCCTTCCTACCTGACCCTCCATGATACGCCCGGTGTCCCTACCCAACATTCCGGGATAGAACCGGTTCCCCTAGCAGTACTCTGGGGTTGTACCGGAAACCTTTGTGATGCGCCGGAGTTCACCTGTTATCCCTACGGGCACGCGGTGTTAGACCCGGCCTCCCTTCCTGACCCTCCAGGGTAGGCCTGGTATCTCTACCTGATGCTCCGGGGTAGGCCTGGCGCCCCTTCCCGACGCTCCGGGGTAGTACCAGTACCCCCACCCGGTACTCTGGGGTATTACCCGTGACCCTCGTCGGTACTCCGGAGTAGTACCACTACCTCCACCGGTACTCCAGGGTACAACTGCTGTTCCTACGGGTGCGTGGGATTTGACCCGCCCTTCCTACCTGACCCTCCGTGTTAGGCCCGGTGTCCCTACCCGAAGTTCCGGGATAGAACCGGTTCCCCTAGCAGTACTCTGGGGTTGTACCGGAAACCTTTGTGATGCGCCGGAGTTCACCTGTTGTCCCTACGGGCACGCGGTGTTAGACACGGCCTCCCTTACTGACCCTCCAGGGTAGGCCTGGTATCTCTTCCTGAATGCTCCGGGGTAGGCGTGGCGCCCCTTCCCGACGCTCCGGGGTAGTACTGGTACCCCCACTCGAAACTTTGGGGTAGGAACCGTAACCCTCATCCGAACTCTGGGGTAGTACCAGTACCTCCAGGCGGTACGCCGTGGTACAACTGCTGTTCCTACGGGTGCGTGGGATTTGACCCGCCCTTCCTACCTGACCCTCCGTGTTAGGCCCGGTGTCCCTACCCGAAGTTCCGGGATAGAACCGGTTCCCCTAGCAGTACTCTGGGGTTGTACCGGAAACCTTTGTGATGCGCCGGAGTTCACCTGTTGTCCCTACGGGCACGCGGTGTTAGACCCGGCCTCCCTTCCTGACCTTCCAGGGTAGGTCTGCTATCCCTACCTGATGCTTCAGGGTAGGCTTGGCGCCTCTTCCCGATGCTCCGGGGTAGTACTGGTACCGCCACTCGGAACTTTGGGGTAGGAACCGTAACCCTCATCCGAACGCTGGGGTAGTACCAGTACCTCCAGGCGGTATGCCGTGGTACAACTGCTGTTCCTACAGGTGCGTGGGATTTGACCAACCCTTCCACCTGACCATCCATGATAGGCCCGGTGTCCCTACCCAACATTCCGGGATAGAACCGGTTCCCCTAGCAGTACTCTGGGGTTGTACCGGAAACCTTTGTGATGCGTCGGAGTTCACCTGTTGTCCCTACGGGCACGGGGTGTGAGACCCGGCCTCCCTACCTGACCCACCAGGGTAGGCCTGGTATCTCTACCTGATGCTCCGGGGTAGGCCTGGCACCCCTTCCCGACGCTACGGGGTAGTACCAGTACTTCCACCCGGTACTCTGGGGTATTACCCGTGAACCTCGACGGTACTCCGGAGTAGTACCACTACCTCCACCGGTACTCCAGGGTACAACTGCTGTTCCTACGGGTGCGTGGGATTTGACCCGCCCTTCCTACCTGACCCTCCGTGTTAGGCCCGGTGTCCCTACCCGAAGTTCCGGGATAGAACCGGTTCCCCTAGCAGTACTCTGGGGTTGTACCGGAAACCTTTGTGATGCGCCGGAGTTCACCTGTTGTCCCTACGGGCACGCGGTTTGAGACCCGGCCTCCCTTCCTGACCCTCCAGGGTAGGTCTGGTATCTCTACCTAATGCTCCGGGGTAGGCCTGGCGCCCCTTCCCGACGCTCCGGGGTAGTACCAGTACTTCCACCCGGTACTCTGGGGTATTACCCGTGACCCTCGTCGGTACTCCGGAGTAGTACCACTACCTCCACCGGTACTCCAGGGTACAACTGCTGTTCCTACGGGTGCGTGGGATTTGACACGCCCTTCCTACCTGACCCTCCGTGTTAGGCCCGGTGTCCCTACCCGAAGTTCCGGGATAGAACCGGTTCCCCTAGCAGTACTCTGGGGTTGTACCGGAAACCTTTGTGATGCGCCGGAGTTCACCTGTTGTCCCTACGGGCACGCGGTGTTAGACCCGGCCTCCCTTCCTGACCTTCCAGGGTAGGTCTGCTATCCCTACCTGATGCTTCAGGGTAGGTCTGGCGCCTCTTCCCGATGCTCCGGGGTAGTACTGGTACCGCCACTCGGAACTTTGGGGTAGGAACCGTAACCCTCATCCGAACGCTGGGGTAGTACCAGTACCTCCAGGCGGTATGCCGTGGTACAACTGCTGTTCCTACAGGTGCGTGGGATTTGACCAACCCTTCCACCTGACCATCCATGATAGGCCCGGTGTCCCTACCCAACATTCCGGGATAGAACCGGTTCCCCTAGCAGTACTCTGGGGTTGTACCGGAAACCTTTGTGATGCGCCGGAGTTCACCTGTTGTCCCTACGGGCACGGGGTGTGAGACCCGGCCTCCCTACCTGACCCACCAGGGTAGGCCTGGTATCTCTACCTGATGCTCCGGGGTAGGCCTGGCACCCCTTCCCGACGCTACGGGGTAGTACCAGTACTTCCACCCGGTACTCTGGGGTATTACCCGTGAACCTCGACGGTACTCCGGAGTAGTACCACTACCTCCACCGGTACTCCAGGGTACAACTGCTGTTCCTACGGGTGCGTGGGATTTGACCCGCCCTTCCTACCTGACCCTCCGTGTTAGGCCCGGTGTCCCTACCCGAACTTCCGGGATAGAACCGGTTCCCCTAGCAGTACTCTGGGGTTGTACCGGAAACCTTTGTGATGCGCCGGAGTTCACCTGTTGTCCCTACGGGCACGCGGTGTGAGACCCGGCCTCCCTTCCTGACCTTCCAGGGTAGGTCTGGTATCTCTACCTGATGCTCCGGGGTAGGCCTGGCACCCCTTCCCGACGCTCCGGGGTAGTACCAGTACTTCCACCTGGTACTCTGGGGTATTACCCGTGACCCTCATCGGTACTCCGGAGTAGTACCACTACCTCCACCGGTACTCCAGGGTACAACTGCTGTTCCTACGGGTGCGTGCGATTTGACCCGCCCTTCCTACCTGACCCTCCATGATACTCCCGGTGTCCCTACCCGAAGTTCCGGGATAGAACCGGTTCCCCTAGCAGTACTCTGGGGTTGTACCGGAAACCTTTGTGATGCACCGGAATTCACCTGTTGTCCCTATGGGCACGCGGTGTTAGACCCGGCCTCCCTTCCTGACCCTCCAGGGTAGGCCTGGTATCTCTTCCTGAATGCTCCGGGGTAGGCGTGGCGCCCCTTCCCGACGCTCCGGGGTAGTACTGGTACCCCCACTCGAAACTTTGGGGTAGGAACCGTAACCCTCATCCGAACTCTGGGGTAGTACCAGTACCTCCAGGCGGTACGCCGTGGTACAACTGCTGTTCCTACAGGTGCGTGGGATTTGACCCTCCCTTCCTACCTGACCCTCCGTGTTAGGCCCGGTGTCCCTACCCGAAGTTCCGGGATAGAACCGGTTCCCCTAGCAGTACTCTGGGGTTGTACCGGAAACCTTTGTGATGCGCCGGAGTTCACCTGTTGTCCCTACGGGCACGCGGTGTTAGACCCGGCCTCCCTTCCTGACCTTCCAGGGTAGGTCTGCTATCCCTACCTGATGCTTCAGGGTAGGCCTGGCGCCTCTTCCCGATGCTCCGGGGTAGTACTGGTACCGCCACTCGGAACTTTGGGGTAGGAACCGTAACCCTCATCCGAACGCTGGGGTAGTACCAGTACCTCCAGGCGGTATGCCGTGGTACAACTGCTGTTCCTACAGGTGCGTGGGATTTGACCCTCCCTTCCTACCTGACCATCCATGATAGGCCCGGTGTCCCTACCCAACATTCCGGGATAGAACCGGTTCCCCTAGCAGTACTCTGGGGTTGTACCGGAAACCTTTGTGATGCGCCGGAGTTCACCTGTTGTCCCTACGGGCACGGGGTGTGAGACCCGGCCTCCCTACCTGACCCACCAGGGTAGGCCTGGTATCTCTACCTGATGCTCCGGGGTAGGCCTGGCACCCCTTCCCGACGCTACGGGGTAGTACCAGTACTTCCACCCGGTACTCTGGGGTATTACCCGTGAACCTCGACGGTACTCCGGAGTAGTACCACTACCTCCACCGGTACTCCAGGGTACAACTGCTGTTCCTACGGGTGCGTGGGATTTGACCCGCCCTTCCTACCTGACCCTCCGTGTTAGGCCCGGTGTCCCTACCCGAAGTTCCGGGATAGAACCGGTTCCCCTAGCAGTACTCTGGGGTTGTACCGGAAACCTTTGTGATGCGCCGGAGTTCACCTGTTGTCCCTACGGGCACGCGGTGTTAGACCCGGCCTCCCTTCCTGACCTTCCAGGGTAGGTCTGGTATCTCTACTTGATGCTCCGAGGTAGGCCTGGTGCCCCTTCCCGATGCTCCGGGGTAGTACCAGTACTTCCACCTGGTACTCTGGGGTATTACCCGTGACCCTCATCGGTACTCCGGAGTAGTACCACTACCTCCACCGGTACTCCAGGGTACAACTGCTGTTCCTACGGGTGCGTGCGATTTGACCCGCCCTTCCTACCTGACCCTCCATGATACTCCCGGTGTCCCTACCCGAAGTTCCGGGATAGAACCGGTTCCCCTAGCAGTACTCTGGGGTTGTACCGGAAACCTTTGTGATGCACCGGAATTCACCTGTTGTCCCTATGGGCACGCGGTGTTAGACCCGGCCTCCCTTCCTGACCCTCCAGGGTAGGCCTGGTATCTCTTCCTGAATGCTCCGGGGTAGGCGTGGCGCCCCTTCCCGACGCTCCGGGGTAGTACTGGTACCCCCACTCGAAACTTTGGGGTAGGAACCGTAACCCTCATCCGAACTCTGGGGTAGTACCAGTACCTCCAGGCGGTACGCCGTGGTACAACTGCTGTTCCTACAGGTGCGTGGGATTTGACCCTCCCTTCCTACCTGACCCTCCGTGTTAGGCCCGGTGTCCCTACCCGAAGTTCCGGGATAGAACCGGTTCCCCTAGCAGTACTCTGGGGTTGTACCGGAAACCTTTGTGATGCGCCGGAGTTCACCTGTTGTCCCTACGGGCACGCGGTGTTAGACCCGGCCTCCCTTCCTGACCTTCCAGGGTAGGTCTGCTATCCCTACCTGATGCTTCAGGGTAGGCCTGGCGCCTCTTCCCGATGCTCCGGGGTAGTACTGGTACCGCCACTCGGAACTTTGGGGTAGGAACCGTAACCCTCATCCGAACGCTGGGGTAGTACCAGTACCTCCAGGCGGTATGCCGTGGTACAACTGCTGTTCCTACAGGTGCGTGGGATTTGACCAACCCTTCCTACCTGACCATCCATGATAGGCCCGGTGTCCCTACCCAACATTCCGGGATAGAACCGGTTCCCCTAGCAGTACTCTGGGGTTGTACCGGAAACCTTTGTGATGCGTCGGAGTTCACCTGTTGTCCCTACGGGCACGGGGTGTGAGACCCGGCCTCCCTACCTGACCCACCAGGGTAGGCCTGGTATCTCTACCTGATGCTCCGGGGTAGGCCTGGCACCCCTTCCCGACGCTACGGGGTAGTACCAGTACTTCCACCCGGTACTCTGGGGTATTACCCGTGAACCTCGACGGTACTCCGGAGTAGTACCACTACCTCCACCGGTACTCCAGGGTACAACTGCTGTTCCTACGGGTGCGTGGGATTTGACCCGCCCTTCCTACCTGACCCTCCGTGTTAGGCCCGGTGTCCCTACCCGAAGTTCCGGGATAGAACCGGTTCCCCTAGCAGTACTCTGGGGTTGTACCGGAAACCTTTGTGATGCGCCGGAGTTCACCTGTTGTCCCTACGGGCACGCGGTTTGAGACCCGGCCTCCCTTCCTGACCTTCCAGGGTAGGCCTGGTATCTCTACCTGATGCTCCGGGGTAGGCCTGGCGCCCCTTCCCGACGCTCCGGGGTAGTACCAGTACTTCCACCCGGTACTCTGGGGTATTACCCGTGAACCTCGACGGTACTCCGGAGTAGTACCACTACCTCCACCGGTACTCCAGGGTACAACTGCTGTTCCTACGGGTGCGTGGGATTTGACCCGCCCTTCCTACCTGACCCTCCGTGTTAGGCCCGGTGTCCCTACCCGAAGTTCCGGGATAGAACCGGTTCCCCTAGCAGTACTCTGGGGTTGTACCGGAAACCTTTGTGATGCGCCGGAGTTCACCTGTTGTCCCTACGGGCACGCGGTTTGAGACCCGGCCTCCCTTCCTGACCTTCCAGGGTAGGCCTGGTATCTCTACCTAATGCTCCGGGGTAGGCCTGGCGCCCCTTCCCGACGCTACGGGGTAGTACCAGTACTTCCACTCGGTACTCTGGGGTATTACCCGTGAACCTCGACGGTACTCCGGAGTAGTACCACTACCTCCACCG